>NC_056750.1:273055836-273223336 GCF_019279795.1 Protopterus annectens
ACTTTTCAAACAGTTATCAGTGATAGATAGGAAAATGTTTCATGCAGGGCAGTCATTTCGTAACAAAGTAATGACAAAGGTAGAGGACTGTTATTTTGTATGTGGGACAAAGGCATATAAATGGTTACCTGAGAATTGGTCTGGCAGTTGTTTTTTGGGATACCTGGTTCCGGCCATCCAACACACTGCAGCTTTGCCTCAAGGGAGTATTCGAAATACTCGAGATGTAACCAAAAAGACTGTTAAGAAACCGGAGAATCCAGTGGGACGAATCGAAGCGGGGTGGAAAGACCATCGTAATGTGGGAACCAAACTTGTGCACATGGACTTGAGTGATGCTGTTATATCCTGGGCAGGTATATCACCTATGTATGGCGGAGTTAAATCAATATGGGAACTGCGAAAACTGTCTAAACTTCTCGAAATAATGAGTAATGCAACTTTTTCTGCCCTTGAACTGATAACTGATGAACTGAATTTCATGAGAACTGTAGTGCTTCAAAACCGAATGGCTCTTGACTTCACCCTAGCGGCGAGAGGCAGAACTTGCGCTTTAATCAAAGAAGAGTGCTGTGCGTTCATTCCTGACCATCAGCATGAGATCAACGACCATCTCGAGGTGATTCAGCAAGTGTCGGCCATGACCAAACCAGGCCCAAACCCTCTGACAGAGTTTTTTCAGAATGCCTTTGGGGGGTGGGGCTCCATCTTTATGAACATACTGATTGCTATTGGGGTAGGTTTACTCCTAATAGGAGCTTGTATTTGTTGCAGAATCCCCTGCATGAAGAAATTAATTAAGGAATTCATAGATATATCCATATCTGAAACTATGTATCAAAGTACTGAATTTGAAGAGCTGCTAGAATGTGAGACGCTTTCATAAAAGTTTAAACTGAATGACTTTCTTAACTGCAAATCCTACATGGAAGAGGTTAGGAAAAGAAGCAAGCTGTTTATCCTTTTTTGAAAATAGAATAAAAAGTATTAACAGGAGAGAGATGTTAGAAAAATATGTATTAATATGTGTATGCTTAATGCCAAATTAATAATCAAGTGTTTTTAATACGCTTTTTATTCTATTTCTCATGCACTGTGATTTATATAAATTGAGTTTCATATGAGACTGAAAATATGCCTTATTGAAACTTCAGCATGCTTACTGAAACTTGCAAGTTGCCCTCTGACCTAGTAACTGCTAGCACAGCAATATTCTTGTTTATGCCTTGTGGAAATGTACTTGAGAAGCAGGTGTTAATCTGCTAGGTCAGAAGCATATGAATAGACAATATACCATTTAATAAATGTAATGATTCCAGACAGACAACCTTGTTCAAAGGATGGGAACCTCTGCAGCTGCAGTAGTTTAGAGATAAGGTAGACAAAGGCTTATTAGAGAAATGAACTGCTAGCATTGTGTTCGATTTAGCTATAGTATCTTGAATGTAACATAACAAGTATCTAACTGAAAGTAACCAAGGCCATGTTGTTTTCCTCAGGATGTTTCACATACAAATTGTTTAAATCAGCAGAAAATCATGGGAAAGATGGTCAGCAGATGATGACTAAAAGGTGGTAATTCGTTACGTCAGCATGGTAGGACATGATTAATTTGATAACCTATAAAAATGAATGCATTTCCTGTTTCTGGTTAGACAAACTCTGTATTAGCACGTTTTTGTCTCCTTGCTGCAAGATTAAAGTGCCTTAACCTGAACCTACCATGTTTTGATCATTTTTAAAGTATATTTTTCCTTTGACACAGGGGACCACCAGATTGTCTTCCTTTTTTTGCAGGATAGCGTCTTGGTTCTGTTTGGAATAGCACGATCCATACTCTCATGTAAGAGCTTATAAAGTGCAATTGTGCAGGATTCAGTAGTCGTAACTGTATTGTCCATCTGCATGGGTGTCATGAAGTTCACCACTTCTGTCTTAAGAAGCATGAAGTTGGATTTGGAGAAATTTTTTTACCATGGTTTCCTTAATGGGGGGGGGGCAGGATGTGGATATCTAGGGTAATTAGCTTATGGTCGGATCAGGCCAATGAGGCATTGACTTCAGGTGTGGAACACCGGTCACTCATGTTGGTAATGACTAGATCTAGGATATTGTTGCCCCTGGTGGGGGTGTGGATAAGTTGATCCAGGGCATTGGAGTTTATGAATTCCAGAAAGCGTTGAGCAAAGGAGTTGGTACATGAGTAGTTTTCCCAGTTAATGGTGGGGTAGTTTAAATCACCCATTATTAGGATGTTTGGTTGAACCCTAATATTTTCCAGTACATCAAGAAAAGAGGAGTGGGAATCCTGGGGCATGGTGGGTGATATGTAGCAAGCTACAATTTGGATTGCAGTTTTGCCCAGAGTTAGTTGCACTTGGATAACCTCGGCTGCATTATGCTGAGCAACTAGCCTGGAGTTATGGAAATCCTTAATGAGTATGGACAGACCTCCACCTTTGGTGTTCCGGTCCAGGTTACATGGTTGAAAAGTGTGGTATGAGTTATAGCCTGGAAGTGCAGGGGTGCTCTCTGAAGCCTTGAACCAGGTCTCAGTCACTGCACAGATATCAATGTTCTCCATTTTAAGGAGTGCTTCGAGTGAGTGCATTTTGAGATTTAGACTTCTAGCATTGAGTAGCATCACCCTCAGTTTTTGCGTGCCTGTTCCTGTTACGGTGGTGAATTTGTCATTTGAACCTTGCCTAAAAAAGGCACTATAGGGGCAGCAAGAACCTTAGCCAGTATCTGGAATCCCAGGGGTGACAGGTGCAGGCCATCTCTGGCAAAGCATCATGGTCTGTCGACCATGTCATCCCAGGCAGACAGATACTGGATCCTGTTAGAATGGCACCAGAAGCCAATTGCTTAAGTCAATCATTTTGTCCTTGTACTGCGACATCATTCTGTGTGATGGCAGAATGCTACTCAGGGCTAGGGTCATACCTGCCTGGGCTACAAGATCGGACAGCTCTTCCATGTCTCTTTTCATGTAGTCCAGGGAGGTACATCTCAGGTCATTCACTCCAACATGGACAATGACAGAGTCATATTTGTACTTGTTGTGGAGTGACCTGAGTACCTGGGTTATGTGGCAGATCCTGACACCCGACAGGCAGCTGACAGTAACCTTCTCCTTGTTTAGCTTGGTGAGTGGGACATCAGTGTGCCTGACTATAGAGTCACCTATGACTCATGTGTTGGGTACGTTGTTTTGCCTTATTGGCTGTGGTTGAGTGGCACACTGAGTCTGCGGGCTACGGGCTGTGTGTCATTTGGGTTGTGTTGGGGGTTGGAGGTTGCTTGCATTTCTGCTTTGGAGGTCTCTGTTGCTTGAGCAAGTTATTACTGAGAGCCTCCGTGAATGTTTTTGTGTTTCTATGTGTGGATTTTGGTGGTGTAGATTTAGTGAGACTATGTGATGAGAGTGGTGTGGTGCAAGTGTTTACCTTTTCCTCTTGATTGTCAAGTTCAGTCTTGACTGGAGAGAGCTTTACCTCCAGTTTGGCTAGATAAGTGCATCTCTCACAGGTTGTAATGTTGGGTGGTAGGAGGAGAGGGTTGTCTGTGTCATCATCATCATCATCTTTTGGCTTTTCCCGTTAGGGGCCGCCATGGATTATCTCTTTCCATTTCTTCCTATCCTCTGCATCTTGCTCTGTCACACCAATCACCTGCATGTCCTCTCTCACCACATCCATAAACCTTATCTTAGGCCTTCCTCTTTTCCTCTTACCTGGCAGCTCCAACCTTAGCATCTTTTTCCCAATATACCCATCATCCCTCCTCAGCACATGTCAAAACCAATGCAATCTCGTCTCTCTTGCTTTGTCTCCATACTGTCCAACATGAGCTGACCCTCTAATATACTGATTCCTAATCCTATCCATCCTAGTCACACCGAGTGCAAATCTTAACATCTTTAACTCTGCCACATCCAGCTCTGACTCCTGCCTTTTTGTCAGTGCCACTGTCTCCAACCCATATAACATAGCTGGTCTCACTACTGTCTTGTAGACCTTCCCTTTCACTCTTACTGGTACCTGTCTGTCACAAATCACTCCTGACACTCTTCTCCACCCATTCCACCCTGCCTGTACTCTCTTCTTCACCTCTCTTCCACATTCACCATTACTCTGAACTGTTGATCCCAAGTACTTAAACTCGTCCAACTTTACCAACTCTACTCCCTGCATCCTCACCATTCCTCTACCCTCCCTCTCATTTACACACATATATTCTGTCTTAGCCCTGCTGACCTTCATTCCTCTGCTCTCTAGAGCATATCTCCACCTCTCCAGAGTCTCCTCAACCTGATTCCTACTCTCACTACAGATCAAAATGTCATCTGCAAACATCATAGTCCACGGGGCCTCCTGTCTGATCTCATCTATCAACCTGTCCATCACCACTGCAAATAAGAAAGGACTCAGAGCTGATCCTTGATGTAATCCCACATCCACCTTAAACGGATCTGTCACTCCCACTGCAGTCCTCACCACTGTCACACTACTCTCGTACATATCCTGTACCACTCTTACATACTTCTCTGCCACTCCCGACTTCCTCATACAATACCACAACTTTTCTCTAGGCACCCTGTCATATGCTTTCTCCAAGTCTACAAAGACACAATGCAACTCCTTCTGACCTTCTCTGTATTTCTCCAATAACACTCTCAGAGCAAACATCGCATCTGTAGTGCTCTTTCCTGGCATGAAACCATACTGCTGATCACTAATCATCACCTCCCTTCTTAACCTAGCTTCTACTACTCTCTCCCATAACTTCAAGCTGTGACTGATCAATTTTATTCCTCTGTAGTTACTGCAGCTCTGCACATCATCCTTATTCTTAAAGATAAGATAGGTACCAAAACACTTTTTCTCCACTCCTCAGGCATCCTCTGACTTTCCAAAATTTCATTAAACAATCTAGTTAAAAATTCCACTGCCATTTCTTCTAAGCACCTCCATGCTTCCATTGGGATGTCATCTGGGCCAAGAGCCTTTCCATTCTTCATCCTCTTCATAGCTGTCCTTACTTCCTCCTTGCTAATCTGTTTCACTTCCTGATTCACTATCCCCACATCATCCAACCTTCTCTCTCTCTCATTCTCTTCATTCATCAGCCTCTCAAAATACTCTTTCCATCTACTCAACACACACTCCTCTCTTGTGAGTACCTTTCCCTCACTATCCTTTATCACCCTTACTTGCTGCACATCTTTCCCAGCTCTGTCCCTCTGTCTAGCCAATCGGTACAGGTCCTTTTCTCCCTCTTTAGTGTCCATTCTCTCATACAACTCTCCATACATCTTATCCTTAGCTTTCGCCACCTCTCTCTTTGCCAGAGGGCTGTCTGTATACATGACGCAATTTCTACCTTGCCCCAAGATACCCAGATTCATCAGATAGACAGGAGAGAACACTGGCAGATGACCCTTGGACATGCCTGAATAAAAAAACTATTTTCCTCTAGATAAGTGAGGAAAGTGAGTACAAGAGCTGTTTTTCTCTAAGCAAGTGAGGAAAGTAAGTACCAAAACTGTTTTCCTCTAGATAAGTGAGGAAAGTGAGTAAAATAGCTGTTTTTCTCTAGGTAATGAGGAAGGTTGAGTGCTGTAGTAATTAGTAGGTTATTTAGTGCTTACAAGTTCTGAACAAGTGCTGATCACGAATAAGCAAATTCAAGTGCTAAAACTAAGAATCTGTATCTGGACTAAACTAGTTACAGGAAAGGGGGAAACAAGTGCAAATGTGGGCTTTTAAATCAGAAAGTTGAGAGAGATGGAAAAATTGCCCAAACGGCTAATAACTACAATTTCTGGGCCAGAACCACTCCTTATGTGGTAGATAGGTTACCTAGTGCTTACCACTCCCACTGATAAGCTAGAAGGCTTCCCTCCAACACAGAAAGCTTGGGGGGGCTCAGAAGCTTACATACAGTCCTGGATACAGCAAATCTGAATCTGGATTACACTAGTTACAGGAAAGGTATTTTCTTTATATATATATATATATATATATGTGTGTGTACAGAAAAGTAGCTAAAACAGCAGTAAAAACAATTCAAAAGCAAACCAAACAGTTTAAAAAATGCAATTAAATTAAAAATGACTAAAAACAAGTGCAGAATGAGTCTATTAGGTAGAATGAGATAAAGAGATGGGACTGGGGGGAGTATCCATATCAAATCTACAGTGGGGGTGGGCAACTGTAAAAGCCTCCAAATTTAAACAATAAGACAGGAATAGGGAGAGTGAGTATGGGAAAACCAACACCTTCAGCAGAGATCTGAAAAACTATACAGTGAAGCAAAAATAACAGTGCACAACTCTGAAGTCAGCCAGCAATGATATAAAATTAGTCAAACAACAATTATCAGTACACAACTCTGAAGTGCCAGAAAAATATACTCGGCTCTGTATATCTCCAGATAGTTTGAAGAGCACTCTGTCAGGACACAGGAAGGCTCCAACAATGATATGCAGGCTGTTACTAAGAGGATCTAACTTTATGCAAGTAATCCTTGAGATAGTCCGATAACACACAGGATGTAATTGACCAACTTAAATATCGACAGCTAAGGAATGACACCAAAAAATCCATTATTCTAGACAAAAAAAAAATACTACTGCCAATTTCAACAGAATCATAACAAACCACAAAATTTTGGGCAAGAATAAACAAACTCCTGCACCCAGGCCTAACCTCTACCCCAACTCCCTCTGCGTCTAACCACAAATCACCCGAGGACATTGCAAATTCCTTCAATAGCTTCTTCACAGAGACTATCCAAGCTCTAGCTAGCCAACTCACTCCCACCTGCTCTAATTTAGAGACTAATAAACCCAGTTCCCCAATCTCCTTTAGCTTTCAACCTGCTCCCACTCCACTTACCAACACCTTAATTAAGAAACCAAAGCCTACCACCCTAGCTGCTGACCTCCTCCCTGCAGAGTATTTGCAAAAAGCTGCATATGCCATTGCATACCCTATCTCAATCTTGATTAACAGATCTATTTCCAAAGCTACCATACCCTCAATCTGGAAAATATCTCACTTTATACCACTTCATAAAGGAGGCAGCTCCATTAAACTATCGAACTTCAGACCTATAGCTATTTTGTTACCACTAGCTAAAAGTATGGAGAAATGTGTCCAAAAACAACTTATACACCATCTAATTCAGAACAAGCTGCTAGCTGACTCTCAGCATGCCTTTAGGCTATACCACAGTACCACCTCAGCGCTTCTCTTGTCCTCTAATGCCATTAACCACAACAGCAATATACTATCCTCAGCACTATTTCTTGATCTTCCCAAGGCCTTCAACATGGTTAACCACCAATTACTCATCCAAACTCTGAAGGCCTTCTCCTTAGACCACCTTTCTCTCCAGTGGTTTCACCCTGTTTGGAAGACAACAAGCAGTCTTTTGGCAGGGAAAGCTATCAACCAGTCTATCTATCACCATAGGAGTCCCCCAGGGCTCTATTCTAGGACCCCTACTTTTCTCTATCTTTATTAATGACTTCTACTCCATCATCCCAAATGCTACCTGCATTCAATACGCGGATGATTCCACCTTGATCTGCCCAGTCACCTCCCCAACAAATCTTCTGACATTAACCCAGAATACTTGAAAATTGGCTTACCAATCGCTGTCTGATTTTAAACCCTAACAAAACTAAACTGCTTCTTTTCTCCCCCACTAAGAGGTCCTCTCCTCCATCCTTTACCATAAAATCTAATAACAGCACTACCATCTCCACAGAAGCCCAAGCCAAACTCCTGGGAGTTATAGTAGACAATAACCTCAAATTTGATCTGCATATAGATCAGACTATCAAAACCATTAACAAAACGAGATCAAACCTTTCCTTACTCCTCTTGCAAGAGCTGCTATTACCCGCTCTCACCTACTTTCTACTCACCAACTTGAACAAAACCAATCTTAACAAGCTATCCTGCTGTTACAACCACATTGCTAGACTCACAGGCTCGGCATATAGGACATATCATTGTCAAAACCTAAACCTCCTATGGTGGCTTGAATTACCCACCCTATTGCAGTTCAACCAGCTCATAGTAGCACGTAAAGTCCTCAACCAACCTGATAATACACCTGCATTCAAAAACATCATTAGCCCATATAGTAACCTCAGGCTACTTTGATCATATAATAGACTACTGGTACTAACATTCAAATCCAACAGCTCAGCTGGGGACACTTTGTTGGCAAAATCTGGAGCGTACTTCCTGCAGACCTTACCCTGGAATCCTCACTTTCCCTTTTCAAAAAAAAGTCTTAAAAATATTTTAAATCTCACTGGCTATGCCCCTGCCCTAAACCTGACTAGCACCATCTCCACCACTAAACTACAATACCAAAACGGTATTAATAAATCTACTCGATTCTCAGCTAGAGCGTCTTCTGTGTGGAGGCATACGTGAATGGGGCGTGCCTTTGTTGAAGGTTGTGCATCAGGGCTGGTAACCCGGTACGTAAAAATCCACTACCAATCATTAGCGGACCGGAGTTCCGCTGTGGCGACCCCTAACCGGGAAAAGCCGAAAGAAACAAACATCTTAAGGTACAAATCAATGATTGTAAATTGTGCTTGCTTGACCACTGTTGTAACCTGTGTGAGCTAGGTATTTACTATTACTAGAGAATGTTCTGTGTATTATGTTTTAAGTATTGCCTTGATAACTTTCTGTACTGTGTTTTGGAGCTTTTCTCCCTGGGCCTCCGCTGAAAATGGACATGTATCCAATCGGACTATCCTCGTCAACAAATGTAAAATAAAATAAAGTAATTAAATAAATAAATAAATGACTTTTCAGAGTAATAAAATGGAGAAGTCACCTACATTAAAACAATTATCATATACAAATGGTAAACAAATCAGGAGACAGAAACAATTAACGTACCCTAAAAGTAAAGATAATTAAAAAAAATATATCTAGCAAGTAAATACATGCTAAGGAAACCTGCCATAACAGTATGGTGCACAGATGTATACAAAACTAACTAAATTAAAACAATGCAGACAGACCAATATCATAATTAACAGAAGTGAATTCATTAATTAAAATAAACATGAAATGTGTGCATAAATAAAATATGTCTAAATTATAAATTAATATATTGTGTGTGTGTGTGTGTGTGTGTGTGTGTATATATATATATATATATATATATATATATATATATATATGTAGATGTTATGAAAATTGTATACACTAAATATGGGCAATATGGCCCATAGAATGCACAGTGGTGTTAAATAATACCAGCTCTGTCTTTCAAAATACTGGAAACAGAGACGGTCTCATTAATGCCTGGAACACATGAGGTGTTAAACTTTAACTGCCAACATAGCTGCTTACATTCTAATTGAATTCCAGGGTCTCCACAAAAGGGGTCACAACTACCCAGTCAATTGCAACAAAAATATGTACATTTACTAAATTCTGAGCATAATGTGGAATGTCTAAATAGCGCATTAGTGGTCTTCCTTCTTTTAATATCACATATATGTTCTCTAACCCTGTCTCTTATTATTCTGTTAGTTTTGCCAACGTAGAATGCATTACAGGAATTGCATAAAGCCAGATAGACTACATAAGTTATATTACAATTTTCTTTGCCAGGACAGGGAATAGTCCTGTTGTAATCATGGAAAATGTCATAAGGCCCTTCATGAATAAATCAGCACCATTTACATGAGCCACATTTTTGCATGGGGCTGTGACCCAAAATACTTTTCCTGAACCCTAAGTCTAGTACTTCCTTAATGTTCTTTCCTCTAGAATAAGTAATCACAGTTACATAACCTGATCATCACTAAAAACAGTGTCCCAAAGGGGACCTTGCAATGTTAACATAAAAATGGGCAGTATTACTAAAAGGAAATATAAACAGAGGTTTATTCCTCTTGTTGTGTGAAGTGCTATTGGGGATAGTAGCAATAGGGGTGTCAGTGGAAATGGTGCTGCAGATTCTGTCAGGGGGCAAACTGCAGAGAATGGGGGGAAAATGATCTTTTCAATGGCCAATCACTTCAGCTTTGATTTTGTTAAGAAATTCAATAGGGTACTCCCTGTCCAGAAATAAACAAATCAGGTGGTATAATACAAAATCAAAATTGGAGTCATTAGAAATATGGTGAGAAAGTCTAATCATCTGGGCCTTAACTACTAAGCATATCGGCCAATATGTTCGCTATATATTCTGCCTCAGTGAAAGTAACATCATTCACAATCAGCTCAGTGCATTGCTGCATTGTGCTTTTGAGATTACGAACATAACTAAAAAATGTCTTGTGATTGCCTTTGGCTTAGGTAACTAACATTGAAAGCTGATCCAGTAGTCAGGGATCTTGGATCCTATGTCAACTATGAACTGTCCTTTGATCACCACATATCTACTACTGTAAAGAAATCCTTCTTCATCGCAGAGCTTATATCTAAAGTTATATCATCCAGGTCTTAGGACTGAATTATTCCACTGTACTCATCTCGCATTAGAGTGATCACTGAATATAATGCCCCATTCGGTATGTACCTGTCTAAACACTTGTCACAACTGGAGTGATCACATTTTCTCACTAAGAAAATGAAGGCACAGAATTACAAAAATTATTACAGACCATCTCAAAGCTTCAATCCTCTTTTCAGTATCATGCATGCTACTAAGAGTTGACCTCTGTCTCATGTATAGATCCTCAACAGGCTCTATCCTGTCAGACCTAGTATACATTCACAAGTCCAATGGTACCATGAGCAGCCACTGAAGGGCTATTGATCTCTTCTGCAACATAAATTAGAACATGTTGGAGGGATCAGTAAGTTTCACAGAGAAAGCCTCTTCTATGGAACAGTCTTCCACTTGACATAAAGCAATGTACATCTCGTACTCTACAGAAACATAATTTGACTAAATGGATGGGGAACTACAAATTCATTCCCAGTTTCGCACCCATATCCCTCCTGGATAGGAGCAACAAGTAAATATCTCAGCATATCCCTTCGCACCACATGCTCCAGAGACCTCAACCTCATTACCACAATCAACAGAACAAGCTGGAGGGACAGGTTAATAACCTAGAGATGGCCCATGCTATGGAATAGACTTCCCATACATGTCAAACAGAGCACCTCACCGGCCCTCTTCAAGAGAAATCTTGATGACTGGATGGGAAATAGAAAATTCACCCTGGGGATCACTCCAGTGGCTCTACTCGACACAGGCACTAGGAACTAAGGTCGAGTGGCACGATGCCAGGGTAATACTATGGGCTAGGCATGTACAGGCTCCAGGGCCATTAGCCTAGTGCACACCTATGAACCTATATCCTTGTTCTGCTTGCCTCTGGGTTATTTGTATGCAAAATATAATGGCATGGGAATGTATGTCTAGGCTTCTTAAGATCTTCAGAGATCAATAGCTCAGTAAGTAGCTATGGACCTATGACAGCATCCTGGTTACATTGTTAAAGTGTTTTAAGGTGGTTTTGTCAATGTTTGTTAGGTTTCTTAATGACTTATAGTGTTAGGGCTTAGATTGCTTGTGATAGTCTCTGTTGAAGTATGTACCGTAGTGATCACTGAAAGTATATGGGAGGACATCATCTAGTTTGGTTTTCTCTGGGTTTATTGTCAGTATGCAGTTCAAAATAGATTTTTTTTTTTGGATTTATTATCTGTTCTAATTGGTTGTTTGGTTATTTGAAGAGAAGTGTGAAGTAAAATAGGTTGAGAGCTGTCATCATCTGTGGACCAGTCAAGGTTTAGGTCACTGAGCAAAACGTTTGGTTGAGAGTAGAATATAACCAACTTAGGATATTCTCAATAGTACTGGCATTATTTAGGGATAGGGGAATGTAGGTAATTACAGTAAATAGGGATTTTTGCTTGTTTAATATGAATTTGGTTATTAGAATCTCTGTTTTGCTAGTTTGTGTTAAAACAGAGTCAAGGCCTAGACTAGGTCCATTGCTGTATGCACTGCATAACTGCTATATACTGCTTTGGTTACTTTTTCAAAAAAATTAATAAGGTTATAGAGAAAGGTCCTTCCTTTAACAAATCTAAACTGATGAGGGTCCAAGATAGTGATTTTCAGTGTCCAGATTACTGAGGTCTTAGATAATGTACTCCATGGCTTTACATATGAGACTAGTGACACTACTAGCTCTATGGTTACCAGAGTTCATGGTTAGGCCATCCTTGTACAACAGCATTACAATGGCAATGCTCAAGGCATGAGCTCAGCCACTGTTTTCTAGCAAAATAGTTAATAAATTCAGTGCACCCCCCAACTGATGGATTTGTTGGCCACAAACAAAATTCTATTGTTTATATTAAAAGCCATTATAAACGTTGTTACGAACTAGAATAAGTTACTACATAAACAACTATTATATGTAGAACATCAGCAACATACCGTTACAGATTCAAAAGTTTGAATCAATTACTTACATATCACCTTTTTGCTGTAAAAGAAATTCCCCAATCTTGACAAAAAGAATCATTGTATTTGTGTTATAAGCAGGAGACATTTCTGAGGTTTTCTGGACATAGAGGCAGGAGATATCCCTACTTAACAGTGACAATTATCTAGAGACAAGGTTTACACTACCGGTTAGCTACACCTGTCACTGTAGATCTTTCAGACCACACACTCGCACCTATGGACAATTTAAGAGTATCCTATCCATCTAATGCATGTCTTTGGAATGGGGAAGGAAACCCACGTGAACACAGCTAGAAATGCAGACACCACACAGAAAGCAACCCAGCTGAGAATCGAACCAGGGAACCTCTTGCTGTGAGGTGACAACACTTTTCGCTGCTCCACTGTGTCACCTATAACATTACAGTTCACAAACTTGTTAGGCAGGTTAAAACCAACAGATAAGGAACATATGGAAAGGGTGGGGGGGTCATGACAAGAAAGATAAACTCAGAGTTTAAAGGAGGTGACAGTGTTAGTCCTCGCTGATGAAAATAAATTCCTAGCAACATGGCATGCATGCTTCGAGGTAGCAAAGAAAACTAATGAAAGAAAGTACAAAAGAAGACAAACTGGCAAAAGAAGCCAGAGCAAATTTATCACATAAATGTGTTAAAACCATCTAGGGAAACCGAAGCTTCTGATGTCAGCCTGGGATCTGAGCTAGATGCCAATCAGGTCGCATCAAGGAAATCTATCCCTGCTATTCATAAAGTGGAAAATCTGTTTAAAGCTGAAAAACAAGTGAAAAAATCATTAAGAGAAATAAGGAGTTTTTTCTGAGATACCTGGTAGAAAACTAATTTCATACAATATCATATTGAAACTGTGCCAGGGGAATGTACATTTAAAGCTGTACAGGCTACTAGAATCACAGAAATGCAAATAGTAAGTGAGAAAGAGCTTTAAATGAAAACTCCACCCTAGATCTAAAAATATCATTTTTTTTAGTCTTTGTTTCCTGACTTATTTTAATACCTCAAATCACTCTAAGTCCTTTATTTATAATTTTAGCCTGTTTTCTGCAACATGGCTACCAATGGGGCTTGATGTATCAATATGCTGTTGTTCTTTCTCAACCCTTTCTCTTTCCCATAAAGCATTTCAAGTCTTCTTTCTATGGCTCATGCCAGACATAAGAAAGTAACTGTGAATTTGCATGCCATTGACATATAATAGGATTTGTGTGAGTCACTGTCATCTTCTACACCTTCTGTAAAAGGACTGCTTTTCTGTCTCTAATCACCCGCATGTATACTTGGCTCAGAACTTGTTTTATACTATACTTAGAAGTTATCTAGCTACAGCCAGAAAAGTAGCTAAATTGCAGGCCTTTGTCCTGGGTTTTCATTTGTAGTCCAAGAGGAACTGATAGTTCCCTCCCCCCACACAACTGAAGAGGTGTTAAAACTGGCACTGCATTGAGAGACCGTTGCAGAATCAATTCCTTCACGTAGCTCCTTATGTCTGGAATGAGTCATATAAAGCATTATGGGAAAGAGAAAGGGTTGAGGAAGCACAAGATAATGTTGATACATCAAGTCCCATCAGTAACCATTTTGTAAAAATCAGGCTAAAATTACAAATAAAGCACTTAGATTGATTGTGATGTGTTAAAATAGGTCAGGAAAAAAGCTACAGTGAAAAACCCAATTTTCTTTAGTTCTCGGGTGGTTTTCTCCTTTAAACATGGATTTACTGAGGAGTCTCGAAGTGAACAGAGTTAAACTGAATGGGCCCATAAGGTTTTGTAATGATTTCTGGAAACTGAATGAGATAGCTAAATTTAACACTTATCCAATAACCAGAATGGATGAGTTCATAGGGTAGGAAAAGAATGATTGTTTAACCTCTTTTGACCAAGGGGAACTGGGAGGTCTCGGTTACTCCCTGAAGTCAAAGTGAAGACAGCATTCTTTACCTCTGAAGTTTGTTTTCATTATACTGTGTTAACCTTTGGATGTCACTGGGGTCCAGTACTTTTCAAAGGCATATAAATAAAGTTTTAAAACCTCACAGCAGGTACTTAGCTGCATATTTTTATGATGTAATTTATTCAAACAACTGGGCAATCTAACAGCACAGAGGATTATGGCTAACAAGCTGCTTCCAGTAGTTCATAGTTTAATTCCCTCAGCAGCCATTTGCCTAACTATGTGACCTTGAGTACGTCAGTTAACCAGACAGTGCTCCTCAGATGAAAAGTGCTATGTCCTGGTTAATAAATACAAACAAACAAATAAATAAAGTGGGAGTCACATTTAGTCAAAGTTCAAGCTGTGTTGTAATCTTGTGGGAATTAATGCTGCCAATAAGTAAGTTTGTATGACAGAAGCCAGCTTATTAGCATATTTGATAGGGAAGATTCAAAACAAAAGATGTCAAGAACTGGCTGATATCCAGTAACAACCTTCAAGAAAACTCATTTCTAGTGCTAGCAGGCTACTAAAGAAAGTTTGTGCTCAACTTTGTTACAATAGCTTATCCTTTAACAGACCTTAAGAATGGTAACGGTCCCCCTCTAACAGACCTTAAGAATGGTAACGGTCCCCTTCAGGTAAGATGGACTATAGCAGCTGATGAAGTTTTTAATCAAGCAATAAAAACAGTTTGACTTCCAAACCAGTCTTAGTCACCCTTGACTTCAAGTAGCCTTTATTGTCTAAATAGATGCATCTGACGTAGTGGAAGGAGCTATACCTTCTCAGGAAGTAGGCAGTGAAGGGTATCCAGTTGGTTACCTGAGCAGAAAGTTAAGTAGGGCTGAGGCAAGACACTCTGCCACAAAGGGAGAACACCTCACCACTGAATGGGCACTCACTGCATTACAGTATTGCTTATATGGTCATTGTTTCATATCAGTGACTAATCATGCACCCCTGTAATGACTACACACACACACATACACACACACACACATATATATATATATATATATATATATATATATACACATATATAGGTGTTAATATCAAATCAGGGTGGTGAGTTTTGCTTCTGTAACTTTTCAGATTTATGGCTAAAAATATGCAAGCTAACAAATGCCAGTGTGAACGGATTACTAGTGTCCCATATCCTATCCTAATCAGGAAAGCTTAGGGTGTTCTACATGAGGAGAGGGTCACTATGACATAGCTATTTACTGTCAAACTGCTGTGTGAGTTGCACTGTACATACCATACAATGTGATATGAAAGTAATCATACAATTTATATATAAACATTATGGTAAAGCAAGCATGAGAATTATCTATGGAACATGTTCAATGCAGTTTAAATTCAAAAGATGTGGCTAAAGATGGCAGAGAAGTTTGTCTCTCAAAGAGAGAGAGAGCTGTGTAATCAGGAGTACAGATTCTTAGAGAATTCAGCCAGAAATATGACCAGACTAAATCTATGAGTACCAAGAAGTGGTCTGTGGATATAGCTGGAGGAAAACAAGAACCTTTTCTGTAAATTACCAGGAACAAAGCTGCAAAAGTTCTTTTTACCAAGAAGAACCAGAGACCTTGTGGTGGATAAACTTCAGCCTGACTGAAGCCAGAGAACAGAAGCAAAATAAATGTAAGACATGGCTTTTCTTTCCTTGAGTCACTTTTCTGAAACAGAACTGTTGTTTGTCATTCTGTATTTAATATCAATGTACATAAATTACATCAAAACTAAAGTAATGTCACTGGTGTAAGTTACATCTACAACGTGTGTGTGTGTGTGTGTGTGTGTGTGTGTGTGTGTGTGTGTGTGTGTGTGTGTGTGTGTGTGTGTGTGTGCACAGGATACAGGATCATGGGAACTATAAGTCAAGTGAATCACATGACCATTTGTGCCTTACTGATACCCATCCTCT
Organism: Protopterus annectens; assembly: GCF_019279795.1. Classification (NCBI taxonomy): domain Eukaryota; kingdom Metazoa; phylum Chordata; order Ceratodontiformes; family Protopteridae; genus Protopterus; species Protopterus annectens. The sequence goes on from NC_056750.1 coordinate 273,072,208, forward strand.
TGAGGTATACACCAAAAACTTCTAAGAAGAGGGAAACAGATCAGGCCAAGGATGAATTTGCAGATGCCTATCTAATTATCAAGGTTAGCCTAAAAATGAGATGACGGTGTTGCGCTATTTCACATATAATGTAATTTTTTCTCTCCCAGAGATGGTGAAAACATTGAGTGATAAATTTGGCTGTTCAGAATATTTTGTTTATATGTAAGTGAAAATTTAAATACTTAGATCCGTTGTTTGTGAAGCAGTTTGTTTTGCAGGGATGTAAGAGATAAAGGAGGGCTGGTCCTTTATGGAACAGAATGTGAGACATAGATCTTCATGTTAAAGTCTATAACAGACAGAGATAGGGCTTCAATTTTATCCATTAGGGCAAGGATTTTTAGATCAGTAATCTTTCTGATTAGGAAAGTTTAGACTCTTTCTAGATGTGTGATGTGTCTGGCCAGATAAATACTAAAGGAGGCATTATACTCTGGTCTATTTCGATTAGAGTACAAGGGGATGATAACTTATTTTGACATGGGTAAGATATCTTTTGGTATCATTTGTGTTAAATAGGATTATCTGACTACTGATGCTATATTGTGATCAAAAGATAGGAGTTGTCAACCTAGATGTCAAGTTACTTTAACAGTTTGGAATGGAGTGCTAGTTGTATTGTAAATTGGAGGTGTGTGTGTAAATGTATATATTTATACATATGTGTGTATGCAAGGTAGAATACTCACATGGTTGATAAGTTTTTGTGAGTGTAAAAAGCAGAGAATGCAGAAATGAGTAAAAGCTCATTTGTTTGAATCACATAGTTGAATTTAATTTTATATAGTGTAGATAAGTAGGTGCAAAGGAAAAAGTAACATTTGAATGAAAAACTGATGTTTGTAAAGATGTAGAAGGCTGTGTTGGTGTGTATGTGCAAGTGTCTGTGGGTTTGAGTAAGGGCTAGGTATGGGGATATATTTAGTTTTGTTCACATTTCGTGTTGTGTGTATTCTGTGTCCTTTTTTCTTGTGTCTGTGGTACTGTTACAGAAAGGGTTTTTAGTAATTAATTTGCAGGGTTAGGGGCAACAGCAGAGTTATAGTTAGGGTTACAGACAAGTAAGCAGGTGAGGGCGAGAAAGATAAAATAAAAATAATTTAGAAAAAATGGGGATGTTGCAGGCCAGTAGCTGAGTCACATGAACAGCCTGTGGTATTACGACTTTTTGGGCTGCAAGACAGACATTCTTGTCCATTTTAAGCTCAAACGGGTACAAATGCAAGGATCATGTGTTCCTTGTGTAAGAGGTTGGTATAAATGTGTTTATCTCTTTATAAAGATAATTTAGGATCATATATTTTAGCCTGTGCCTTGAGCACAATAATATTTCAGCCCTGACAAAGAAAAACAAAAAAGCTCAGCCTGCACGTTAAACAGAAAACCAATAGTTAGCTTCCACCAAAACTACATGCACTAATCACCGACAGCAGTGTACACAAGATTGTTATTAAATCTGAACTTGGCTTTAAGGCATTACAACACAAGATAAAAGAAAGGCGACTATTGAAAATGGCACATAATTAATGTATCTATAAATATATACTAAAAGCTGACTTCAGAGCTCAAAGGCCAAATAAAGTCTTACTTGTGACTGAAGTGAAACTACTATCTGTATACAGTATGGGACAAAAACTGCATTAACTATAGATCCAACCAGAAGTTAAAGGTACTGTAATATAGCAAGACATATGGGCATATGAGTACTTGAAATTATTTGGAGTAATTCTAAGCCTAAGTAACAAATTACCCATTGAATCTGAACCTGTTATCCAGCATTGCAGTACTATCAGAAGATCTTATATAAGATAGAGCTTATTCATGATGTATTGGGCTAAAATTCCACTTCCAGTGAACTAAATGTCACCCAGCAGCAGAAGCTGTCTTATACAGTTTTTATCTACAGTCAGCCATAACCAGCACCTCTATCAAAATGTGTCTGGTTGCAGTGACTATGATGCATCAGTAGATCAAATGCAGCAATGCAAATAGAAGTACTTTCTGCTAAACTAAAGGGCTACTACATTGCTCTTTAAATCATAAATGAAACCAAGATCAAACTTCTATTGGCTAATGTATAAACTCCCTTCCACTCTAATTCTCTGGAAAGGTGACAGCCATCAAGTGACAAAAGGGTACAAGAAACAACCTTTTGTATTGTGTTTTTTAAGGAAAACCCATAGGAGAAAGGCGTAGGCTGATAGTGGTGTGGGGATGAAGTATAGCTCTCAACTTTCCACCTCTAAATGTGGAACACTTCCTCTCATAATTTGGAATAAATGGGGAAAATGTGGAATACTTATAAACAATAACAGACACCTCACCATATGAATAAATTTGCTTCAGTATTACTAACACTGATATGAGTTAAAAAAAATTAACAGTGGATGTGTGACAGGCCCTTTCAATGTGGAATATGGACTATTTAATACTCAAAATGAGGAATGTTCTCACAATGAGGTACACTTGAGAAGTAAGGGATGACATCAGATTTTTGAGCATCCATGATATCAGCTAGGAGTTTTTTCCACCATTATATTGTTATTAGAACAGAGGAGCCCTAAAAGGCAAAGACTTAGAGGTCCTCTGCCTTAAAGCATTTAACAACCACTAAGTATACTTACTACAAGCATGTTTAATCACCCCAGAACAGAATACACAAATAATCAATTCCTAAGCACTGCAAATAAACTTACCCCGGCTAAAACTATCCTACTCCCCTCCCTATCCTGCGGTGCTACTATTCTAACCAACTTGAAAAATTTCTATTAAATCCAAATTGGAACAGTGCTATAACAAAGTCACAAAGTTTACCACAAATTCTAAGTATTGTACACATCACTGTAAATCACTTCGAGAACTTAACTGGCTTAAACTCCTCAACCAACTTGACTATATTCAGCTCCCAACTGTGGAAAGACTAGTCTACAAATCCTCAGTCTGCCCAGCGCTAGGCAACCTAGTCAAACCCTACCAACCTAACAGAGCCCTAAGATCTGAGGACAAAAAACTACTAACAATCGCTAAACCCTCAAAAAGACCAGGGCAGTGCCTCACTAACATGCTGTCACAAAAGCATGGAATTCTCTCCCACAAGGCTACAAGATCAATTCCAAGCCTAGCAGTCTTCAAAGCTTCTTTAAACAATATCTTAATAGCTCGTGGCTGTGTACCTGCACTACTCCTGGTTAACCTTACTTTTAGCTCATCTCCCAGACACAGCTCCTATACTATTCTCCAATATTCCTCTGGTTTTCCTTGTATTCTTACTGTTTCTTGAAACACCCACTAATCTGTACTGCTTAACTGTAATATTTTTTTTAATTGAACTTATGTGATGTTACTGTAACATATCTGAGTGCCAAGATTATATGTGCACTATTATATATGTCTGTATTTGGAGCTTTTGTCCCCGGGCCTCCATTAAAAATTGGTTCTGCTGACCCAGTCGGACTATCTCAGTAAACAAATGTCAAACAAACAAACAAATACAAAAAAAAAAAAAAGTATAGAAGTAGAGACTTGGGTTGGGATGAATAGATGCATACTTTCCTATGCTTTAATGGAATGAACTAAAAAGTATTACCTTCTCTGGATACTACAATAAACACTGTATAGTTACTTGAGCACCATAAGCAAGTGGTGAAATAATCCAAGATCAACACTTTTGAATCATAAGACATAGCGATACACAGGAAAACTTGTAAACTTAATACAGAAGCAGAAGTACCAATATAAACATGCCAATGTCTGTAGCGTAGCAGCTATAACCACACCTCAGTCAAGTATTCACCAAGCCGGGGATAAAACAAGACAGACTAAAATGGAAACATAACCTAAATGAGTGAGTATTACTAGAGGTCCATACCGATGGAAACCAACTGTCAACGTTTCATATTTAAGGCAGGCATGATGGATTGATAGCTTATGTACTAAACAAAGTTCATTTCTCTCAGGTTAAGACTGCAGCAGCAAGATACAGCAATCTGCAAAAAGGACTTTCCAGGTGTGAGATCAATTTTCAGTGTGAAATGAATTGGATGGTGTCAGACTGATTCAACAGTAACTTTAGAGCTATCAACAGCGTATTCTAATGCAATTCAGTATTAGACCTTAGAACCAGCTACCAAACAGATAAAGGACTAGTCAGTATTGTCCCAATATGATTCAATTGTTAACTAAAGTAGTATGATAACTAATCCTTTAGGCTAAATGGAAATCATTCCCAATAAACACTCCTTCAACCCATCTTAAAACCTAAAATATAAAAATATACAACCCATCAAGTCTGAGTATTTTTATGTATGAAATAAAGAAGGAAATTATGGCATCAAACTTGGCTTTACTCAAATAAAATACAGCCATACCAAGATGAGCAAAAAAAGAGTTACCTATCAAAGGCATTTACAATGATAGTAAGAGACAGCTGCAGCTCACAAGCAAGGCAGGGTTCAGCAACCATTCAGCCAGACAGCAAAAGTTTGAACTGCAATATCCTACCCTCAATAATAACACAAGAAATGTGGCTGCCATCAAGCTCTGAATGGAGATAAGACCGACCTACACTTGTTACACCCTCACAGCATAACCGGCTTTAAGCATAGGACAACTAGGTCACCGCCTAGGGCACTGCTCTAGCAGGGGCACTTTTTCAGTAATCTGGATGGTGTAGGTAGACCAGAATGGGGGCATCAGGTGGTGTTGGGGGGGGCCCACTGTGGAGATATTTTGCCTAGGGCACCAGTTGACCAAAGGCCATCCATGCCTCTCAGTAGCATAACATGTTTCTGAATTATATGTTTGCTGGCAAAGGAAGGCTAGAGTTAAGTTAGCCAATGGTTCCATTTCAAAAGCTATCCTCAGCTCTGTGTCTCATAAAGTAAAGAGGCCATGCATACCCATCAAGCAATCTAAAGATAACCTTGCTACCAGACACCCTCCAAAATAACAGTCCCTCTTTTCTAAACAGAAAGCCTCAGATAGCAAAGTAAAGTATCCCAGTAAGAGTTAAGTATAAAAATTACATTCTAACCAATGAATTAATACAACCCTTCATCCCATATTTATCAACACAGCCACCCCCAGGCATTGTGAGCTGAGACATTGAGTAGATGTTGAAAGTATAATGTGGTTAGGAAAAACATGGAATCAGGAGCTGCAGACATTTCCAGGGGAACGCACATGGCTAATTAGCATTAGCCACACCCCCAGCTTACACTATTAGCACTCGGCTTGACCAGCATGACTGCCCTCAGCTCCAAGGCCTCCAGCAGCAGGAAACCTCAGTGGTAGAGCAGTCTAAGAACTGGAAAGGTTTAGATTAAGTGGGAAGTGGTTTTGGTATCCATTTGTTTATAACTGTATGTATACTTTCCTGCAGTTATGCTCACTGTACAATTTCATATCTTCAACCTCAAATTGTATACATTTTTCCTATTCTATGTATTGTTTGTTTATTTATTTGCAGTTTCTTTCTTTCTTTTTTTTTTTTTTTTTACTTCCCTGGGTTGAACCTGAAAAAGGTTCAGTGAAATCAGTACTTTACCCTAATGAAAAGTAAGCAAGCAAACAAACAAGTAACCATTAAAGAAAGATTTTTTTGTTTACTCTATTTTGAAATGGCATTTCACTTCTTGTGTGAGATCAGGTACATTCCTGCAGGCATGAGTTCAAAGTATGCCTGCTAAAGGAACAATGCCCGTCCATCAAAGCAATTTCTTTAATAATGCCCAAACACACTGGAAGGACACTACAGCATTATACAGGGGTGATTTTAGTCTGAGACAAGAGGAACGGTGGGTACAAAGCTACATCACCTAGCTGAAAGAAAACTGCATGCTTTTATCTTAAGTTGTGTAATTAACAGAAGGGAATGCTATTTGTTCTCAGATAAGAGCTTAATTAATCATTTGTCCACAATGATTCTGCTTACATGCAGGTATCTGGGGCCAGATACTCATGCTACCTCTAAGATTTGTTCCTTACTTAGTTAGCACTGAGGCACACTGGTTGATTTTAGAGCAGGAGTTTGGTTGGACATCTCTGTATGTAAATTTGCTACATTCGTCTTAAATGTAGCATAGAAACATCTTTGCAAGAAGCATGAGAGGTTAGAATTTATATTTTAGGGCCCCAAAATTCTCATATTGTAGCATGAGATTTGATTTTCTAAGTCATCTAATTTTTCTAAAAGTTTCTGATTTTCATTTAGAATAACTGTTTAATTTAATTTTGCTGTAACTTCTTATCTAAAATAAAGATCACTTATGCAGTTCTTTTATGTACAAATTGTACTGATGGATCATGGATTTCAGTTCTTCATGCTAGTCAAGTCTCATCTGTTTAAAATTCATGACAGCATACAATATTTCTGCATTATCAGGCTTGGATGTATTCTTTATAGAAGCAGTCATGAGAAAGATTTCTCTGTATTACAAGAAGAGACAGCTGACTTCTTGGCAGGTTTAGAAATGGATTTGCAAATGAATTTATTTATATCCACTGGAAATGTTTTCAGATGTGTTCATAAAGCCATGAAGGACATGAAATAATCTGAAATGGAACAAACATAAAGGACTCAATCTTTGAAGTTTTTCTGATTTTGACTTCTAGAGATAGAACTAACTCCCTTTCCTTACTGTCTATGTTATCATTTCATGGTTTTGTGAAGTTATGATTTTCTTTAACATCCAAAGTGAAACCAAAGGAAATCCTGCACGCAAGGCAACTGCACTGCTCAGAACCCAAGTCCAACACATCCGAATGAAGAGCCAGCAGACTGTGACAAGCTGTAAAATTATTTATTATAAAAAAGCACATAGGTAAACAAACTGGTTTCGGCTTAACAAAGGTTGACAGCCTTCCTCAGTGTTTAAATTAGACTATAAAGCTCCGTGCTTAAATACCTGATGGCAGTACCATTAAGACATGTCATTGGTTAGTCAGTTATAAGTATTCATTTAATCCAGGTGAGAACAAAGCACCTAATTTTATAATCCACTTCTTTTCTTTCGAGTCCAAAAGACCATGCCAATCTCCTTTATTTGTCCTATTTCCTAATATTTTATGAATAATCATCAATCTAAAGATAGCATTGGGATGATTAATGGTATTACTTGGTTAGCGCTTTCATGCAGGACACTGCCTGCACTTCTTCAGACAAAGTAAAATAAAGCACCTTACATTTTTATATGGTACAGAATGCTTAAACCAAACCCACAATTAATTGGATAATTAAATTAATTTATCCATTTAAGTCAACTTAATTAAGTCAGATCCTAGTTTTGCTCGGTATGAGTATGATTATACTAGGATCTTTTCCAGCATTAACATTTTGATTAACAAAATTGGTGACACCAAAAGAAGGAAAATTCAAAGAGACCTTTCCGCCTACGAAAAAGGAGCCGCTTACCCTGATCCGCCTGCAATTAAAAGTGTGCATTTTGGTGCTTCTTTTTCCACACGTGTACACAATAACCATTTAGATACGGAAACACAAGCGGCAGGAGAAAGTAACCTGGACAGTTTTCTTAATGCAGATTGCAGTCAACTTACGGACACTGAGGTATCGCCTCAAGGTCCGAGGCGGAGTGACCGGATAAATGAAAAGAACAAGGGAGATAATCGACAAAATAATGTCAATAGTAATAAACCTCAGGATTTTCCACGCAACAAGTCCGGTCCCCGGAAGAAAACGAGTTGGACTCGCAAAGGCCACAACCGGTTCACATCCAACAAGAAGAAGGGCCGTTAGATGTTGAACATAGTAATGAAGAATGGACTTTGAATATTCTGAGAAGTAAGAGTAATGACTTTCAAGTTTATAATTATACAAATTTTGATATTTGTTTAGACTCAATTGAACTTTTATCTAAAGGTTTTTCCTATGCAATATCATCTAACTTTGACATCGCTAGGGTTCTTTGCGATGTGAAAATGTTTGCACGAAAACTAAACTTGAAGTTACTTTTTGGTAATAATACTAGCTTGCAATCTGGAACAGAAAATGTACCAAGTGTATTTAACCCCCCGCTTGATAACAACCTAATAATGTTTGAAAAAGTTTCCGAGGTTCACTTAAGAAACTTATATAATGAAATTTGTAAAAATAAACACAGAACTTTAGGTTGTAAAGAAAGGGAATTAATTACACACATCAGAATACACGAAATATGGATAATGAAGCCTGACAAAGGCGGGGGGGGCTATTTTGATGTATGAGAAAGATTACTTAAAGAAAATGTATTTGTTACTTGCTGGAGAAGAATACAAATTAGTATCTCTTAATGAATTTAATCAAGCTTATAGAAAAATTAAAGATCATTTAAGTGAACTATTTATAGAAGGGAGTATTACATTAGATTTATATCAGTATTTTTCTATGGCGGCACCTATTACACCGGTGCTATTTGGCATCCCGAAACTGCATAAAAATTTTCATGACCCCCCTTTTAGGCCCATAATAGACGGACGGAACTCCATCACTTATTCCTGTGCTAAATGGGTGGACAACAAACTTAAATAATTTCTCAGGACTGAGAGCCAGATATGTAAGGATTCATGGCACGTCCTGAAGAGCCTTAACAATATCCCTTTTCAGAATGAATTAACATTTGTGACAGCAGATGTTAAAAATCTATATACTGTTATCCCTCATGTAACAGGTTTGGAGTGGACACGTGAATTCTTAATACAAAAAAAGTGCCCTGGGACTCACGTGGACCTTATTATCTCTATTTTAGAGATTGTTTTGGCTAATAATTACTTTATGTTTGGGAAAGATATTTACTTACAAACCACAGGAGTGGCGATGGGTTCCCCTGTTGGCGGTAGTTTCGCAAACACCGTCATGGCCTTTTGGGAAAAGACTTTCCTTTTTCCACACAAGTTATTTCAGGACACCATTATTAAATATACACGCTACCAAGATGACATTCTAATGATAGCAAAATGTGGGAGAGATAAAATAATTGAGTTAATAAGTGAAATGAATTAATTTACCCCTTTTCTTGAATTTACACATGAAATCGGTGAGACATCCATTGATTTTTTAGATATTAACATCAGTAAGGATAGAACAAAGAATGTCTTTACCACCAAAATATACCGTAAACTAACATACAGTAATTCTTTCCTACATTTCACAAGTTGCCACCCCTATTTTCAAAAGAAGGGGGTTGTAAAAGGCCAACTTGTTCGAGCCTCCCGTATGTGTTCTACAGAGGAGGGTTTTAAAGAAGAATGTAAGATCCTTTGGGAAATGTTTGAAAACAGAGGCTACCCCCATAAACTTTTGAACGCAGTATTCGTGGAAATTAAAAACAAAAGGAAAGAAGGAATATTTGGGCCATTATACAACGGGATACCCACTGATATAAATCATCAAAATTATGATATTAACATTAGCAATGGTGAGCCTGAAAACATGAATCAGGGCTCTAACAACAAAAACAATAATATGGACTATAGTGTTGGTTTTATAACACAGTTCAACTTGTATTCCCCACAAGTAAGAAACATTTTACAAAGTAATTGGGAATTATTAATGCAAGATAGGAAATTATATTCCCTAGTAGGTCCAAAGTTAAAAGTGGTTTATAAAAGGGCCCCTTCTATGAAAAACCTATTGGAGTACCCTATTAGACCTTACAAAATGAATAAAGGGATGTTCAAATGTGGGCGATGTAAATACTGTAAACACATACAAATAGGGTCCAATTTTATGATAAGGGGCTCTAGATACTACATTAATGGTAAATTCAACTGTGAGACCCAAGGAGTTGTTTACCTTGCTAGATGCAAAGAATGCCCTGCATATTATTTTGGTAAAACCGAAAGGTTGCTAAAGAACAGAATTTATGAGCATTTATATGCTATATCTAGAAGAAATTCATCTAACGCTTTAGCTAAGCATGTAATGGACAACGACTCTCACAGTTTTTTGTTTAATGTAGTAGAAAAAGTGGATAAAAACCCTAGAGGGGGGCCATGGTATTTGAAGTTGCAAGAATGTGAACTTTTATGGCAGCTGAAAACTAATGCCTATAACTATCCAGGCATTAATGATGCATGTTCTATTAAATGTTTACTCAACATTAAAGCTTTGGAGAGATAGTGAAAAATATATATAACCTTTTTGTAAGATATTTTTACATCATTGCAAAAAAACTCATATGTATTTAAAGTTAATAATTATATACTACATTCATTGTATTTTTGTTAATAACATAATGGTTTGCTTTGTTGCTTATTTAGAATTAAATTCGGTTTTGGATAGTATTCTTTTAAACATAACACAGAATACATAAAATAAATATAAAATGAATTTATTTTAAATTATATTTAGATAGTTAATAATTCCAAAATTAATTATATTTTATAATAATATAGGGAAACTAAGGTTTGAAAGTGTTTGGTTGTGATGAATTTGTATATGAACATTTTTATATAAACATTTTTGACGAATGCTACTTTTAAAAGTCAAATTCTGTGTGGTTGCTGCATTGTTGACTTAAATGGATAAATTAATTTAATTATCCAATTAATTGTGGGTTTGGTTTAAGCATTCTGTACCATATAAAAATGTAAGGTGCTTTATTTTACTTTGTCTGAAGAAGTGCAGGCAGTGTCCTGCATGAAAGCGCTAACCAAGTAAAAATTTTGGATTTAACCGACTGGCGTTATTTGTTTAGCCTCTGTTTTATTTCTTTTTCTGAGTTTGTGATTTTAACTTTGTTTATGATTAATGGTATGTTTGTATAGGGCACTTGTGGGTTTCCTATTCCTAATACCACTTAAGTGTTCTGAAATGTGTATACGCAGGGGTCTGGATGTTTGTCCCATGTAAAAAGCATGGCATGTGCAGGTTGCTAAATATATGAGCCAATCTGACCCACAATTGGTAAAAAAAGTTGTATCATAAACATGTCCAGTATTAATACTTGTAAATTCCTTTATTTTACTGACCGACTTACAATGTGTGCAATGCCCACATGGCACACATCTAGTCAATAGATCCCCAGTCATGGTCCTCTTGGCCCCATCCCTATTTGGCTGGTGACTGTGTTTATAATGGCTCAAATGGGAACTCATATTCCTACTTCTCCTGAAGGAGAACTGACATCTCTCTTTTAATATGGATGCTAAAAAAATCATCTGCCCTCAAGATGCTCCAGTGTCTCTGAACTATATTTAATAAGATGTCTGTATTATGACCATAAGTAGTCAAGAGCTGAAGATTGGGTCTCTTATTAGTTGGTTTAGCTTTATACATAAGCGTGTCTTGTCTATTCATTTTTTATGCCCAGTTGCTTGCACTTAAGACATGGCCCATAGGGTATCCTCTATTGCAGAATCTGACAGTGAGGTCATCCCTATAATGTATAAAGTCCTTGGGCTCGGAACATATCCTCTTCATATGTAGATATTAGGACCTAGGTATATTCTTGCATATGTGTGGAGGGTGAAAGCTGGAGGCATGGAGAAGGGAGTTGTACTGAGGGAATTTCCTATATACTTGGGTAGCTAAAGTGTGGTCAGCATTTCTACTAACCAGCACATCCAAAAAACTGATGTGCTGTGAGTGAAAAGTGACTGTGAACTCCAAGCCCCATTTATTTTCATTCAGGTAGTTAACAACCTCCCTCAAATACAACTCATCACTTCTCCATACCATCCAGCAATTGTCCAAGAATCTTCTCCAAATATCAATTTCATTTATATATACATGTTATGAAGAGGGTCATATATAATAAATTCCTCCACATATGCCATGAATAAATCTGTGCAGATGGGGGCAAATGATGCCCCCATCGCCGTCCCCTTTATTTGCCAGAAACACTGGTCCCCATAAAAGAAAACATTCTTGGTCAGGATATATTCAGCGAGCGTTATGATAAATGTATTCATACCCGGTCTATATAGTTCAGACTTCCTATGCCAATAGTCAAGGGCCTCCAAACCCGCCCAATGAAGTATATTTATATAAAGGGCAAGCAACTGGGCATCAAAAATGGATAGACAAGACACGCTTATGTATAAAGCTAAACCAACTAATAAGAGACCCAATCTTCGGCTCTTGACTACTTATGGCCGTAATACAGACATCTTATTAAATATAGTTCAGAGACACTGGAACATCTTGAGGGCAGATGATTTTTTAGCATCCATATTAAAAGAGAGATGTCAGTTCTCCTTCAGGAGAGGTAGGAATATGAGTTCCCATTTGAGCCATTATAAACACAGTCACTAAACAAATAGGGATGGGGCCCAGAGAACCATGATTGGGGGATCTATTGACTGGATGTGTGCCATGTGGGCACTGTACACATTGTAAGTCGGTCAGTAAAACAAAGGAATTTACAAGTATTAATACTGGATAGGCTTATGATATAACTTTTTTTGCCAATTGTGGGTCAGATTGGCTCATATATTTAGCAACCTGCACATGCCATACTTTTTACGTGGGAGAGATATCCAGACCCCTGCGTATATGCATTTCAGAACACCTAAGTGGTATTAGGAATAGGAATCCCACAAGTGCCCTATACAAACATACCATTAATCATCCCAATGCTATCATTAGATGTACTATTATTGATAACATATTAGGAAATAGGACAAATAAAGGAGGTTGGCATGGTCTTTTGGACTCTAAAGAAAAGACGTTGATTATAAAATTAGGTGCTTTGTTCTCACCTGGATTAAATGAATACTTATAATTGACTAACCAATGACATGTCTTAATGGTACTGCCATCAGGTATTTAAGCACAGAGCTTTATGGTCTAAATGAAACACTGAGGAAGGCTGCCAAACTTTGTTAAGCTGAAACCGGTTTGTTTACTATGTGCTTTTGTATAATAAATAATTTTACAGCTTGTCACAGTCTGCTGGCTCTTCATTCGGATGTGTTTCTTTAACATCAGCATTAGTTCACATTATTAGGTGACCGGTATTTGTGCTTCATGTATTTAATCACTTGTTATGACAATATATACTACTATATATTTTATTAATCATGAACATCCCAAATTCAACAGATTGTCAATGCTAAGGTGCATGGGAGTTTGTGTGAAAATGTACTTTCAACAAACTCCCTTCTCTAACTTCACGTTCCTGTCAATAAAAAGTGTGTAGTGTGCTTTCCTTCCTTTTATTCTAAGTCAGATATACAAAGTTAGTCTGTTGATATCAACTGTCACTGACCAAAAGAAAAAAAAAAGAGACTTCTGAACACTGAACATCATACAGGTACTACAACCTTCCCTAATAAGGCTTTTGCTAAAGACACCCAAGCAATGTAGCAACCACTTCTGTTACCCATTCACATCAAAGGCCTCCAGAAGGGTCTGGAGTACTAAGACGGGCCTCAACAATAGTTTGGCAAGTGACAGAATAACCTTTCGTATGGTTATGTCTTTTTATCTCTGTGCCACGTTTTAGCTAAACTTCACCACCACGGAGTCATGCTCACTATCTTGCATTTATTTGATATAATAGCCTACCTAATTTTCCTTTTGTCTTGCTTCAGCTGATATTCTCCAACACAGAGACAGGTGTACAGCTATATTATGCTATTCTTTCTGTACCCCAAACATGATTCTTCATTTTTCACTCAAATTTTAGCAGTCATACATATACATATATATATATATATATATATATATATATATTTATATATATATATATTACTCCTGTAGAAAGTGGTAATAAGCAAAAGCTTGTGTAAATATTGTCAGAAATGAACTGTGATGTCTCAGATTAAGCTTGTCCTTTTTTAAAACATGCTGAGAGTTTTACTAGACAGACTTAAATGCAATTACTTACAATAGACAAAAATTCCAGTAAATCTTGTAGCATGCAAAATGTAAACCGTGTTGAATTAAAAATTGCTTTCAGTAAAAATGCAGCAGAGTTCTTAAAGAGTGAAGCTGGACAATACGGATGAGTACACATCTGCAATGGTTAAAGCATTCTCTTTGAAATGCTTCTTCAGGTAAAAAGAAATCCATTATCTTATTTGGACTTCTCCCAGAGGTATATGACTACTGAAGCTGGAAACCTGACATTGAAATTACAAAAAAAAAAAAAAAAAAAAAAAACAGGAAATACTGCCTGTGTTTTTAATTAGAAATACTGACATTTAGCAAGTTTAATTTCTACCATACTTCTGAAATTGTGCAATTTCTGTTTGGATTCATGTGTCAGATAGAGAAACAAATGGCTTACTATTGAAATGTGGGCACTCAAAATGTCAACTGCTGAAAAGCACTCCCCCCCCCCCCCCCAAAAAAAGACCAAGAGCGAATCTTGAAAATTGCTCTTCTTCTTAAGACTTATTTTAGTAGAGGGAAAGCTTCCCCTGATCCCCCACACCCCCTAATGTACATTTACAAACACTGGGATGACCATATCTCAGAGAAAATGGAATATTCTGAGAAATGGCATCTTAGACTTAGTATATGTAAGTCCATTGTTTTATCCATTCAGTGACCATGTTTAGGGACTCAGTCTAGTGAGTCGATACTTCAAATCATTACCAAAAGAACCTAAGCAAATATTTAGCTACTGGAAATGACAGGTACAGATAAGCTATTAGTCAGAATTGTGTCTTTTTGAACACATTTGCTTTGCATTCCCATTGTGCATATCTACAGCTGTTTTATGTTTGATTTTACAAGGTGCATTGTTTAATTGTATTTATTATTTTATTTTACTATTGCATTTCCAAAGCTTATGGCCAGGACTTTATTTATTATTAGCAAAAGAGTATGAATGCTGAAATGATGTAAACACAGATGACAGCTTCTACCTTTCAAAGAATTACTAATGAATCATAACACTAGAACAACTCATTCATTATTTTCACAAGTTAGTTTTAGTCACACCTTTAGCTGTTTCAACATACACCTCTATGCATCAATGACTGATAATTTTCCATTAGTTTTACCCCTTCAAAGCTTATAGTTATTGGCCATTTTAAAAGTTATGCCAACTAGCAATAATACTAGTCTCTGGCAATTAAAAAAAAATCAGAAAAATATTGACATGCTGTCCCCCAAATGATGAGATTTGACCTGCTTAAAAATACTAAAACAAACATAAAATTATAAATAATCAAATAATTATTTTAATGAACCACAGAAATCAGACCATTGTATCATTCTGAATAACGTTAATCATCTTAGTACAATCTAGAAAATCAAACAATGTAAGTGGTTTTAGTTCACCTGGACAACTACTAAAACCTACATATGTAGTAACAGAATAGGTAGTTGACAGGCAATTTTTCTTTTTCCACATTAACAACCTGTTCCTACCTCGCAAAACAGCTTCTGCCCAGGACACAACGCCTATCTTGATTTCCTTACTCCTACAGATTATAACAGAATACGTCTGAACACTGCATGAATTATTACTTGTCTTCCGTAAGCCATCCAATGCTACGAACCATGCTTTACTCCTTAACAGTCTAAAAGATTTTGGTATCTCAAGACATAAGCATACTGTTTCTGCAGGTGTAGTAAATTCATTACATCCAAGTGATACCTCCAGGTGCATCTGCAGTCAACACCTACTGACGCCTCTAGGCGTCAAATATTGCTTGTTCATATTTGAATCAATAATTTCAAAACCATGCGACGTACAAAGTTTTAAATGATTTCATCTTTAAGTTTACACAATATCAAACTCAACTGCATTAATATTTGACATTTCTCTAGTGCAGGTAAACAGATATTAACTGTTGCTTTTATGATATTAATTTATATAGATATCATTTTCACATTTTTCTAAATATCTCAACAACCAAGTAATACAGACAGAACTCCTTAGCCTCATATGAAAGCTCTCAGCTAGATGAACAATATGCTGCTGACAGTGTGTGTGTAATATGAGTGGTTACAGAGATATTATAAGTTGTTTACAAAATATTACATACTTAATAGTTACTGTGTTTATTGTGATTTATAAAATATAGTTTAAGACCTAGAACATAAAATAAATACTACCACTAAAAATAGTTTGATATGAAGTGTATGCCATTTACACTTCGTTAGTAACCCCTATGGTTCCAGAGATATGAAAATTTGAAAAGTGAGGACATAATTTGATTTAGTCATAAGGCTTAGGCTCTGCCCATTTGAAGTTACAGTGCAAACTTCCTGAGCTCCATTGCAGTGAATGAGTTAAAGACAGTTTCACAGAGCAAATCTTCTCTGAAATGAGTTCTGACTGACGAGAGTTTTCTCCCTGTACCTTTTCTTTTCATAATCTATGTGAAAGATATATGAAAATACTGCAAAAAAGTCATGCTCTGTCAGTATGCTGACTAAACACTACTTGTGTTGAGGGTCTAACTTCAAAATTATATGGATTTCAAAAATGTACAGTCAATAAAGCAAGAATAAAAACATCTGCCATTTTCTACATAACTCCAACCAAAGAAGAAGAAAGCAGTGATATCTGGATATAAAAATGTTTCCCAGACTACAAATGAACTTCCACTCTTCAAGACAGAAAATTATACCACCACTATGGGTCTATATCACACCGTCGAACTTACAAAAGATAATATTGAACCCTACTGTCCAAAACCCAACAAAACCGAAAGCACAGAACAGTGTTTTTTTCCCAGGGAAAAAAAATCAATGTTCCATGACAAAAAAAAATGTAACCTTAAACTGAAGTGGGGGGCTTCACCCCCCACACCCCCAACTCCGGGATCGCACCACAGTGGAGGAAATAGCAAAGCCCCCAAAATGGCCCACCATTTTTTTTCCCTGGGAAAAAAGTTGATGTACCATGGCTTCGCTATTTTCCACTTTCGGACTTTAGGGTTCGATATTACAATGTTCAAACTTGTTTTAGTTTGACGTTGTAATATATACTGCACCACTATTACTGTCCAGCAAAATACAATTCTTTAAAACTGCATTTGCACATTAAATGTATAACATACTTTTAGTGCAAGGTCAATGCACCCCTGTGTAAGGGGAATTCCCCCCGCTGTACTAATGTCATTTACTGCAAAGCTACTTTAGCTAACTCCAGCATAGAGACTGTATGGGTGTGTGCACGTGTACATGTACAAGCTTGTGGATGTGTGTGAAAGCATGTACTTATGTTTGTGTTATTTGTATTACATACTCAAAATGTATAACCACAATTTTCTACACACATATGAATACTGGATCCATTGGAGAAAATTCAGCAGGACTAGTAAAGTTCAGATACCGCACTCACCATTTTTTTATAAATTCTATAGAACGTAAAAGTTAGAAATGACAAAAGAAATTTGATTCAATTCCTGAGCAGAATATTTCCTGGGAAGATTATGAATGTTAATTTCTGTTTCCATGTCAGTTTTTGCTGAGACCCTTGATTTATTCACATAGACCAACAATGTGTGGGAAGCTCACCTGCTGATACTTCAAACTACTCATAGATGAGATTGTGTGTGTTTGTAAGCATACACGTATTTGAGTCTCTCTCTCTCATGGTCTGTCTGTCTGCTGTCTGATGGTCTGTCTCCAGCTGGGAACTAGTTGTTGCCCCTAAGCCCACTATTTGCTGGAATACGTTCAAGGTAACTTGTGACTTTAAATAGATAAAGTAGGTACTGAAAACAAATGGATGAATAAACAAATGAATGAGATTCATAGCTTACAAAAATAAAATAAAAATAAACTAATGAATGGCCTTAAGTAATGAATATTGACCATCAATATTTTCATCTAAAACTTGACAAACTTAATATATTTGAAGTAATACTGTTTTTATTCAAAAGAATTACTGTTGAAAAATAGTTTAGTAAGTCTGTATAGATCTTTTGATTGTAAAAGGTACTCATTCCAAAGCTAGCAGAGATCTAGTATTTTTCCTTACCTCATCAGATGACCCGTTCTCTACTCGAAATCTCCCCGCCCTTTGTATGGCTCCATCGGCATCACTGGAAATAAGCTGCAAAATAAAATGGCATACTTAGTTTAAGTTTTCCTAAAAATAATATGTCTATACAATATGCATCTGAAAAGAAATGTAATAATTTCTATACAAAAAATGTCAACATCTGAAAATAAAATAAAATAAAAATTCTATATAACATTTAAGCATATGAAAAGAAGCAAAGAAATGTAAGTAAGAATCAATGCAGCACCTGGCCTTCTACACAATATTGATATATGCAAACACCTACTGGATGCACTAGAGAGAAATCACTAACTTGCCACCACACTAGTTGAAATTAAGAATCGATAGACCATGCAGAACTACATATCCAAAAACAATAAGTGGCACAATATGTGACTGTTTAGCACACCATCTGTATTAGAACATGCTTGATTTTGAGATATCCCTTTCATGTTATCATTTATTTATTTATTTCATGGTATTTGTACTGTCTCTTTTGCAAATGTCCATCAGTAAAATCTAGATCTCTGGGTCTGTAAAGCCACACCATCCTTCTAGCTGCTGACCACTCCTCAGGCCTTTTAATTGTTTCCAGTTGTACACTATGCACAAACTCAACCACCGTTCACTCCTGCACCCTTTGTCCATATCATTTCTCATAAATTACCACTTCCAGGAGTCCTGCTCTCCCTATCATTACTGTAGTTGTACCCCTCTTTTGGGTTGCCCAGCAATTCATATCCCTTATCAATCTAAGTTCCTAGTTTCATCTAGTTTTCACCTATATTCAACTACTCAGCCTATAAATTCACACTGCAGCTGCTGTTCAGGCCTGCGTTCATTTCTTCCATTAGTACCATGATGCCAGCAATGTATCCACCTTTGAAGTTTAGTAGGGCTCACGAGTTGAAAAGTAGAGAAGTTTGTCTGGTGTTTTAGATGACTCTCCTCTGCACATTACACAAATTTGCAATCAGAACCTCTGTAAAAATGTTTGAAGGATATAGTGGGCCAAGCAAGAGAACCATAACCTGGCTGTGGTTCGGTGCAAACTTATTCACCCTATAGCACTCTTTCTGCAGACTTGCACACTGTGTAACACTCTCATGCTAAACTACTCCATGATGACTGCTGTTGTTGCAAGGAAGGGCATGCATTTATTTTATCTTTATTTTTATTCAAATTTATTACCTGTGGTAAGTCAGTGATCACAGAAGTCCGATATCAGTCTCAGCCTGACAGAGAACAGTAAAATAGTATAAAGAAAAACAGCACAGTAATATGATTCAGTTTCACAGATACTGTAAAAGTAAAATGTGTCAGGAGTGAAATTAAAATATGTCAGGAAGAGAGCAAAACTGAAAGAAACAATAATATATTTATGATTAGGTATAATGTCCACTAGGTTGCAATGAATATATACACAGATATTAATACATAACATTTGTAGAGATGGTTGAGAAAGCACCTCAGTGAAAGGGGTATGACTGAGAGAAGAGGCATCCAAAAATCCAAAGAAACAAGAACAGCATGTAGGTAAACCAGGCAGGATACAAAATACAAAACAGTAGTAAAACATCCAGTAACACACAGATAAAGGGCTGATCCCGAAAGCTTTGTGATTCTTTTTCTGTTTGGAATAAATGTTGCATTTTACCTCAACGTTTCCAGGTTTTGGATTGTTTTACTACTGAGAGAAGAGACAAGGCAGATGGATGGTTGGTGGAATAATGGCGGGCTTATGTAATGTGACTGGAGATATTACATTAGTGTTTAATGATCATCTGAAGGTATGTCCTCAGTTGTGAATGGAATTCTGGGTAAGACCATGAGTCTTTGATGTGGGGTATGATTGATGTCTAATGTTTGGGGCCTCTTTTGGAAAACAAGTGATCTGTGTATTGGAGATATGTTTGAGGGCCCTGTACTGTGAATGTTGAATGGCTTAGGTTTCTAGGTGTATGAAAAGAGTTCTCTTTATAATATGGCTGCTGGTATGACAAACGTTTGATTGCAGTGATCTTTGAAAAGTTGAGAACACTACACCAGGTCAGCTATTTGTTTGACTGGGACTCATTTTTCATTTTGTAGTATATTGCAGTGGTGCTTTTGTTTTAGTGAGAGTGCAATGAAGTTGCAGATTGTATTGTTAAGTGCTAAGTATTTGGATAAATGAAGAGTTTCTTTTTGCAGTAAGATGCTTTCTACTATGGATATTCTGGAGACTTTTTGGAGAAAGGGGGAGATTTTTATTGGCTCAGAAAAGTAGTGGATTAATTGTATTTCTTGTGCTGTCTAGGGGAGGGAGAAGTTGAGTGAATTATCTAGCCAGAGATCTAGCTATTTAAATGAGTCAGTGTTTTCAATAACAGTACTGTTGTGATTAGCAATGTGTAATGTAGGGGAAGTTTTGAATACCTTACATTCGAGTTAGGGAAAGAGTTTCTGTTTTGGAGTAAATAAGTAGTAGTTTATTGTTACTTTGTGGGGTGGTCAGTGGCCACTGGTAGGACATATATAACGTCTGTAGTCATGTTGCTGAAGGTGATGCTCACAAAGCACCATAGGGTGATTGTTATAAGACAGACAAGAGAGGCCTGAACCATTTAGGGTGAAGTTATAAAAGATTATGACTGGGATTCCCTTTGGCAACAAAGGTGGGCTGGAAGCAGTGACCTACAGCTGTGTTAATGCATCAGGGGTGACAAGCATGGGGTATTTTAAGGGGTAGTGGTTTGCTTGCCCTTGATATCTGCACTATTTAAAGCAGGGACGGTGTTGGGCATTGCATTTCTGCAGCTTATTCTAATGTGAGTGACAACCAGGGTCTGGGGTGCTGAGTTATCCAATATAAAAACCGTGCTTCATTCAGATAACCAAGCCATGTTTTTTGCACTTATTAAAGAAGGTGCTTAAATCAGCTACACTCCAGGCTTTAGGGTTAAACTGTCCTCTTCCACTTGTGCATTTTTCCCAGGTGATATTAACACAATTACCATCAGTCTTTCATGTTTACAGTTATACAGATTTTATGCACCGGCTTTGGAGGCAGATCAGCAGGGTAATTTTATGCAACCAAGCAGGCCATTTGATAAAGCAGTCTCCAGGCCACTCAGACATTGATCTAACCTTGTTTTCTGCACATCTACTTTGTATAAGAATGGCATTAGGCTTAGGAGAAATAGGACAGATGGTTAAAATTATCAGCCCTATAAGTAGATGGGCATCTAGGACAGTCCTACAGTATATTAGATAAATAAATATTCCAAAAGGAAGGAAGTGACAGGTAACATGGGAGAAGGGTTGTTAAGTTTTAACAAGGATGCATCTGAAAAGGAATTACAGAAACATAGACACTAGCATGTGATTATAGAATGATGCACAAGCATGCAGTAGAACTTTGGCTGTTACTAATCTTTGTGTTTCATTTACAGCTTATTCTATCATATGGGTGATGGGTACTCATCTATATTCTGGGTGGAACAGAGGGCCCAGGTCTATCCTACTGTAGAATACAGTCAGTTTTGTTTATATTGTGAAGGACTTCCATCTGCTATTGTGAGTCATAAAAGGCATTCATTGGATGCAGCTGCAGGCTTTGATCTATCAGGTAAGCAGTGATATATCAGGTAAGCAGTGATCTCCACAAGACAAGACATCCTGCTGACACATCTAGGATTTACAGCTAAGACAGTATTGAGCTCATTATTGTTAAGATAGCAGATGTTTCCTGGTATGATTATTATTTCATCTCAGATTATCCTTATCTTGCTCTGGAAGAACACAGTAATAAAGTAATCGACAAGGGCAGGAAGCACAGCGATAATTGGAACAAAGTAATCGACAAGGGCAGGAAGTACAGCGATAATAGGAACAGAGTAATCAACAAGGGAAGGAAGTACAGCGATAATAGGAACAAAGTAATCGACAAGGGCAGGAAGTACAGCGATAATAGGAACAAAGTAATCGACAAGGGCAGGAAGTACAGCGATAATAGGAACAAAGTAATTGACAAGGGCAGGAAGTGCAGTGATAATAGGAACAAAGTCATTGACAAGGGCAGGAAGTACAGCGATAATAGGAACAAAGTAATCGACAAGGGCAGGAAGTACAGCGATAATAGGAACAAAGTAATCGACAAGGGCAGGAAGTGCAGAGATAATAGGAACAAAGTAATCAACAAGGGCAGGAAGTACAGTGATAATAGGATGGCTAAAGAAGCGAGATTGTGTGTGCGTGTGTGAGGGAGTACCTCTCAACTGTCCAGATTTTTGTTACATTTTTAGTGTGTTCCTCATAAAATTTGTTTTCTAGCAAATCACCGAGGATTGAAGACTTCAATTTGAAATCATTAAATTATGACATGCACCTGAGTTTCTTTGTTGCCAAAGGGAATCCCAGTCATAGTCCCAGTCACACAGATTCTGTTATTCTATCACATTTTTAAGTTTATAAGAGCAGTATACTTAAAATTTGTCCCTTTGGGGCCTTTATTCCCCCTTACTTTAGGCTTTGTCAAGAGTTCTTGCTCTAGAAGGTTGAGAGGTATGGTGGGGGTTGGGATTGTGGTAGTATAGTCTGTGGACCTAGAAGACAAGAGTTCTGGCTTGGCATAGGAGGGACAGGATCCAACTAATGAGTCTGCATCTGGCTCTGATCTAACTAATGAGTCTGCATCTGGTTCAGTTTACTCAGCATTACCTTGATCCTCCTGGACCTTAAAGGTAAGTATAAGCATTAAAGGAGATGTTTTTAAAAAAAAGAGACAGAGGTAGGAACAAAGAAACAGATTGAGGAAGCTTTCTGTGAGTCACTTAGTGATTCTTTTTATTTTTCTGTGGACTGCTGCCACAAACTTCAGCCTCTTTGTGTCACTATAGTTGCAAGGAAACACGTCCCATCCTTGGCAGGTCCTTGATTCGTCCCATGTTTGGCTAAGTTAGTAAATATGACTGATGCATATTGGCAGCTGAAGCTGGTAAGACTGGCTCTCTCCCACAAGTTACACTGATGGAGTAGCCTCTCACAACCTTCAGTATAATTGACTTGACATCCAAACTGATAAAAAATTAATGGGCTGATGTAATTAAGCTTGGTCTTGTTTAAGAGGCCAAGCTTGACAGGGCTAATAACTTTTGTGAGTAATGTTTCAAGCTGGGCCTACTTGGAAACAGAACTATTATTCCTTGAATGATGAATGCACAAGAAGTCACATAACTGCTTGTAAATAAAGGTGTGATTATCTCTGAAATAATGGACATTTAACTTACAAGAAAGATCTTCATGATGGCGATAATAATGAATGCATGGAGAGCTAATGTTATATATGTCAATTAAAATGTTTGGTTAAATGCAAAATGGCATGGTTGTGCAATTATTGTAGAAGGGAGAATTTAGAAAATAGTGCATTTTACTTTCTGCAAGATGAATCAACCTACAGATTTTGTTTACATTCTTCTGAACAATGGCCATAGTCTGAGGTGAGCTCTGTGGAATAACATGGAGGGTGTATTCAAGTTTAGAATGAATAAAATGACATCCAGTACTTTCCTTACCTCTGGAATGTTGGAATTTTTATAGATATTGTTAGTGGATTAAGAAAATTATAAACAGATTTTTCCATTTCCTACCCAAGGGAAAGTAACTGGTCAAGAACATCAGCAAAATATATTTTCTGAGAGATTAAAAAAAAAAAAAAGATTATTCAGAGGGTTATGAATGCAAAAGACTAAGTCATACTAAAGGTTATTACTAAGGATGTTTTAGTGTTGATAGCCTGTCGAGATGTTACTAGTGTCGAAGGGAAGTTTTTCTGCAGCTCAGTTATTAAGGCCACACTGGTTTTTACCACCCATCAGGATGATGATCATCACACATAATAATAATGATAATATGTCTTTGGTGTGCCACTGAGGAGATTATAGATGAAGAGAGAACACAATCAGTCCCAAAACATAACATTTGGAGATCAGAGATGTCATTGTTTTGACTTCTGAGAGTTGCCTCCTCAGAAGACCCTTACAGTGGAATTAGCCAAGTAGTTCCAAAACCTTCTGATCTGTCCATCTCTAAACTCTGTATCTGTTAGGCAGCCCATTAGAAAAGCATCTTCAATAGTTTCAGAGGTGTGCGTCATTTCAATAAAAAGCCAGTCCTCCTCCGTGATTTTATAAATTAGGTCAGTAATATGGAAGATTATCTTGCAAAATACATGAACTGTGCAGAAAAACAAGATACTATAGTTATCAGTGAAATCAAGGACCCAGGAGTATGCTAACCACTCAAGACAGTTACTGATGAGACAAACAGTCATACATTTATTCAAACTTTAAACACAGCTGTGGCTGAAAAGAAGTGAAGTTTAAATGAGAAAAACAAAACTAGAATCAGGGGTGCTGCAGCCAATTAGCACAGATGGGTAATGGGTACGAAACAGTGGTACAACCAATGCTTATACATGGCACAGAAACCTAGGCAATGAAGGCAGAGCAGCTGAAGAAGCTTAATGTGATAGAGATGAAGGGTTTGAGGTTGGAAGAAGGATAAACACTGTGGAACAGATGCAGAAATAAAGACATCAAAGCAGATGCCAGAGTAGTCCCAGTTACAGAGAAGGTCAATGAGAACATATTATTGGGGTTCAGTCACATCTGAAAAAAATGTAGTAACAAATTTGGGTGGGAAAGGATGGGGACAAGAGGAGATGAGGGCATAAAGCCAAGAGATGAAAGGGTTGACAGAAGACTGTGGTAGATGGGGTGGGCATGACTGTTGAAGGAAGCAGTGACTCTGAACTGACAGAAGTGGTGACAGCTGATGCAACACCCCAACGCTATGGAAAAAAGGGTATTGATGATAATGGAGATGGTGACAAAGAATTACAGTAGACTGCAAGTCATATGGACTGGGGGACAGCCATTTTAAGAGGCAGAAAGACAACAGTAGGCTTAAACTGAAGGGAGACTAGATCCTGATCAACAGAACTATATCAGAAGCCACTATCCCCTCCAACCTTCATCCACTATCCCCTCCATCTGGAAGACATTCTATGTTATTCCAACTCCACAAAGGGGGCAGTCCCACTGAACTGTCAAATTATAGACCTATAGCTATTTTGTCACCCCTGGCTAAAATTATGGAGAAGTCCATCCACAAACAACTCCTGAGCCATCTCATTCAGCACAATCTCCTAGCTAACTCGCAGCATGGTGTCAGACCATTCCACAGTACAACCACAGCCCTCCTCTCCTTCTCCAATGTTATTAATCAAAACCAAAACAACAATAAGCTTTCTTCTGCCCTCTTTCTTGATCTCTCCAAAGCCTTCGACACAGTCAATCACCAACTACTCATACACACACTTAAAACTATTCCCCTAGATGTTCAGGCTATCCAATGGTTCAAATCTTAAATGAGTGGTAGACAACAGGCTGTACTATGGCAGAACAAACTATCTTCCCTTCTACCTATCATCCTTGGGGTCCTTCAGGGCTTTATATTAGGACTGCTATTATTTTCTAAACTTTATTAATGACCTGTACACAGTCATCCCAACAGCCACCTGCATTCAGTATGTGGATGACACCACTTTGATTTGCTCTGCCACCTCCCCTTTAAGTCTGCAGACTCTATCCCAAAATGTTTTTAATACTGTTGAAAACTGACTCTGTAATCAACGTCTCCTATTAAATCCTAACAAAACAAAGCTACTGCTTTTCTACCCCACTTGTAAAGCCTCCACTCCAACCTTTACTATAAAATCTAACAATGGCAATGTCATTGTCCCAGACCCTGTACTAAACTCTTTAGTGTAACAGTTGATAACCTCAAGTTTGATATGCATATTAATCAAACTATTAAAAAAGTCAATAAAAAACTTGGTTCACTATACAAGATCAAACCTTTCCTCACTATACTAGCTAGGATGGTAAAATGCCTGTACACATCTACTTTCCACCCTCCTTTATGCATTTCCCTCTCTTCATGAACTTGAGTAAGTCTGACCTTAATAAACTCACTAGCTGTTTTAATCATATTGATAGATTTGTCATTGGAGTAGCATACAGAACACACCACTGTCTGAACCTAAAGAATCTAGGAATCTAGGGTGGCTAGAATTGCCTATCCAACTTCAGTACAATCAGCTAATAGCAGCACATGAAATTCTCTACCAACCTGAAAATATACCCGTACGTACAAAAATGATTACCCCTTACAGCAACCCCAAGACACTTCGCTCATCCAACAAATTATTAGTCCCAACCCTCAAAAGCAACAACTCATCTGGGGACTCTCTACATGCCAACTCTGTTGGCAAAATTTGGAACTCCTTTGCTTCTGAGCTTACTTCAGAACCCATTCTAACCCAATTAAAAAAAAAATCTAAAACAGTACTTTAAAGGGCAATGGCTGTGTCCTTGCTCTAATCCTAATTCTGGCAATATAAATGTGCTAAAGAGGTGTTTTGGCCACCCGTACATTGCTTCCTAATTGTTACTCTATAACAAATCAGATTTATATATAACAGAATTAATTACTTTTATCCTATGTATTCTATCTGTAACAGTGCTTTAACTTGATTAATGTAACAGTTTTTCTGTATGTATGTATGGAGCTTTTCTCCCTGGGCCTCCGCTTAAAATGGACAGTTGGACTATCCTGGCCAACAAATGTAAAATGGTACTTACGTATTATCACAACCAGATTTCCGCACTGCCATAATTTGCTATGTGTGTGCGGAAACAGGTTGCTTAATCTATAAAGGGGACTGTGAAGAAGAAAACATTACTCTGTCAATGTGGGGATGAGCCACGAAGAGGAGAAAGGGTGCGAGTTTGTACCTCTTTGCTCCTGAAACTACACAGTGGTGCTCCACTTTGCAGTGCCTGCATTTGTCAAGATGATGTCAGCTACTGGGAAAGCGAGTCACCAAATACACCCTGCGACAATAGGAGATTGTAAATATGTCAAGGGCAAGGATTGCTGCTTTTCTTAGGTTAGGTAAAGTGCTGAGTTACACAAACTCCAGTCAATAATTTCAGTTAAGGTGCTAACAAAGTGTCCCCATGGCCATACTTTACAAATACAGATAAACTCAAAATCACTTCATGATTACACCCGTAGTAAGAACACTTCCCAAAACATCTTATTGCCGGACAATGCACTTCTTCCTGTACTTTGTGGCTGTTAGCAGTTTTTTTTTTTTTAATTTTGACCTGATGATGTCTTTACAAATAGTACTCCCTCCCAAAAAAAGTGACCAAAACCATCATTACAGGGTCTGCCTTTGCCTTCTCTGAAGGCTTCCTTCCACACAGTCAAAAGAATCCGTTCGTCAGAACAACAGCAGGCATTCGAATTCAAGCGTGCGTGTGTAAGGCACTCTGAAAACAGGAAGCGGGTTTCCTCTAATTTTTGTCTTCCCCTTCACAGACTCTGTAATGCAAAGCTAGACCACAACAAATAAAAACCAGACCCTAAATACCACCTTACAGTGGTTTGTGGCCTCGTTTGTACAGGAGTGTTCTAAATTCACAACCACGAAAATCTAGTTTCAATAATACGTAAGTACCTGTAAAATAAATAAAATAAAATAAATAACAATAAATAAATGTGTTAATGGGAGGTTAAAGATGAAACAGACGCCTGGTCATTACTGGGACAGCCAGTCGATTAAAGCTGGATGAAAAGCTAAGACTTTGGATGCATGTTTTTTAAACTTTTCCAGCAGTCTATGAGTAATCTTTGCAGAAAACTGCCTAAAATTAATGAATGGGAAAAATAAAGTGTGAGTAATGTGGTAGACAAGTTGGAGTTAAATTTAAAAAGACATCTTGGTAGTAGCTTTTGCAGTGATGGGCTCCTTAAATAGTCTATCAAAAGTTTTGCATAAGAACTGTGTCATCTGAAATGAGTTGAAGTGAACTGGTCTGAATATTCTCTGGCTGGCTGTTAAAACAGTCTAGGATGCTTAATTAAAGTTACCCAATTCTTTTAGATATGATTAGCTTAAGATGAACTCTTTAGAACCCTCCTGTGCCTCTTAACTTCCAGTTAAGGTCGATAATAGTTGGCACTAAGTTGGTTTATCTTCTATAAGTACCAAACTTTATCTGTACGCCTACTTGTGTAGTATCAGGTGTTATCCTGAAAGAGCTTTATGCTCTGATGCTTCCATGTTTTGTTGAAATTAACCATTCCCTGATGGGACATTTGTTCACAAGATAGTCAAGTACAGGTCCTAGTTAAAATGATTGCTTCAGTCAAAGGACTCTGGTTTTAAGAACAGAGCTATTTCTCTTATCTAAAGTATCTGAGTAAGCTTTTAATCATTATAGTCACCAGCTTAGGTATGTAAAGAGATCAGCATGACATGGTCACAGAAAGGTAATGCCACTACAGCAGAAACAAATGTTGGTGAGGATGGCATCCAGCAGAGAACCCCCATTTTGACCACTGTAAGATCTAGTAGCTTCATCAACCAACTGAGTAAGGCCAGACAAAGTGAGGGCTCTACTCAGTGAATGCTATTCAGTCATAACCAGTTAATAGTAATACCACACAGAAGCACAACGTATGCCTGACTCTCTGTCTCCAAACCCATGTCTTTTGCATCCCTTCTCTAACAGAATCTGGGATGATGTGGGATATTCCAGTATGTTCCTTTGTGTATCATTATAGGATACATTGAGCCAACACCTGTTTGGGGGTGTCATCATCATCATCATCATAGCTTTACATGTCAGTACTGGGCTACCTGACTTTGCAGACCACTTTAAGCCTAGCCAGTTTCCCTTTTGGTGCTTGAATTAACCTATCCCATTTGGTGTTAGACTGGTCTTAGCCATCCTGTGGTCGATAATTATATTTTACCTCTAATGAGATCAACTAGGATCATACAATACATAACTTGACAGGACTCATGAATTGGATAAAGTATTTAGGAGCTGCATCTGTCCATTAGTAGTACAGGAGGCAGTCCTGGGGTAAATGTTTTGTTTCCCAGTCATAGATCTAAGCTGTGCTTGAATATGGACAATGATGGACTTTATGTGGATGGGGAGTCTGTTCCACAGCAGCAGTATCCTCTGCAAAATATACTTGTCCCACCAAATCATTCTGTTGATGCTGCATAGAGGTTTATATCCATAGACAAACTATTTCTGATGCCATTTGACTTGCTAATATGCAGTATATTCATCAGTATTTGGTTGGAGGATGCCTTATATGCCAGACACAGGTTGCCTGTCAACAGTCTGCTGGATACAGGGTACAATGACAGGGCATTCAGTTGGTCCATGCAGGAAAGATTGTTATGGCCCTGCATCCTTTTACTAAGGTATCTGTGAGGGTGTTCTGGTTGTTGCATGTGTCTACCTAGACAGATACATGCCACAGTGGGTATTATATTCAATGATTAGTATAATAAGTGTTGAGTAAAGGGGGACAATGACATTCCTTGATCTAGACACAATCCTTTTGTTAATAATCTGTGCACTATAGAAGAACATTCTAAAGACAATTAGCACATGTGGGTCAAAAGTTAGGTCAAATAACTGGGTTATCTCCTAGTGCCACATTGCCACTGTGGTAGTTACCTGGGGTAGATGGCTTCTCGAAAGATACAACACATTTTTTGGCGTTTGGTTTTCAGTCCATGATTTTGGCAACAGTCATTTATTTGAGACAAACCTTCCTGCAGATGACTATGTCATTTGGGAATTCAATGACTGCTCCTAGCTTGCAGTCGTCTGTAAACTTAGTCAGCCAGAGCCCTTTGGTACTGGCTTTTACTTCAGAAAAGTAGATGGTAAGCAGAAGATGTCCAAGAACAGAACCCTGGGGACTCCACTGGTGACTGGTGTCTTTGTGGAGATAGCGTCCACTATTTTAATTTCCTGCATTCTCTCTCTGTGTGAGACAGTGGGTAATCCAGCGGGTGACACACAGGTCTATTCCCAGTTTATTTAGGTTTTCTACTATACCGAAGCATGGGATTGCACCAAAACATCTGGTCAGATTGAGGTATGTGGTGTGTACCACTTTACCTTCATCCATTGCTTTGGTGACCTTTTCAAAAAACCTCCACCAAGCTGAGTAAGCATGACCTGTCCTTGAATCCAGACTGCGATGGGTACAATGTTTGGAGGTTCCCTGTTTTCTTATTGATTAGTTTCATGGTAAGTCCTTCCATGGCATTGCATGTGAGGCTGGTCAGACTTGCTGGACTACAATTGCCTGGGTGTTTGGAAGGTCCTCTCTTATACATGGGAATGACTTCAGTTGTTCTCCATTCACTTGGCACAGAACCTGCATGGAGGCTGAGGTTGAATAGTATTGTTAGAGGTTGTGGCCAATATTTCATGTGAATAACAATCATCCAAAGATACTCTCAGGACCTATCAATGCAGTGTTTCTAGCTTTTGATAGTGTTTTTAGGTCTTGTCCGATAACTGGAGCAAGCCAGTTTCAGGTATATATTGAGGGACATATTGGAGGAAGATAGGTACATTTAGAGCTGAATTTATCAGCCAGTGAGATTCTTATATCTTCAGCCTCAGTGTAGGTAACATTGTTTAAAATCAGCTCAGTGCACTGCTGCATTGTGTTTTTCAGATTAGGAACATAACTAAAAAAAGGTGTTGCGATTGCTTTTGGTTTGGGTAGCTATTTTAGCCTTAAATGTGGCTCTGGAGGATTTTATTAAGCTCCAGAGTTGTTTGTTTATTTCAGTGATGAGAGTTCCATCATTCTGGAATTGTTCTTTCTTATTTTGGTCAAAATTCTCTTTCTTTTATTGCAAAGCTTGTTGATATTATGGTTCCGCTATGTGGGTTTGTTTCTGGTGTATGCCATTTGCTTGTTACTATATAGCGGTTTACATACTGGAATAGTATGGTGGTGTATATTTACATATATTCAGTGGAGTTACGTGAGTTTAAAGGGGATTTGAAGTTTCCTAATGTATCACATAGGAAAAGGTAGTTTGTTTTAAGAGACATTTTTTCAGGTACCTTGGATGAAAGGGATCTCTGATTTCAAAGGTGCATAGATTCATAGCTGTACTTTAGGCTAATGACCGCTGGGGCCTTTATAAGCCCAGCAAAGCATCTCCATTGTATTCCACAAGCATTTGTGCCTTAGAGGTCATTTTAAGGGCTATATGCAAGTTAGGGCAAAATCTACAGGCAGCCTCTGCCAGTTACAGATATATGTACTTCAACAGGGGTGTATTTCTGCCTCTGCCAGTTACAGATATATGTACTTTAACAGGGGTGTATTTCTGCCTCTGCCAGTTACAGATATATGTACTTGAACAGGGGTGTAGTTCTGCCTCTGCCAGTTACAGATATATGTACTTGAACAGGGGTGTATTTCTGCCTCTGCCAGTTACAGATGTATGTACTTGAACAGGGGTGTATTTCTGCCTCTGCCAGTTACAGATATATGTACGTGAACAGGGGTGTATTTCTGCCTCTGCCAGTTACAGATATATGTACTTGAACAGGGGTGTATTTCTGCCTCTGCCAGTTACAGATATATGTACTTGAACAGGGGTGCATTTCTGCCTCTGCCAGTTACAGATATATGTACTTGAACAGGGGTGTATTTCTGCCTCTGCCAGTTACAGATATATGTACTTGAGCAGGGGTGTATTTCTGCCTCTGCCAGTTACAGATATATGTACTTGAACAGGGGTGTATTTCTGCCTCTGCCAGTTACAGATATATGTACTTGAACAGGGGTGTATTTCTGCCTCTGCCAGTTACAGATATATGTACTTGAACGGGGTGTATTTCTGCCTCTGCCAGTTACAGATATATGTACTTGAACAGGGGTGTATTTCTGCCTCTGCCAGTTACAGATATATGTACTTGAACAGGGGTGTATTTCTGCCTCTGCCAGTTACAGATATATGTACTTGAACAGGGGTGTATTTCTGCCTCTGCCATTTACAGATATATGTACTTGAACAGGGGTGTATTTCTGCCTCTGCCAGTTACAGATATATGTACTTGAACAGGGGTGTATTTCTGCCTCTGCCAGTTACAGATATATGTACTTGAACAGGGGTGTATTTCTGCCTCTGCCAGTTACAGATATATGTACTTGAACAGGGGTGTATTTCTGCCTCTGCCAGTTACAGATATATGTACTTGAACAGGGGTGTATTTCTGCCTCTGCCAGTTACAGATATATGTACTTGAACAGGGGTGTATTTCTGCCTCTGCCAGTTACAGATATATGTACTTGAACAGGGGTGTATTTCTGCCTCTGCCAGTTACAGATATATGTACTTGAACAGGGGTGTATTTCTGCCTCTGCCAGTTACAGATATATGTACTTGAACAGGGGTGTATTTCTGCCTCTGCCAGTTACAGATATATGTACTTGAACAGGGGTGTATTTCTGCCTCTGCCAGTTACAGATATATGTACTTGAACAGGGGTGTATTTCTGCCTCTGCCAGTTACAGATATATGTACTTGAACAGGGGTGTATTTCTGCCTCTGCCAGTTACAGATATATGTACTTGAACAGGGGTGTATTTCTGCCTCTGCCAGTTACAGATATATGTACTTGAACAGGGGTGTATTTCTGCCTCTGCCAGTTACAGATATATGTACTTGAACAGGGGTGTATTTCTGCCTCTGCCAGTTACAGATATATGTACTTGAACAGGGGTGTATTTCTGCCTCTGCCAGTTACAGATATATGTACTTGAACAGGGGTGTATTTCTGCCTCTGCCAGTTACAGATATATGTACTTGAACAGGGGTGTATTTCTGCCTCTGCCAGTTACAGATATATGTACTTGAACAGGGGTGTATTTCTGCCTCTGCCAGTTACAGATATATGTACTTGAACAGGGGTGTATTTCTGCCTCTGCCAGTTACAGATATTTGTACTTGAACGGGGTGTATTTCTGCCTCTGCCAGTTACAGATATATGTACTTGAACAGGGGTGTATTTCTGCCTCTGCCAGTTACAGATATATGTACTTGAACAGGGGTGTATTTCTGCCTCTGCCAGTTACAGATATATGTACTTGAACAGGGGTGTATTTCTGCCTCTGCCAGTTACAGATATATGTACTTGAACAGGGGTGTATTTCTGCCTCTGCCAGTTACAGATATATGTACTTGAACAGGGGTGTATTTCTGCCTCTGCCAGTTACAGATATATGTACTTGAACAGGGGTGTATTTCTGCCTCTGCCAGTTACAGATATATGTACTTGAACAGGGGTGTATTTCTGCCTCTGCCAGTTACAGATATATGTACTTGAACAGGGGTGTATTTCTGCCTCTGCCAGTTACAGATATATGTACTTGAACAGGGGTGTATTTCTGCCTCTGCCAGTTACAGATATATGTACTTGAACAGGGGTGTATTTCTGCCTCTGCCAGTTACAGATATATGTACTTGAACAGGGGTGTATTTCTGCCTCTGCCAGTTACAGATATATGTACTTGAACAGGGGTGTATTTCTGTCTCTGCCAGTTACAGATATATGTACGTGAACAGGGGTGTATTTCTGCCTCTGCCAGTTACAGATATATGTACTTGAACAGGGGTGTATTTCTGCCTCTGCCAGTTACAGATATATGTACTTGAACAGGGGTGTATTTCTGCCTCTGCCAGTTACAGATATATGTACTTGAACACGGGTGTATTTCTGCCTCTGCCAGTTACAGATATATGTACTTGAACAGGGGTGTATTTCTGCCTCTGCCAGTTACAGATATATGTACTTGAACAGGGGTGTATTTCTGCCTCTGCCAGTTACAGATATATGTACTTGAACAGGGGTGTATTTCTGCCTCTGCCAGTTACAGATATATGTACTTGAACAGGGGTGTATTTCTGCCTCTGCCAGTTACAGATATTTGTACTTGAACAGGGGTGTATTTCTGCCTCTGCCAGTTACAGATATATGTACTTGAACAGGGGTGTATTTCTGATTTCCCATTCACTGGTCCAGGTTTCTTTGAATAGGGTTAGGGAAGAGCTCTGCATCACATGGATGGGAAGCCTGTTCCAAAGAAAGGGAATTCTCTTGACACACATGCCTATCCCTCCAACATGTCCTAGTATGTTTACTCAGTGCATTACTGACAACTTTATTTTTAAAAACATTAACATGTTCCTCAACTCTCACCACTAATTTACTTGTTTTTTCCTATGTAAATTGAATCACAGTGCATCATTACACTAAGTAAACCACATTTTTGCAATTAAATCCCTATATCAAGTAATTCTAATGCTACTCATTCTGTGGATATGCAATATGTCCATCAGAATGTGATCCAATGATGCTTTGTCTGCCAGGTATATATCACCTGTCAACATTCTGTAGACTACAGAGACAGAGCTTTGCTGGGATCTTCACAGGGCATGCCATTTATGCCCTGTATTCTTTTTGAGGAACCTCTGCTGACATTCCAGTTGTTGCATGTGCCTATTCAGGTCCATACAGAAAGAGGTGTGTTACTCAATGATGGACCTGATGAGGGATGAATGCAGTGGAATGATGACTTCCTTGGATCTAGATGGCATGCCCTCATTTATAAGTTGAGCAACATGGAATACTTTTCTTACTACCTTAGACACATGTCAAAGACCAGGTTACTGTCTACATATGTAGTGAAATCCCTGACTACTGGTTCTACTCTTAGAGATTTATTACTGATGAGGTAATTTTTTAAGGTGGCTAAATTCTCAAAGGGAACAATTATTCATTTCTTGGCTTTGAGTTTTTGCCTATATCCTTGAGTTTGTTTACAGTGCTTGAGTGGGGTATGGTATCAAATGCTTTAGCCAGGCCAAGGTAGGCAGTATGCACCATTTTGCCCTCAGTCATTTCCATGGTGACCTTCTCACAGAAGTCCACCAGGTTGAATAGGCTTGATCTGCCCTTGATGAAACCAAATTGGATTAGATCCTGTGTCTGAATGTTTTCTATGTCCTTATTAATCATTTCCATGATAATTCTTTCAATGTCTTTGCATTTGAGACTAGTTAGACTTACGAGTCTGTATCTCCTAGTGGTCCATTGTTGGACTGCCCTTTTGCAGAAGGTTGACAGTTACAATTATCCATCGATGTGGCAAGAAGCTTGACTACAGGCATGGTTAAATAGTGATGACAATGGTCCCGATAGATCATTTTTCAGGCAATTTAGGAGCTACCCTGGGATGGTATCAGGGACCATGCTTTTTGGCTTTAGTGAGCACATGAAGGACCTGCTTCCTAGTGATAGTTAGGGGGTTGTGGGATAATATTTCCTGGTAAGCTGAAGAGGAGAGTGGGGGCTAAAACTGGAGCTGAATTTGTCGGCCAGCAGATTTGCTGTATATTCTGGTTCCCAGTAGGTAGCTCCATTTACAATCAGTTCTGCACACTACTCTGTGCTACCTTTGAGATTTTGGGCATAGCTAAAGGAAGTGTTGTGGTTGTCCTTTGTCTGGGAGGGTATTCGTACATTAGATCTGGCTTTAATACACTTTGTTTGTTTAGTTTGATGGGAGTGTTTTTATCATGCTGGGCGTAGCACTTCTTAATCTTGGTTATGCCTTTTTTCTTTTGTTGTACAACCTGCTTATATTTGGATTCCATCAGGGTGGTTTGTTTTTTGAGTTAGTTCTGGGCATATTTTTAGTAGGCACAGCTGTCTCTCTGCATTTATCGGCATGACACGATTGTACAACTCTGAATAGGCAGCTGTGTTTTCAGGGTTTGGTGACAGCTTATCATTTAGTGGATGTTAGCCTTAAAATAGTTTCTAAATGTTAAAGAATTAGCTATGGTAAAACAAGTAAGAAGATAGTTTTGTGGTCTGACCTTACCAAAGAGGACATTACACTTGTGTGTGTGTGTGTTGGGGGGGGGGGGGTACAGCATTCTCCCTTGTTGAGTATGATTGCACTCCTAGTGGGCACATGGACTATCTGGTCCAAGGTGTTTGTCTTTAAAAAGTGGAGGAATCTCTGGGCCTCTACATTTGGGGTCACGTAAGTAACCCAGTCTATAGTGGTGTTGATGAACTCACCCATGAAGATAGTATTGGGCTGAATGGTGTGAGCCTTCTGTAATTCCATGTATGAGTTATAGATTTCTTGGGTCATAGGGATGACCATTAGCTTGCAAGGATATGATATGGGACTTTTCCAATAGAAATCTGAACATAGAGAAGCTCAAGTGGGCTGTCCTGTTTAACTAGTCTTGAGGTGAGTTTGTTGTTGACTGAGATACTTCCACTATTGGTCCCTGCCTGTGCAAAAGCTGGCCTGAATGTGTGTAAGGCACTGTGGCCCTGCATTGCTGGTGTGGTGTCTTGAACTTTAAACCGTGTCTCAGTAACTCCACATCCACCAAGGTGAGGAGAGCCTGGAGGGAGTGGAGTTTCTTGTTAAGACTGGGATTGAGCTGTAACACCTTTAGATTCCCTTAGCTGGGCTTTGCTATGTCAAAAGCTTTGTTAGTTTGGCATTGCCTAAAAAAGGCACTATGGCGGCCACAATATTTTAGCCAATATTTGAAAGCCTAGAGGGGGCAATTATAGACCCTCCTTGGCAAAGCAACATGGTCTGTTGACCATATCCTCCGATGCTGACAAATATTGTACCACCTTAGAATGACACCAACAAATAAGCCGATTATTGAAGTCACTCATCTTTTGCTCATATTGTGGCATCATCACTGGGAAGGTAAAATGCTGCTCAAAGCTAGGCACATACCAGCCTAGGACACACACGAGAGCTCTAAAATCTCT
This sequence comes from Protopterus annectens, assembly GCF_019279795.1. NCBI lineage: Eukaryota > Metazoa > Chordata > Ceratodontiformes > Protopteridae > Protopterus > Protopterus annectens. The sequence continues at coordinate 273,108,932 of NC_056750.1, forward strand.
TTCTTCGTGTAGTCCAGGGAGGAACGTCTCAGATCATTTACACCCATATAGACTAGTCATACTGGAACTTGTAGCCTAATGACTTGACAGCACGGATGATCTGGTGGATCCTGGACCTTAACAGACAACTGACTTTGATTTTCTCTTTAATCAGGCTGGTATCAGGACAGCTGTACATCTCAAAATGGAGTCTCCTATGATTAAAATATCAGGTAGCATGTGTTGGCTTGCCTCATGGGATCCATAGTTGAGTTTCCAAAGGGTATGGCTGTATGTATTGTGTTGGCTGTTGTTTTGCTGGGGTGCTTTTTGGGTTGCTGAAGATTCTTTTTTCAGGACAAATGTCTGGAAGATCTTTGGGGTTTAAGAAAGTTGCTTTTAAGTGACTCTGCATATGTTGGTCTATATGTTGGGTCAGTACTATTTGTGGTAGGTGTAATATTTGTATTACCAGCAACCTGATAATTTTACAACATAATTCCTTCCCTCTTACCAGTTAGGCTGCTTGAGTAATAGGAGAGTTTAAGACAGCATGAGGCAATTCTTACACTGTCCCCAGACACCCATTTAAATCTGGCTTGCTGCAGATGTTGTGGGGAAGTGCTGGCCCATTATTTTAGCAGGCATGACTCTGGGGCGAGGGGATAACCAACTATAACTGCTTGAAGTTTGTTTAGTTTAAAATAATGTTTGTGTAGACTTACTACTGAATATTTAAAGTTCAAAACAAAACAACTAGCCTGGAAACATTATTCTGTCACCAAAGGAACCAACACATTAATGGTTAGCAGTGTTGCCTCACAGCAAGAGGTCTCCGGTTTGATTCTTGGCTGGGGCGCTTTCTGTGCAGAGTACACGTCACCCCTGCATTTGTGTGAATTTCCCCACATTCCAAAGACATGCACCTGGAGAATTTCTCCCCAGGTCTCCACTGAAAATGGGCTCTGTCCCAGTCGGACTTTCCCAGTACACAAATATTAACTAACTAAATAAATAAATTAATTAATTAATAACAGTGCAAGCAGTATCAATTCACACAATATTAAGTAATTTTATCAAAGGTCTTTTAGCCTGGTGAGTAGTTTAAGGGAAGAGACTTTGCAAAATGATAATTACGTGCTTACTGTCAACAGCCAGTAAACTGTAAGACAAAGGGAATTATGTTGTTGAATTGGCATAAGGGCCAGGCAACAACAAATGCACTTGATTTAACAACACAACTATAACAGGATGGGAGGGAGGAAAACAATTAGACCCATAGCATTGAGCAGACTGGCCTGGAACTGCCATTATACAAACACAAGTGCTGAAGTAGCCTGACGTACACTTAGTACATAAGAATGAAGGATTCAGTATCAACAGTTAGTCCACTTTAATAGAAAACTGCAGTGTAACTATGTATTACAATTGCTCATAAAGGCTTAAAGACTACAGCTAAAACAGACACAGACTGCTAAAATGAAAAGAAAAAAAAAAAAAAGAAAAACAGAGTTTAGAAATGAAAAATCTTAACTTGTCTTATATGGGCTCACCCAGACGCTGCTAACATTTTGCTGTGACGGAAAGGTTAGTTTGCTTTTTATTTGTTGTATTTTGTATTACTTTATTGCCTTTTTCTATTTTGTATATTGTGATTTGTTTTCTTTACACTGTGTTTTACTTGCATTCTGCTTTTAAATGGATATTAAAATCTAAAAAGAGACCACAGCTCTGTCTCTTGTGAGTCAGACAGAAATTAGAACAGGTCAATTAAGGAGTCACACATAAGTTAGAACAAGTCAGTTAAGGTTAATCATCTATGAACTGAGGGGGTGGAGCTAGGAACTAAACCTTCTATTTAAGGGGTAAAATAAAATATTTCAGAGCTTTACTGGAAAGGCTTTCCCAGACTCTGTTACAATTTGCTGTGAGGGAAAGGTAAGTTTGCTTTTTATTTGTTGTATTTTGTATTACTTTACTGAGTTTTTCTATTTTGTATACTGTGATTTGTTTTCTTTACACTGTGTTTTACTTGCATTCTGCTTTTAACTGCTTATTAAAACTTGAAAAGAGACCACAGCTATCTCTCTTGTGAGACAAACAGAAATTAGAACAGGTCAATTAAGGAGTCGCACATAAGTTAGAACAGGTCAGTTAAGGTTAATCATCTGTGAACAGAGGGGGGTGCAGCTAGGAACTAAACCTTCTATTTAAGGGGTAAAATAAAACATTTCAGAGCTTTATTGGAAAGGCTCACCCAGGCTCTGCTGCAGTTTGCTGTGAGGGAAAGGTTAGTTTGCTTTTTATTTGTTGTATTTTAGTATCATATGTTTGCATAGGTGTGTACTAGGCTAGGTCCTGGGGCCTTTACAAGCCTAGCCATAGGATTACCCTGGCATCATGCCACCCGACCTAAGTTCCCAGTGCCTCGATTGAGTAGAGCCACTGGAGTTATCACCGGGGTGAATTTTCTATTTCTCATCCACTCATCAAGATTTCTATTGAAGAGGGTCAGCGAGGTGCTCTGCTTGACATGTGAAGTCTATTCCATAGCATGGGCAGTCTCTGGGTTATGATCCTGTCTCTCCAGTATGTTCTGTTGATTGTGGTAATGAACTCAGAAACCAACAAGATGCATGCTCCGAATACCCACGGGCAGTTCTATAAAGTAGAAACACAGTTCGTAATTTCTAAAAGTACGGATTTATTTTAAGCACTGAAGTTTGCTTTTCGTCGGACATACTCCAACTTCTTCAGAAACAGCAAAATAAAATAAAACCGCGTCTCCCTCCAACCGTTACCTTAAATACTAAATTTGAAAATCACATGATCAATTTAATAGTGTCGGAACAAAAACAGGCATTTCCACCAATATTAAAACCATTTCATGCACATAAACTGACATAGCTTTCTTCGAAATTCCAACAAATTAATATTAGAACCCAAAAAAAAGATAAAATAATATGATAAATAGAAAAGTAAAAAAGATAAAAAAATAATAACACCGTCACTATTAAACACTCAAATAATTTACGGTGTTGTTGTTAACCTAAGAAGTCAGTAGTAAAAAACTAACAGTGACTTCTAAAAGAGCACTGATACAGAAACGTCATAGTATTAAACACAAATATTAGCTGTGAATGTTGATTAATATACTGTTTGATCACTATCAACCTGTCAGACGATGACAACCAATAACATTAATGTGTCACTCATATACTGAACAAAAGTAAAAATAAAATCAAAATTAAATAAATAAAATATACTGGAAACTAATAAAAAACAAAAATAATAATGGATAATAGATAATGGATAATAAACTGTACGTATATATACCGACCCCATCAAACACTTGCTGTTTACAGTGATGTCCGATATATGGCCGGTATAAAACTTGTAAACAATACGACCCTAACTATTCTACTAGTACAATGTTAGACTCAGATGGTGACTAATAAATACCTCTGGATGTATATATTGGCTGACATCAACATGACTAAACAGTTCAGTAAATGACATCTACCAAAGTACTACTTTTTAGAAAAAACTGTCACAACATTGAATCCAGATGAAGGGCTTTAGATTACGTCATGACTACCGCAAATGACCAAAAAATATCAAGATGTTTAATTAGTTCAAAAAACCTATCTCAACAAATGGAATGTTCATATTGAATGCAATCAACATCAAAACTTTACCTGGATTGAAACATACTACATACATTAAAACCAAAACCGGATCCAGTCCGATTGTTAGTAATAGAAATACTTCCTTAGATGAAACACCACAAATAACAAACGACAAATCCCTACTGGATATGGTGGATCGAAAAATACAACCTGGGTTATAAAAACTGTCATGGACAGCCATATAACTACTCTATAAAAACATGGGCACAAAATTGTATGCGTAAACCATACGCAACTAATAACTGACCATGCGTATTATTGAACCCAAATAAGGCTACATCAAGAGACATCAAAAGGAAATCCCTAAAAGCATTATAAAACACTACCAGAAACTAAATGATGGAAGACAAAATGAAAAACAAAATGGAAATTATGTCTCCAGACACACAGGGATGATACCCAAACCTCTAAATTGCTTTAAGAGTAAATAAAAAACAAAAATAGTATGTAATAATTATCTGTTAAGTCTTTTGAGCTTTAATAGACAAGTTATGGACAACATACCATTTATATCCGGGGCATGACAGGCTTCAAGCCTAAGTTGCCAAGACAACTCCCTACTCTCCAAGTGGACTTGTTGGCTAAAGGTCTCTCCTTTGTGCCCTCTAGGAGGGCTGATATAGCATCAGTGATTATAGATTTGAAACTGTTTGTTAGAAAGTTAAACCTCCAATTATTATTGGGAAATTTTAACAGTGTCAAAGGTGATTTCCTTTTGTCTAGCACTTATAATCCACCACTGCATCCTTCCTTGAATTTATTTGAACAGATATGTGAGTTGGATATTCGGCATAGTTAAGTCATCCTTTATCTAAATGACCTAGTAGGTATAATATTAGTAAGGAAGAGAAACTTTTACTTGAATCTTTAGTCAATTCCACAGTGTTTTTGACAGTCGATGTGAAAGATCTATATACTTCCATTCCACACTCAGTAGCTTTAGACTGGATTCCAGTCATGCTGACCCTAAAAAAAGCCCCCACTAAAGATATTCAGTTGGTGAGTGAGTTGCTTGACATTATTTTGTCCAACAACTTTGTATCTTTCAATAACAGGTTTTATTTACAGAAGACAGGTGTACCGATGGGGTCACCATGTGGAGCCAGTGTGGCTAATTTAGTCATGGCTTACTGGGAAAGGGAGTTCATTCTAGCTAATCCTTTTTTTGTGGATAAAGTAGTTTTGTATACACGGTACCTAGATGATATTTTTATGTTAGTAAAAGGCAATGAAGAGACAGCTATTTCATTGGTGGATATGTTCAACTCTTCTACAAATTTTCTCCAGTTTACTTATAGCTTCGCCCTAGATCGAGTAGCTTATTTGGATGTGGACCTCTTTAAGGATAAGGAAGTAGGATGCTTCGTAGCTAAGATCTACAGGAAGGAATCCTTTTCCAACAGCTATGTACATTTTAACAGTTGCCATCCATTCTTCCAAAAGAGATCTATTATTAAAGGCCAATTTGTTAGAGCGGCCCGAATGGTTTCTAGGGACCACGATTTTGAGAAATAAAGTATGTACATGGCGGATCTCTTTTCTAATAGGGGTTACCCAGTAGACCTCATTAATGATCTTCTGAGTGAATTCTAATATAAGAGGGCCTCTGGGGTATATGTACCAATCTTAAATCAAAATATTATAGATCAAGTTAAAATTGAAGGGAGGAAGGACGAAGCTTCCTCACTGTCTTCAAATTTCATTTTAGCATTCAGTTTGGATGCCAGGAAGATATTTTCTCATATTGAAAAATTGGAATTTGATAACTCAGGATGACTCTATCTGTAGAATGTTAGCTGATTCTCCGAGAATAGTGTTTAAAAGAGGGTTTAACCTTAAAAGTATCTTGGAAAGAATGCCCAAGACATTCAGTACCAGGTATGGAATGTACAAGTGTAATATGTGTCGCTATTGCAGACACATCAAGACAGGGGCTAGATTCGAAATCAGGGATTCGATATATCAGATTATGGGCAGATTTAACTGCTCTAGTACTCAAGTGGTCTATTTGGCCCAGTGTACCAATTGCCCAGCCTTCTATGTCGATAAAACCGACAGAAAATTGCAAGAACGAATATATGAACATCTATATGCCATAAGGAAGGCCAAGATGGACAATGCCTTAGCCAGGCATATAGCGGAGAACCCCAGCCATAATTTCTTGTTTTCTAGCATTGATCAGTTGAAGGGTGATGGTGGGGGGGGGGTTCCACCCCTCTCCACTTGGAGAGTAGGGAGTTGGTCTTGGCAACTTAGGCTTGATGCCTGTCATGACCCAGGTATAAATGGTATGTTGTCCATAACTTGTCTATTAAAGCTCAAAAGACTTAACAGATAATTATTACATACTATTTTTGTTTTTTATTTACTCTTAAAGCAATTTAGAGGTTTGGGTATCATCCCTGTGTGTCTGGAGACATAATTTCCATTTTGTTTTTCATTTTGTCTTCCATCATTTAGTTTCTGGTAGTGTTTTATAATGCTTTTAGGGATTTCATTTTCATGTCTCTTGATGTAGTCTTATTTGGGTTCAATAAAACGCATGGTCAGTTATTAGTTGCGTATGGTTTACACATACAATTTTGTGCCCATGTTTTTATAGAGTAGTTATATGGCTGTCCATGACGGTTTTTATAACCCAGGTTGTATTTTTTGATCCACCATATCTAGTAGGGATTTGTCATTTGTTATTTATGGTGTTTCAACTAAGGAAGTATTTCTATTACTAATAATCGGACTGGATCTGGTTTTGGTTTTAATGTATGTAGTATGTTTCAATCCAGGTAAAGTTTTGATGTTGACTGCATTGAATATGAACATCCTATTTGTTGAGACAGGTTTTTTTGAACTAATTAAACATCTTGATATTTGTAGTCATTTGCGGTAGTCATGATGTAATCTAGAGCCCTTCATCTAGATTCAATGTTGTGACAGTTTTTTCTAAAAACTAGTACTTTGGTAGATGTCATTTACTGAACTTAGTCATGTTGATGTCAGCCAATATATATCCATCCAGAGGTATTTATTAGTCACCAGGAGTCTAACATTGTTCTAGTGGAATAGTTAGGGTTGTATTGTTTACGAGTTTTATACCGGCCATATATCGGACATCATTGTAAACAGCAAGTGTTTGATTGGGTCGGTATATATACGTACAGTTTATTATCCATTATCTATTATCCATTATTATTTTTGTTTTTCATTAGTTTTCAGTATATTTTATTTATTTAATTTTGATTTTTACTTTTACTTTTATTCAGTATATGAGTGACACATTAATGTTATTGGCTATCATCATCTGACAGGTTGATAGTGATCAAGCAGTATATTAATCAACATTCATAGCTAATATTTGTGTTTAATACTGTGACATTTTTGTATCAGTGCTCTTTTAGAAGTCACTGTTAGTTTTTTACTACTGACTTCTTAGGTTAACAAAAACACTGTCAATTATTTGAGTGTTTAATAGCGACAGTGTTATTATTTTTTTATCTTTTTTACTTTTCTATTTATCATATTTTTTTATCTTTTTTTTTTATTCGAATATTAATTTGTTGGAATTTCGAAGAAAGCTATGTCAGTTTATGTGCATGAAATAGTTTTAATATCGGTGGAAATGCCGGTTTTTGTTCCAAAACTATTAAATTGATCATGTGATTTTCAAATTTAGTATTTAAGGTAACAGTTGGAGGGAGACGCCATTTTATTTTATTTTGCTGTTTCTGAAGAAGTTGGAGTGTGTCCGACGAAAAGCAAACATTCAGTGCTTAAAATAAATCCATACTTTTAGAAATTACGAACTGTGTTTCTACTTTATAGAACTACCCGTGGGTATTCAGAGTATGCATCTTGTTGGTTTCTGAGTTTATTATCACGTAGTTTGTTTCGAATTAGGTCGAGGTCTCTGAAGTGTGTGGTGCAGAGGGATTGGGATTGCTTTAGATGTAGCATTTCTAACAGAGCTGAGTCAGACATGGCTTTGTAAGTCAAGCAGAGATCGCCTCTAAGTAGGCGATATGAGTCAGAGAATAGTTGTAGTTTTTTGAGTCTGTCCATACAGGACAAGTGTTTAAGGCCTAGGATCCTCTTTGTGAGGTACTTTTGTGGCCCCTCCAGTTGTTGCAGGTGTCTAGTGAGATACATGTCAAATGGGGCATTGTACTCGATGACTGGCCTAATGAAGGAAGAGAAGAGTAAGACAATGAACTCTTTCTTTTTCTTCTCAATTTTTTTTTTTATTTTCAATTAAAATATTCTTTACATAATATTTTTAAATATCATTTTAAACTATATACAATATTTACAGCAGGCTGACTTTAAATTATATACACTGTATGTTATTAAATATAGAATTAACAGATCAGTTATCAGAGATACAATATTGATTATTGCAGAGTGTCCAACAAAGATGTAACTTTCTTCCAAGAATTATTTACCAATTGCCTGGGATGGATTCATAGTTCTTCAATTTTTATTTCCGTCAATGCAGTTGTCTTCAGTAAAGTGTAGAATTCTTCCAAGGTCAGGGGTGTATTTGAATTCCACTTTCTGGTTATGCATTACCTAGATATAGCAAGTATTGTCCATAACAAATACATATTTGTCTTATTCAGGTAGGGACCTTCACTTACATTTAGAATACTTTAGTTAAGGTAAAGGATTCATTATGATTGATCCCATTCCAATATGATTTAATTTTATTACATTCATAAAAAATATGAATCCAGTCTGCTTTATTTGACTTTTCACACCTCCAGCAAAAACCATTTGTAGTAGTACTGATCTTTTTAATTCTATCTGGTGTTAAAAATGCTCTGTGTAAGTATTTCCAGTTAAATATTTTCCAGTAGTGTGTGTTAGAGGTGCAATTAACTGATAGTAAGATGTTAGTTTTAGTTTCTGCTGTTAACTGCAATGACTGACCTTTTGTTAATAACTGCCAGTATGATGGTTTGGGAATTGTTTTATATGTTATTAACTCTTTATATATATTTGAAATGGAATTTTTCTTTTCACATCTATTATATATAAATTCATATGGAAAACTTATTAGATTTGGAATATCTGCATAAATCTTTGAGTGTACATTAAAATGCTTTGTAAGGTTAACCAGTCCTGTGTTGGAATATTGTAAGCAGTTTTTATCATATGTATATATAAAACATTTAATTTATTTACACGTTAAAACCAGCGTACGAATCCATTTTGTTCCCAGGAGGTTATTGTTTCCCTATATATTGTGTGAGGAAAGTTCTTAGTGATGGTAAATGGGAGTTAAAGTTCAAACCAAAATTTTAGATCTATGTTTGCATTGATAAGTTTCCTAAAGGAATTGATGTAATGATTAATCAGTGTTGTTTTAGAATGTTTTGTTATATTATATTGTATACTTATGGATAGTATGTACCAGGGTTTGTTTGATTTGTCTACTATTATTTTTTTTTTAAAACAGATTAAATTCATTTATTAATATAGCTGTTGTCAATTCTTTCCGGTTGGCAAAATAATTTGGGTTTATCCAGTCTATTGTAGTTTTAAGCACAGATGCTTTTATATATGTTTCAATTTCTGGGAAGTTCAATCCTCCTTGTTTCCATGGTCTAATGTGATGAGTTAGAGCAACTCTATTCTTTTTGGGATACCATCAAAATTTTATTAAACATGAGTTTATTTCTTTAAGAATGCATCTTTCAAGAATTAACTGTATTGCTAATGCTACATATAGTATTTTTGTCAATAAGACCATTTTTAATAATTGCAATCTGTCTTCAAAAGTTAATATAATTTTGTTCCACTTTTCTATATATATTTTTATTGTTTCAATAATGTTTTTATAATTTATTAATATTGTTTCATTTATATTTTTGCATAACACTATTCCTAAATAATTTAGCCTAAGTTCTTGTTTTCCTATGATAGATTTATCTGTAACCTGTAGTTCTTTTTTCTTATTTAAAAATAGAAATTTTGATTTTGATCTATTAAAGTGTAGACCTGAAATCTTATAAAATGTCTCCATTACCTCTTCTAGCTCTCCTAATGGCTCTCTGGAGTTTGATAGGGTTATATAAAATATCATCAGCAAAAAAGCATTATTTTAGATATGTACTGGTCATAGACTTCTATTCCTTTTATTCTTGGATTATTGCGTATTATTTCTGCAAGTATTTCTATAGCCAAAGCAAATAAAATAGGAGAAAGGGGGCATCCTTGTTTAGTACCTTTTGTTATATGGATAGATTCTGAGGTGAAAGGACCTAATTTAATGTAGGCTATATTATTAATATATATGTTTTTTAGTAACAAGATGAAGGGAGGAGGAAATTCAAATAATGCTAAAGTTTTAAATAGATATTCCCAGTTGAGGGAATCAAAGGCTTTTTCTATGTCTAATCCAATTACAAGTGTTTCTCTATCTTCTTTATTCACATAATCTGTAAGAGTAGGTATCCTTTTAATATTATCAAGTGTGTGCCTGTTATATAAAAATCCAGTCTGATTTTTAATTGTCTTTGAAAGTGGGATTTTCATTCTGTTAGCTAGTATTGACATGAATATTTTGTAATCATTATTCAGTAATGATATAGGTCTGTATGAGGTGCAAAGGTCTGATGGTTTATTATCTTTTAGAATTGGTGCTATGAGAGAATATTTCCACAAGGGTGGTATTTTTTGCTTCTGACTGGACTTCTAGCAAAGTTTTATGAAAAAGGGAGATTACTGTTGAAGGGAAGAGTTTGTAAATTTCCATAATTATATCATCTATCCCTGGAGCTTTGTTAAATATACTTTCTTTTAACTTGTCAACAATTTCTTTGTAAGATATAGGTTTTTGTAGGTCTAGTTTTAAGTTTTCGGGAATTTATTTTATATTGATAAGGTTTGTATCTAAGATTATTTGGTTGGTATCTAAATCTTCTTTTTTGAAGTGTTCCATATAATGGAACCAAAATGTTTCAAGGATGTCTCCTATGTCTGATACCTTTTTCCCCTTTCTTTTCATGATATATACTACTAATGTTATTTGCTTTATATTGTATTTTAATTCTTGTAGATGGGTTGTCTAGATATCTGGGGGAGGTGGCTAATTAGTTCATTTTTAATTTTTGTGTGTTAGAATTTCATTTATTTTTTATTTAATTCCTCTATTTCTTTTTTGACTTCTGGGCAATTCTGATTTTCTTTTAGATTTTGCTGTCAAGAGTCTGATTTGCAAGTCTAATGATTTGGATTCCCACTCTCTAACTTTGTTTTTGTACCAGCTAAGGGTCTTACCAAATAAATACAATTTAATGAGTCCCAAACCATGACTCTACTGATTTGTTGCATTATTAATTTCAAGAAATAATTGTAGTTCTGACAACATCCAGGGTCTGAATTCTTTAATTTTTGTGATATATGATGGAATTCTAGTTGAGAGGATTAAAGGTTTAAACTCTATTTGGAGCTTCATTATCAGAGAGTCATGATCTGAGAAGAGGCATGGAACTATTGAGAAGCTGAGGATTTTTGTTTGTAAATCTTGACCTACGAATAATTTGTCTATTCTGGTTTGTGTTCCAAATCTATGGTCTTTATGGGAAAATAATAAGGATTTATCATCTTTTACTTTAAAAGTGTCAATTAAATGAAATTAATCAATTAATTTTTAAGGATTTTGAAATAGTTGCTATGCAAAAAGACTTCTTGGTGGTTTCAAAAGCTTCTAAGGTACAATTAAGTCTCCTCCCAGTATAAGATTTCCTTTATAATTGTTGGAAATAAAATATAGGTGTTTTTTAACTGTACCTGCTCCAATTACTGGGAACCAATATAGATTAGCTAAGGTCCATATTCTGTTATTAAATTTAATTATAACAAATGGTAGTAGACCTTCTTTGTCTTCATATTTATAAATACCTTTTGGAGTGATTATGTTTTTCTTCCAGAAAATCAATACTCCTTTTGTCTTTGTTCTATAGGAGGATTGAGCTAAGACTGTATAGTCCTTAGGGTTCCAAATAAAGCTATTATTTGTCTTAAAATGTGTTTCCTGGAGTAATACTACTTGTGCCCTATTTAGATTTAAATATTTTAGTAAGTTTGATCTTTATTTGCATTATTTAAGCCATTAGTATTTATTGATAAGAATGTTAAATCCATTTCAATTATTGTTGGAAGAAACTTTTTGCTCTTTTTTTTATTTTGATTATAGTAGTTATACCATATTCTCTGATAACATTGGATGTTATTTTTATGTATGTAAACTTGGGAGTGTAATTTAATGTTCTTTCTTCTTTAAATATAAGTAGGATACAATTCTCATCAGGCTTTAAAAAAGTACTTCTATATTTACTTCTAAAGTATCAAATACAAGTAAATATGAGTTTCCCATTAAACAAGGAGTGAAAGTCATTCCCAATCCAATAGATAAAGATAGATATACTGGATTATCACTCATACCTTTAACCAACAATATCAACTGAGCTCCATATGTTAAATTATTATATGGAGAATTTTCTTAAAAGAGATATGAAATTCTATATTATTCTATTATTGTCCTACAGTAGTTTATATATCAGGATGGAATGTTAGTAGTGTAAACAATTATGTTGACTCAGAAAATATCCAATATTTAGTTACCCTTAAGAGATCCCAAACATGTCAGATATGTCATTTTGGATGCATTAAATACAACAGAGGAGCATACACTAAATAAGCCAACAACAAATAGATTATTACTAAAATAATTTGACTAAAAGGACAATGAGTGATTACCAATGAAATATGATTTTACTGTAGGTGTACTGTCTTCCTTTACTTTCCCACTCTTCAGCTCACCAACTTCAACTTACACTTATGAAAAGACATGGCTTATCAGTGGTATCCTAAGAGTAGAGGCGCCCTACATTCTAGTGTGCAGTGCTTTTACATATTTATAGATTTACAAAGCAGAGTCTAAGAATGAACTATGATCACCCTGACAATTCCCATCCTGCATAGGGCACCTCCTGCTTACAGAATGGGTAATCACATCAGGTCTAGAATGAATGTGAAGATACCTATATGATAATACCTAATAAGTCTTGATTAAGGTAAGTATTAATCACACAGTATTTAGAGCATCTTAGAGAGTTCTTGGGGCAGTTAGAATACTCTTAAGCCTCTCCTCCCTTGACCAAAAACAGAGATTTCCCTTCCCTTTCTTTCCCTTGTTTTAAATCAGTACTTTGTGTCTTTCGGCTTTTCCCAGTTAGGGGTCACCACAGCGGAACTCCGGTCCGCTAAATGATTGGTAGTGGATTTTTAAGTGCCGGGTTACCAGCCCTGATGCACAACCTTCAACGAAGGCACGCCCCATTCACATATGCCTCCACACAGAAGAAACTCTAGCTGAGAATCGAATGGGACAACGTCTTGCTATGAGGCGACAGCGCTACTGCAGCACCACCAAGAAATTCAGCAAACATAAGTAAACAGAAATAACATTCAGTAGTCCATCTTGTACATGACTCGCAATCCATTAAAATAGTCAGTGACCAGCATCACTTTAGTAAACATTATAAAGACAAATTAGAAATAATTTCCTAGCTCTTTAAATTTTCTGATAAAGCAAAAAGTTAACAAGAACTATTTTAACTAAAAGTATAAAGCATTTAAATTTTTCCTTGCATGCATACATTTCTACTTATATTGTAGTGTCAGAAGAGGTCTTTGAAATCTGTACAATACTTCACTTCTTCAAATAATTCCTTTTTCAATTCAGGTTTTGTTTTGTCAAAACGGCAACGATATTTCAAGGGCACAATTAATATTTAGACTGATGTTTCAAATAAATAACTTGTCAGTTGCTAATTGAGTTAGTTTAGAATGTATGGTTAGTGCAAATATAGCATGTTGCAAAAATAATATGTATTTTTTGTGTGCTCTAGAGACTGTCATATGCAAGTGACATATATAATGTAGCATATATAGAGCAGATAGCTTATGGATTCAGGTTGTTAAAGTAAATTATTCTTATTAATCAGGCAGTTTCATTTAAATTCACAAGTAATTTGGGGACATTTCAGTTAAGTTTCCAGGAATGTGTAGTCCAATCTGAGTAACTGAGTCCACTTTTCCTCATAAACATATGCCACAATTCATTAAACTAAGCAGAGTCTAACATCTGTCTAATAATCATTATAAAGACAAAGAATAGTAATTTCCTAGCTCTCCAAACTTTCTGATATCGTAAAATGTTGACAGAAAGCTATTTTAACTGGAAGATTAAAACATTTCACTACTTCCTTGTGAATATATATTTTTTACTTTTACCGTAGTGTCAAGAACTGTCTTTGAAATCTATGCATTACAGTTCAGATTACATTTTGTCAAAATGTCAATAGCATTTCAAGGGCACATTTAATATTTAAACTGATATTTTAAATGAATAGCTAACAGTTACCAAATGAGTTTGTACAGAGTGTGAGGTAACTGCAAAGAAAACATGCTGCAAAAAGTAATATGTATCTTTTCATATGCTCTAGAGACAATTTCAAGTAACATATGAAATGTAACTTTTACAGTGCAGGCAGCTTGTGAAATCAGCATGTTAAAGTGAGTGATACTTTTTAATCAAGCAGCTACATTTCAGTGCACATGTAGCTTGGGAACATTTCAGTTGTGTTTCCAGGAATATGTAATCCTGGGAGGATAAATCATAAAATATTTACAAATAATCCTATTATGTATTTATTTTACCTTGTTTAGGTTGTTTTTCATTTTAATAACTAAACAACATTACTTTTTCTTATTATTTGTTATCTGTGAGGCTAAATGCACTTTGCAGATTCATAGTGCCTTAGAAACTGCAGCAATTCTTTACTGTTGCTAATGCAACGCAAATAGAATGTGAAGAAAGCTTCACTTCTCTTAACCAACAGTACATTTTTCCCTCCTTTTTTTATGTATTTGTTAATACTAAAAGGAAATAATTCAAAGGGCATATTTACATGAATGGAACATTTCAGAGTTAAACATGTCCCCAATCCCAATAAGCATAACAGTGATCATCATTAATCTAATAAATATTGGGTGCTTACATATCATCGCAACCACATCGCGAGCCTGGGATAATTCGCCATGTTTTCGTGAAACGATTAATGTTAACCTCAGAGAGGGTGAGTGAACTCCTAACTACTATTCTGTGACATTGCTTGTGACCCCTGAAGAGGGATAACGGAAAAATGCCTATCCCCATGTAGTGTCCTTTACCAATGATTTTCTACCGTTGTCACCTCTGAAGGCAATAATTGGTCAGAAATGAGTAAGCAAGCAGGGACTTTTACTAAAGAAAACCTTGTTTCTAGCCCTACCATTTAAGTGATTCCCCCAAGTCAGGCACAACGTCCGAACATACATCTGGTTGTCTCCCTCACATTTTCAAGTCTCAGCTGGTAACTGCACATAACTAGGGATGGGCAATGGGATATGATGCAACAGAGGTACTTACTTATACGTGCAGACTCATTGTAAACACACAAAATGCACGAGGAGTGCCCTTTCAAAAACGAATGACAGTTCCCAATTACACAATACAATTAGCATTTAAAATTATAGTGGGTCATGCTGGTGTAGTTGCTGTGTAATTGTGGGTAGAACAGTAGCAGATGAATTAACCTCAAGCTTCAGGGTGCCCCATGCGGACACCTGCCACTGTCATACCTTGTACGCATAATTTTTAGAATACAGTACTGTTACACAGTGAAGTAAAAATGTACTTCAGTTTTATAAACGAGTGGGTGCCACACTTCCCAAGTAACTTTGACATCATTTTTGGCAGGAGAAGAGCTTGGAAATGAACTGTTTTCCTGCTCTGAATGTGGTTGCGATAATACGTAAGTACCAAATATTGTAATAAAAATTAATTAAGTTCACTATTCCAATTAGTCTTCCTTAAAACTAGATTATTTTAGACTATTATTTATCTATGTATAGATAGTGAGTTATTAAATATATACAGACTATATTAGTATAGTAAATAGGAGAGAATTTAAAAAGGAAGACAAGATACAGTTAAAATAAATAATGAGAGAAGAGAGAAAGAAAAGAGAAAAATTAAGGGAAAATACACATATACTATGTATGTTGATTTACAATATAAATATTTTATGTGCTATATAACCCTCCTTCTGTGAACGAAAAGTACCCTGTTTTACATACCTGTTTGTTTGTGTCTTTCAGCTTTTTCCAGTTAGGGGTTGCCACAGCAGAACTCCGGTCCGCTAATGATTGGCAGTTGATTTTTACGTACCGGCTTGCCAGGCCTGACGCACAACCTTCAACGAAGGTGTGAAAACTCTAATGTGTCATCTATTTTCAAAAAATATAGATAAAGATTTCAGTAGTTACCTTTGTTTTAAAATTCCAAGCAGTAAAATTGGTCCTTTAAAGTAATGTTAAAACAATTCATATCATAGTAAATGCTTTGAGAGATTTGGCTGTAACAGTATCAGTCTTTTGCTTCTTCTTTTTGACATCTGTCCAGACATTTGTTTCTTTAGTTCTCTTGAGAGAAGGTGACATCCAATCCATATCTTCTGGTAAAGTAATCACATTATTAGTTTTAATAAATGAAGGGGTGGGATATTGGCATAACGGTTAAGGTGTTTACCTTACAAACACAAGGTTCAGGTTTTGATTCTCACATGGGGTAACTGGCTAGGCTAGGAATGGCCCCCAAGGGCAGTTAGTCTAGTACAAATCTATGAATCTAAGAGGCTTCCTCTAAGTCAATAAAAGTCCTCATCTCGTTGGCATACAGTATTCTTATCTTAGCTGGATATGCAAGTTGAGCAATGGTGTTATTTTGTTTCAGAAACTTTATCATTGGCCACACTTTTTTCCTTTGTTCCATTATTCTAGATGAATAGTTGTTATCAAATCTTATCAGGCTTGGTTTATATTTTAGAGATGCCTTCCTCCAAGCAGATCTTAAAATCAGTTCCTTGCCCAAGTATGAAAGAAATTTGATAATTATTGACCTAGGAGGGGAGTTTGAATTAGTGGCAGGTTTCCCAAGATCTCTGTGTGCCCTTTCAATGCCAAAGGAAAGTCCTTCTTTTAAATTTAAAAAGTCAGGAATCCAGCTTGATAAAAAGGAAATAATACCCTTACCTTCTGTGTTTTCAGGTAATCCAAAACTCCTGATGTTATTTCTCCACTCTCTATTTTCTAAGTCATCTACTTTATTTAGCCAACCAAGTGTTTTGTTTAAGAAGTAGTTCCTTCTGTGTTTCCTCTTCCTTAAGTCTGCTTTCTAAGTCATTTAGAAAAACCTCTATTCCTGTTATCCTTGTCTGGTGGTGTTGTAGCATTTCCTTGGGGTGTCAGCCTGTTTTTGACTGCTTGTTTTAAGATTTTCCAGGTTCTCTTTAAAATCATCCATCTTCAAAGACAACTCCTGTAGGGTAGATGCCATATGTTGTAGTTCCTTCTTTAAGACAGCATCCTGGTGAGAATTCTTTTAGTTGCTCATTTTAACAAGTGAATATATCTCCAAGCTTTTTGACAGGAAATTATTTGTAAAACTTCACCAAAGTTTCTAATTATGTAAATTAGTCCTTTATCTATAAGATTTTATACTTATTTAACTAGTTATATGGATCTCTAAAATACTGCTGCTTTCAGTTAGCCATTCAGGCTCCATCCCTCCAATGACCTGTTTCTTCACGGATGCAAAATCATTAGTATTGAGAAGTGCCACATAGAAGGACTTTCTGACCACAGTGGCAATGTGGTAATCAAAAGAAAGGTTGCTGTCTTGATTTGTATTACTTTATTGACTTTTTCTATTTTGTATACTGTGATTTCATTTCTTTACACTGTGTTTTACTTGTATTCTGCTTTTAACTGCATATTAAAACTTGAAAACAGACCAAATCTCTGTCTCTAGTGAACCAGACAGAAATTAGAACAGGTCAATTAAGGAGTCACACATAAGTTAGAAAAGGTCAGTTAAGGTTAATATTTTGTGAACTGAGGGAGTCGAGCTAGGAACTAATCCTTCTATTTAGGGGGTAAAATAAAACATTTCAGAGCTTTACTGGAAAGGCTCACCCAGACTCTACTTCAATTTGCTGAGAGGGAGAGGTTAGTTTGCTTTTTATTTGTTGCACTTTGTATTACTTTATTGATTTTTTCTATTCTCTATACTGTGGTTTGTTTTCTTTGCACTGTGTTTTAATTGTACTCTACTTTTAACTGCTTATTAAAACTTGAAAAGAGTCCACAGCTCTGCCTCTTGTGAGTCAGACAAAAATTAGAACAGGTCAGTTAAGGAGCCATACATAAGTTAGAACAGTTCAGTTAAGGTTAATCATCTGTGAACTGAGAGGGTGGAGCTAGGAACTAAACCTTCTATTTAGGGGGTAAAATAAAACATTTCAGAGCTTTACTGGAAAGGCTTACCCAGACTGCTACAGTTTGCTGTGAGGGAAAGATTAGTTTGCTTTTTATTTGTTGTATTGTCTATTACTTTATTGCCTTTTTCTATTTTGTATACTGTGATTTGTTTTCTTTAAACAGTGTTTTACTTGTATTCTGCTTTTAACTGCATATTAAAACTTGAAAAGAGACCACAGCTCTATCTCTTGTGAGTCAGACAGAAATTAGACCAGGTCAATTAAGGAGTTAAACAAGTTACAGCAGGTCAGTTAAAGTTAATCATCTGTTAACTGAGTGGGTGGAGCTAGGAACTAAACCTTCTATTTAAGGTGTAAAATAAAACATTTCAGAGCTTTACTGGAAAGGCTCACACAGACTCTGCTACAGGTTGCTGTGAGGGAAAGGTTATTTGCTTTTTTTTGTTGTATTTTGTATTACTTTGTTGCCTTTTTCTAGTTTGTGTGCTGCGATTTGTTTTCTTTACACGGTTTTACTTGTATTCTGCTTTTAGTTGCATATTAAAATGCGAAAAGAGTCCACAGCTCTGTCTCTTGTGAGTCACATAGAAAATTTTCCCACCCTCCCACTCAGTCACTGTTGTGTTATTAAACACCACTGTCTTTCTAGTTGCCGGCCCCTTGTGTTAAGTTGACCACATATCTCATTTCTTCTCTGCTTTTACTGGCTGGTATGAGTAAGCACAAAATTATAATTTTGTGAAATCACCCCCCTTCAACTATTTAAATTTATTGGCCATCCTACTGTATTCCATAGTACCAGAATACAAAAGTAACCACCCCTTTCAATCTATTTTGCTATTTTAAAAATAGTGACTCTCCTCTAAAACATAACTTTTTAGACAGGTAAAACTTAAGTTAACTACTTTCACGTCTAACTCCTCTAGTGCACACTGCAGTGTTTAGGATAAAACATTTTTTATTTTACCTTTAAGCATCTATTGCAAGACCACCAGTTATTAGACAGTCCACATTCTGCCTCTCAGTAGTCATCTTGGGATTAGTGATTATGATTTCTCCTGGTGAGAGGAGTGCAGTTACATTATTTTCCGGAGACTGCTGATCACCAGAAAGCTTAATAACTGCTTTATAGGCGACAGCTTGGAATCTGTGCTTATATTCTGATCCTGGTGAGAGTAGGAGCAGAGTGCACTGAGTCCTGACTCTTTCTGGTTGGAGAATAAGTGTCTGTGCTTAATGTAACTGATTCATCTGATTGCTATTCGAAGCATCTAACAGAAAAAGGCTACAAGCCTGCAGACCCTTGCATCATGTGACAAGACTGCTTGTCTTCTTGGGATTGGTGCTAACATGTTGCTTCTGGTGAGAGAAGAAGCAGAGGAGTACTATATCCCAACAGAGTGAAGCTGTGCTGAGACCAGCATCAGTAGGAGCCAGGCAGTAGCCATTCATGCGACTCCCCTCTTTTCATCATTCTTGACAAGCTAATTTTTTATTTTTCAGAAAGTACTGCTTGATGTCTTTCTAACTTCAGAATACCTGCCTAAATACTTCATCCTTAAATTTTCAGGGTCTATGTATTAGTTTCCCCTCAAGTGTTTGTGAGTGCTCTGTACAGACTCAGACACCTTGAATGACATTTTTCCAGTAAAAGGAATATATAAGGAAACAGTTCCAGTACTGTTTAATAATGACCATCCCTCCTGGCATATCTAAAGGTCAGCTCCTTGTGCTTTCTCCTATTAACCTGGTGAACTTGGACATTCTGAGGCAGTGTAGCAACTGCCTCATGTACACAGACAACGCTCTCCGCTTACCTCCCAAGAATCAGACTTGTGAGAGATGCACTTGTACATCCAAACTGGAAGCCATGCACTCTCAAGCCAAGACTGGAATAGCTGATCAAGAGGAGGTCAACACCTGCACCACACCACATGCAACACACAGCACTTCAGAACACCCACTATCACAGCTCTTAAATAAAAACAAAAACCACACACCCACCTTAGTGGAGGCTCTCAATAGAAATCTACCCAAACAGAGACTTCCAAGGCATAAACAAACTCGACCACCACAACACTGCACAGACCACAAGACACATAGCTCACCTAAACAATGTGCCCCTGAACCTAAGCCCCTAAGGCAAAACAGCTTGCCCAATACACTAATTATAGGTGTCTCGATAATGAGGTACACTGATGTCCCACTCACTAGGATGAATAAGGAGAAGGTAACAGTCAGGTGTCTATCAGGTGGCAGAATCTGACACATAACATATGCACTCAGATCACTCCACAAGTACAAGTATGACTCTGTCACTATTCATGTGGGTGTGAATGACCTGAGATGCACCTCCCTAGACTACATGAAAAGAGACATGGAGGAGCTCTTTGATTCTGTGGCCTAGGCAGGTATGACCCTAGCCTTGAGCAGCATCCTACCGTCACCCAGAATGATACCGTAATACAAGCAGAAAATAATTGGCTTCAACAATTGGCTAAGTTTCTGGTGTCATTCTAAGGGGATCCAGTATCTGTTTGGGATGACGTGATTGGCAGATGTCACACATAAATAACATTATCAATCCCTGTTGAAGTAATTCAGACTCTAAGAAAGCAATATGAACAATACTTTCATGATTATACTTTAAAGAATGGGATTTGGGTCCCAATCCCTAAATTTTGTGTAAGAAGAGAAGAAAAAGTACACGTTAATGGCTGGTTCAAATGTTAAATGGAAGAGAGTCAATAGTCTTCACGCCACTTGAATAACGTTAACTCATTGTGATGCGATCCACTAGCCAAAGAAAACATGGCACAATTTCTGTTAAGAAACAGATGGTCTTATTGGCTACTGTGGAAAAAAGGGAATACCATGAATGAAGTGACTGCAGATAAACCCATACAGCTGGCATTCTGTGCTATTTTTGTTACTGCATTGTAGCAGTGGCATAACGGGTCTACATTAAAAGAACAAACGTTTACTCACACAAATACCTAAACACCAACATGTCTTCATCGAACCGCGAAAACATCGATCGTCATGAAGCACGAAATTTGAAACGTAGAATCATCATGGTTGGCCCTTCTGCAGTATAGCTCCATAAGGTAAGTTTGTGATAGTTACAGACCTTAGGTTTAGGGTGCGGTTAAGGCAAGTACATAAATGGGAATGTATGTTAGATTTAAAGAATGGGATTTGGGTCCCAATCCCTAAATTTTGTGTAAGAAGAGAAGAAAAAGTACACGTTAACAGGGATTGATAATGTTATTTATGTGTGACATCTGCCAATCACGTCATCCCAAACAGATACTGGATCCCCTTAGAATGACACCAGAAACTTAGCCAATTGTTGAAGCCTGCACCTGTCACCCCTGGGATTCCGGATATTGGCAAAGGCTCTTGCCACCCCCATAGTGCCTTTTTTAGGCAAGGCTCAAATTCTAAACCTACCACCCTAGAACACAAAAAAGGAAAAAAACTAAGGGTAATGCTGCTCAATGCCAGAAGTCTAAATCTCAAAATGCACGCACTCGAGGCCCTTCTCAGTATGGAGAACATCGATGTCTGTGCTGTGACAGAAACCTGGTTCAAGGCTCCTGAGAGCACCCCAGCGCTATCAGGTTTTACCTCATATCATGCGTTCCGGCCCCAAAATCCGGACAATACCAAGAAAGGAGGGGGGTATCCATATTCATCAAGGACACCCACACCTCAAGACTGGTGGCAACGCATGATGCATCGGAGACCATCCAGGTGCAATTAACCGTAGGCAAGACTGCTCTGCAAATTGTAGCATGTTACAGGCCACCCTCACAAACTCAGGAACCTCACATGGCCTTCCTGAAAACACTAGAGGGATAAATGTATCACCAAACACCATCATACTAGGTGACTTCAATTACCCTAATATAGACTGGGAACACTACTCAAGCCCAAACACCCTAGCCCAAAAGTTCCTGGAATTCATAAACTCAAATGCCATGGAACAACTAGTCACCATCCCACAAGAGGAGATAACATACTTGATCTCATCATCACGAACATGGGAGCACAATGTTCAACACCGAAGTATACCCCTCACTGGTGAGATCAGATCACAAACTAATCTCGCTGGAGGTCCTCATCCCACCCCACCTGAAATAAAAGACCACAGTAAAGAACTTCTCAAAAGCCGACTTCACACTTCTAAAGACTAGTGTGGTCTCCTTTAAGGCCCCGAACTGGCGGAAAACAGTACTCAAGCCGCTGAATCACTTACAAATGCCTTCTACCAGCACCTGCAGGACTGCATGGATAAGGCAATCCCAAGCAAAACAAAGACTCTTTGTACCAAAGGCAAGCGTCCAGTCTGGTGGACCCCAGCCATAAACAAACTCTACAACAAAGGAGGAAGCTACTACAAGATAGAGCAAAATCCTTAAAAGGTAAGACACCCTTGATCACTATAAGTAAAAACTAAGAGCTCTCATAAAATCATCCAAAGCAAATTTCGAGAGAAAAATAGCTAAAGACTCAAAAGACAATCATAAGGCCTTCTTTAGCTATGTTAGAAACCTAGGAGGAAACTCCCAGATATGCTCAGAACTAGTTCAAAATGATGTGAAGATTACTGATCCTACAGACATTGCCAACATACTGGCTGACAGGTTCAGTGCAAACTTCTCCCCTCCCCAAAAGGAGAGATATCTATACCAAAAGATTTCGGACCCCCCTAACATCACCAGAGACCAAGTGAGAACTGCTCTCTCCAAAGCAAAAAACACAGCATCCATGGGACCTGATGGTGTACCCGGCTGTGTGCTCCACGAACTCAATGAGGAATTAAACCCACAGCTAGGACAGCTGTTTAATCAAAGTCTTACCTCTGGATACGTACCCAGGGAGTGGCGCACTGCAACTGTGGTCCCACTTCACAAAGGCGGTGCCTCCACCGACCCTGGAAATTACCGGCCCATTAGCTTGACAAGCCTTATCTGCAAAGCCATGGAGAGGATCATAATGGACCTCATAAATAAAGACATAGGGAATTTGCAGACTTTGGATCCAACCCAGTTTGGCTTTGTCAAAGGCAGATCATGCCTTTTAAACTTGGTTGACTTTTTGAAACAGTCACCAAAGCCATTGATGAGGGAAAGGCAGTCCATACAGCCTACCTCGATCTGGCTAAGGCCTTGATACAATACCCCACTCGGGTATCATTGAAAAACTCATCAGCTTAAATGTTAACCCATACATCACAAGATGGGTTGCAAACTGGCTGAGTGACAGAACCCACAGGGTCAGAGTTGCTGGCGCCATGTCAGACTCAAAGCCTGTCACAAGTGGTGTCCCACAGGGCTCAGTCCTGGGCCCACTCTTGTTTGGCATCTACTTTTCCGAAGTACAAGCAAACACAGGAGGGTTATGGCTGACAAAGTTTGCAGATGACTGCAAACTGGGCCATAGTAGAAAACACATCTGACACAGATATCCTTCAAAAGGGTCTCACAGAAGCGGATAACTGGTGCCAGAGCCACGGCCTAAAGTTAAATGCCAAAAATGCATAGTCATACCCTTCGGGAAAAACAAGGTTACCCCTAGCTACCAAATAGGTGGCAATCCACTGAGCACAGAAGAAGTTATCAGGGACCTGGGGACCCAGGTTGATAGTAGTCTGTCATTCGACACCCATGTAGCTAAAGTAGTCAGGAAGACCTTCTACATTGCCCACCTTATCATGAAGGGATTCTCATCTAGATCAAGGGAGGTCATAGTCTCCCTTTACTCATCACTCATCAGACCAATGATTGAGTACAATGCCCCATTCGGAATGTATCTGACCCGACACTTGCAGCAGCTGGAGAGGCCACAAAAGTTCCTCACCAAAAGGATAAAGGGTCTCAAAATCTGTCCTATGCTGCCCGACTGAAAGAACTCCAGCTCTATTCAGTCGCTTACCGCTTGCTCAGAGGTGACCTTTGCCTAACATACAAGGCCATGTCAAACCCAGATTTGATGAATATGCTTCACCTCAAAAATCTAGATCCATCAGAGCCACAAGGGCGGGAGACTTAAACCTCGACACGGCTATTAATAGGACGTGCTGGAGGGATAGATTCATCACCCAAAGACTCCCTATGCTGTGGAACAAAATCCCGGTACATGTGAGGCAGAGCACCTCGCTGGCCTTGTTCAAGAGAAATCTTGACTAATGGATGGGAGATCGCAGATATACCCCAGGGATTACCTCAGTGTCACTGCTCGACAGAGGCACAGCAAAATAATGGGTATAGTTCCCCATACTAAAGGGGTGGCGTAAGCCACAAAACGATGGGCTAGGCTTGTAAATGCCCTCGGGCAGATAGCCTAGTATGAACCTATGAACCTATGAACCTATTTAGTGTAGGGTTAGAAGGAGGGTTTTATTAAGTGTATGTGTGTGGATTATTTAGTTTGTTTGGATATAGCTTTTTAAGGTAAGTGTGCGATAGTTACGGACCTTAGGGTTAGGGTGCGAGTTAAGTGCATACATGGTGGTATATGCAAGATTTAGTGTAGGCTTAGAGGTAGGGTTTAGTTTAGGGTTAGAAGTAGGGTTTTGGTTAGTGCATGATTGTGGTTTACTTAGTTTGTTTGTGTAGGTAGTATGTAGCGGGCGGTGGGATGGGACAACTATGACATTTCGAGTTTTTGAATTTCACGGTGTAGGGCGTTCGGTCTATTTGCGGTTCACGGAATATGTGTCGGCATTTAGGTATTCAGGTAAGTTAACGTTCATGTTTTTAATATAGACCTGGCATAACTGGGACAGGGCAAAGGACATCAGCAAGATGTCAGGGAGCACACTCAGGAGGAGCTAATGGTGTTGCAGTGTAGCAGTGGTAATGATAAATGAATGCTGATACTGAAAAACCAAAACTTCAAAGCATGTGAATGTACAGCCAAAAACCAGAACTAAAAACACAGTGAAAGCTCACATAGTGTCAAGCCTGCATTAAATGTCCAATATAAATAGTGAAAAATTATGTCCATCACAAAACAAGTGATCCAAAAGGATAAAAAAAACATTCTTTAATCACATCCAGTGTACATATACCACAGGATGTGTAACAGTTTACATATAATACAAAATGTGTAATGATTAAGCACTTTCATCCCTGGAAGTCACGGGACTTCTTCAGTACCATAAAATTACCTTCAAGGTTAATTTAAATATACTCTCAATATGATCACATGACAAAAAGTTGCTGATCCTGCATTTATGGTTTGGCTGAAACACTTAATGTGAGGCAAGCTTGTGGAAGTATTTACAGGATGCTTTTTTTTTTTTTTTTGCTCCTCTATTTAGATTTGAAGGAGTGTCAGTTTAGGGATGTACACTGACCATGAGTTGAGCCAGTTGCAGTTAGTATAGAGTAATAGCAGCATTTGTTTAAAGTTCATGCTGATACAGCACATTAATGCATTTAGGGCATGAATACACGATTCATAATGGAAACAAAAAAGTGAATCTTTGAGGCAATGATTAACAAATGTCATTAAGGAAGGCAACAAAAGTCTTTCTGAAAGTGTCATTGTGGAAATAAAAACTTGCAGAAACAAATGCAAGGTAGTCAATGAAAAAGTAGGATGTGCATCCTTATTATGAAGGATCAGCTGCCTCCAACAACTTACAGGCATTTCCTAAAGTATAAACACTGACTGACTAATGGCAAGTAAGACTAACAGCATGGAAAATCAGCCAGAAAAATTACAGCAAAATGATGAACCACATGTACTCTGAAATGGGTGCTAGGTTGTAAATTGTGATAGCTATTTATGGTGACAAAACTGGTGTTAATGTTTAACCTCTTATTCTAACATGCAAAGCACAGCATTCAGATAAATTAGATGTTTATTTTAGACAATTTATAAGTGGTTCCCTATGGGATAAAAATACGTCTGTCAGCAACTTCTGTAGTTAATAGTTACTGTAAAGAAAGAATAAATGTCTGTCCCCTAGGGTTCCCCTGACAAGACAATGTAAGTAAACATGTGCTAATATGCATAATCCAGTCACTTCACTAATAAGGATGTAATTAAAGGGCCACAGGAGCTGGCGGCAGAAAAAAAAGAGTAGAATTCCCAGTGGTAGTATGTGATCATTTCTTGCTTTCAGACCTTGTGAATAACAATATGAATAATATTTTTTTCTGCACTGACAGTGCACTTATAAGACTGCAAAAACTATATGATTCATACACCTGTGGTAACTTGTTTTTATCAAGAGAAGAAATGCTTTATTCTCCAGTCAGAGAATCACACCCAAATGGTAGAACACATTTGAAATAAATGTCTGGCCCACACTATTCTGTTTCTTTGTTGACTGATGGGCAGAATATTCAGGTACTCCGCATCACCGATCATTAACCTGGGACTCTGGAGTTTTTAGGAGAATTAATACTCTGGTACAAACTACTATACAGACATTTTCTTATCTTTCCAAAACCATTTTTAGCTTTGTTTTATGTGTTTCATGTTTATCTATACAGTGATCACAGCATGAGGAAGATCTAAACCCAGTGAGACAAAATTCGAGTGGAGTACCACAAGTGTGTACACCTCTAGTTCATTAATTAACCAACTCACTTTTGCATATTTTTAAATAATCCCTCAGGCATCTGCAAGCACATCCATAAAATAACGACAAATATTTTCTGCTGATACAACATATATTTTTTTCTTATTTTTATTATTAGCTTGGAAAGCTCATGGGACACACATGCTCCTTTTCAATGATAACCAGGAGGAAAATCTGATTACGTTAAATACTCAGAGTCACATAGTAGGTAAAAGGATGATGAAAGAATCAAACCACGGACGTCAGGATAAAACTAACAGCTCATAGCCTTAATCCTCTACTGAAACTCCCAAACAGTGCAAAGAAAGCAGAATTCCATACTGTAGTTAACTGTACATATACCTACAAAACGGAATTCCTCTAACAATGAGAAGCTTTTTACAAGAGCAAGCTCCATGCACCCTCAGTATTGGACTATTTCACCCCCAACAGCCCCCAAATATATATTCTTACTCTGAAGCTGCACTCTCTTAGGGAAAAGGAATACTCATTTAGGTGAAATGCACTTAGTATTTCTACGTACAGTCAATGATAATACAGAAGTATATACTTTGCAATTACTAGGGAGAACCTCTGTAAGTTTGCCCAAGAATATCAGGATTGAAGATGCATTTTATCAGAGTTGTACTGTGACACAAAATCCACCAGGTCAAAGGCAGAGAGATAGTTGGTAACTCATCTGTTGGTCTTTCTCCTTTCTCAGACACAGAGCACCAGTGGAGTTACTTATTAAGAGCAGGAGGAAGGGGCTCATTCCCCTGCATGTGGGATGATGGCTTTGCCACACAGGAAGAAACAAAATATAAATATCATATCATCCTCTCATCCTTATGCTTCTTTGGTGGAATGCTTCTCAAAATACAAACCTTTTACTCGATAGACTATTCTCATGTGATGTATACTCACAGATTAAAAATGTCCTTGTTACTATTCATTTCCTGTTTCACCATCAACCTACACTGATAAAATACGTTCACTCCTGAGTACAACTCACTGGTATCCATAACAAGGACTAGTAGTCACACATTGAATCTAAGTGTACCACGATCACAGAGTAAGGAATAGACATGTCCCACCATATTCTAGTACTGCAAATATATATACGGCATGCTGTATACTGCATACAGGACAATGAATAAAGTGCATTAACAAATGCTTCCAAAGGCTAAAACTAATACTGAAAACTGACTTGACATCTAGGAATACAGTTCAAGCTATAAATCAATTTGCTCTTCCTGTTCTAACTTACAGTTTTGAGGTGGCTGACTAGCCCCAAAAAGCATTGGATCAATTGGACACAGAAAAGAAAAATGCTTAATGCTTATCAAATGATATATAAAAATCAGTGTATACCAAGATTATATACTCCTCCCACTGAAGTAGGTATGGGCTTTCACAGAACTGATTACGGGTATACATCTGTAATCATGGGGCTACATGCATATCCACTGAACTTATCATATCCAAATATAGTGAACATTTTAAAACATGAGAAGTCATCTAAGATGACATCTTTGCTTAGTTTAACAGCAGAATTTCTGTATCAAGAGGGAATGGAAATCAAACCAGAAGTAGACAAAAATCAATCATCAACTGAATATACCAAAAAAATGTAAGAAAAATTATCATAGGAGAAGGAAAGAAAACTTGAAAAACCATAAATAAAGTAGCAAGTACAGAGATCTTCTGAAACAACCTCATCTTGACAACGATTTGATGCAGGAATGGTTAAAATGAGGAGAATTGAAACCAAAGGCTAATAATGAAGTGGACAATGTACACGTCGGTTTCACAATGTCCACTGAAAAGGTAGAAGAAAGAAATAAATGCAGATTCTGTAAAAAAAAAAAAAAAAAAAAAGAACTAGAAACATTCCCACATCTTATTGTTGGGTGTGATACACCCATGGCAGAGGGCCTGTATAATGGAAGGCAGAAAACTGCCTAAAATTAATGGATGGGAAAAATAAACGGTGAGTAATGTAGTACAGCTGTTGGAGTTAAACTTAAAGACAGCTTGGTGGTAGATTTTGCAGAGATGTTGAACATGTTGAACTGCGGATTGTACAAACATTACAATATAGTAGTGTGAGAAGCCTTGGAAACATATACCAGAGAGCATTACAGAGTATGAAGTTTGTATCACATGGAATTACCCATTATCAAGTATGAGAAGCCTTGGAAACATACACCAGAGAGCATTACACAGTATGAAGTTTATATCACATGGGTGCAGTACAAAAAACAGATGCAAGGAAATCAGATATACTAGCCCATGAAAAAAGACAAAAGTAGCATTCATCACTGAAAGCACAACACCCAGTGATTACAGAGTTTTATGTACATAAAAACAGAAGGTCATAAAATAGCAGGACTTGCAATCAGAAATGAGACCAATGTGCAAGAAAGATACCTAGGCAGTTCCACTAGTAGTATATACACTTTTGCAGAACGTCCAGATTTTTGCCTCATATTTTTGGTCTGTTTTTCATGCAATTGTGGTTTTCTGGTAAATCATTAAAGACTGAAGATAGAAAATAGTAACAGACATTTTAGTTTCAGACTTTATATCCTTTAGCAAATGTGTGCTAATGCAAAACTTGTTATTCTATCAACTTTCTAAGTTTGTAAGAGCAATATTTAAAAATTGTCTCTATTTTTTGGCCTTTGTCCCACTTTTATTTATGGCTTTATCCAGATTTCTTGCTGTAAGAGGTTGAGAGGTATGGTAGAGGCAACAGGCCTAACAACAAAGTATTTACAGTTATACTTAAATATACTACCAGTACATGTAACCCTGTATAAATTACAAAAGGAGGCAATTCTGGGCATGTTGAGAATGCTGAGAGGAACCCTCTTGGTTAGCATCAAAGACTGAAACAATACCAATTTCTTGAACTCTAAACATACCCTGACTTAGGAATGGAGCCTATTCTTATCATGGTATTGAAACCAAAAATATTTGCAGAAATTAATCTAAGAGAATGAAAGTGAGTGAGTGAGTGTGTGTGTGTGTGTGTGTGTGTGTGTGTGTGTGTGTGTGTGTGTGTGTGTGTGTGTGTGTGTGTGTGTGTGTGTGTGTGTTGGTGTGAAAATGCATACTGAATTTGTTTCATCTGGTTTTTCTTATGACATGTTGGCAATGACATTATGGTATTAAGGACAAGGCATCAGCAGCTATCATTGATTTTGCATGGTAGTGAGCAGCAGAAGAGAGAGTCATTGGAACAGTTATCTTTGGGGGCCTGCTAAACCAGGCAGAGTAATTCAATGATGTGAAGGAATACTGACTACTACCTAACTAGATGAGACTACGATAACTAAAGACGATACATGAGCATATGAATTAACTATCTGTTCAATGCCTCATAACTGTACTTGTAGTTAGTTATTTCCTGGAACCTGGCGCTACTCATTTAAGGTCTTACAAAAGAATCTTAATTCTTACATTTCACTTTAAAAATCATAACCTATTTCATTCTATGAGTCACTGATGCACTTAAGAAATAAGATAAAATTATTTTTCCCTCCTTCAAAGAAGCCTCAGTCTTGTTCACCCAGGTGCTCACTCTACTCAAATAATTAACAGGTAATACCTACCTTCTAAGAGAAGACGCCCCTGGATCGCCTGCTCCCCAGGCAGCATCAACACTGCCTAAAGAATGATTTATTTTTCCCTCCTTCAAAGATGCATCAGTGTATGTAAATGCGTTAAATAAATTCAAGCTAATAAATGAACTTGAGCAGCAATCTAACCCAATTAGCCTTCTCCACAACCGAAACCTGGATGCAGTCCAGTCACTTAGCTCTAAATGCAAATAAACCCAAACTAATGACCTTTTCCCCTACCAAAAGCTCCATTATAAAACTTCATTCACCATACAGAGTCAGAGCAACACCCCTCTTGAAATAGTTTCCACCACCAAGCTTCTCTGCATCATCATTGATGATGAACTAAAATTGATACCCACATCCACTCCGCAATCAAAAAAAACACCAAAAGATAGGTCTTCTCTACAGACACAACCACTTTCTCAGCCCCTCTACCCATCAAACCCTGGTATCCACCTTCTTGCTCCCCTCCCTGATGTACAGTGCCCCTATGTTCACAAATCTCCACCTTGACTTACGAACCAATCTTGAATCCTGGTACCACAAGATCAGCAAATTTGCAACTAATTCAAAAAACTCATCCCACCAGTGCCACTCCCTCCTCACCCTCAATTAGCTTGAACTCCCCAACTACCTCAGTTACCTACAACTCACCATTGCCCACAAGCTCATCTTTAAACCCGCAATCTGCCTATATCTCGCTACACTCTTAACACCCTATATACCCAACTGCCAAGTCAGATTCACAAACCAAAATCTCCTTCAGGTTCACAAACCAGCACATCCTCCTAGCTGCCTACTACTGTCCTACTCCTTCATTCAAACAATGGAACTCTCCCCCCACCACCTTCGCAACCTTCCAAACCACACCAATTTTCAAATCTCAGCTATTCTGTTATCTATCAGCCAAATGGGAATTCCTATGTCATGCTCCAATGTAAACCCCTCTCCACCCGCTCTCTTTCTACCCTGCACTGTAATCATCACCATTTACCAACCAATCCTATTGCTTCATCTCAATCTAAAACAATCTCGCCCCTACTGAGGACTGATTTTCTCTATGCTATCTAATGTACCGTACTTTCCATAACTAATTTTCTGGTACTCTCTCCATGCAAAATTGTCCACCTAACCTACAATGGGCTAGGAGCTACTTATTTAAATGTTGACTTCCAAAAAGCTTATTTGACAGAAATCTCTCTTCTGCAAATGTTCAGTTTTACCTAACCTGTAAAAGGGCTAGTTACCTTCTGTTTAAATGTTAATTCATTAAGAGCTTATTACATAATGTATTATACTTCTATAATTGTTTTAAATTGTTCTGTACAAATCTTTGTCATTCCTTTCTAACATGTAATATGTAACTTTTAATTTATTGGAGCTCTTTTCCCTGGGCCTACACTGAAAACGGGATCTTTATGGCCCAGTGGACTTCCCCGGTCATCAAACTTAAATAAATAAATAAATAAAACAGGATCTTTAACTGTTTTGGAAGCTATATGTTATTTCTAGTAATTTTACAATTATTGAAAGAAGATGACATAATCATGGAAATCTACAATTAATCATATTTAAAGCCAAAGTACCAATTTAATACGAGTCATAGAATGTAAATATAAGCTCAAAAAGTATGTATACCTTTCCAGACACATTGTTGAGTAAATTTGATGTAGGCAATTTCATTTAATCTTTTAAGTGTCTTACAATGAAAGAAGTGTATTAAAATATACAAAACAGCTTAATTGTCAGATAACAGCTGTGCATAATCATGAACATAGCAAGCAGAAAATTTAGCAACCATTTAAGAGGATCAGTACTCTGGAGAGAATTCAGAAACAAACAGTACAATGCCTTAGACAACACTGTGTGATGAGAGGTGGTGTACAAGTTAGGGTGAAACAAATAGAATAATGCATTAGACAACACTGTGTGACGAGAGGTAATGTACAAGTTAGGGTGAAACAAATAGAATAATGCATTAGACAACACTGTGTGACGAGAGGTAATGTACAAGTTAGGTTGAAGCAAATAGAATAATGCATTAGACAACACTGTGTGACGAGAGGTGGTGTACAAGTTAGGGAGAAGCAAATAGAATAACACATTAGACAACACTGTGTACGAGAGGTGGTGTACACGTCAGGATGAAAGAAATAGAATAATGCATTAGATGGGTCTATATTATTAGTTTGAACACACAATTGTCCGAATGCCGAAACATCAAACTGGGAAGTTCAAAATGTCAAAATAGCGAAGCCGCAGAACGCCAAATTTTTTCCCAGGGAAAAAATCTGGTGGGCCGTTTTCACGGCTTTGCTATTTCCTCCACTGTGGTGGGATCTCAGAGTTGATATATTTAAGTAGGGGGGTGAAGCCCTCCACATTAGGAACAGTCTGAAGTGTACATGAGTTTTTTGGTTTTGTACTGCAACACCGATTTTTTTCCCTGAGAAAAAAATCACTGTTCTGAGTGTTTGAAGTTATTGCATTTCAAACTTCTGGTTTTCGACATTTATGTAGTCGAACTTATGACAGCAACACATCCAATGCTGCTTGCACAGCTGTCTGTACGTAATATTGTAGTCCTGCAAAAAATCTAATTTTTAGTCACCATCATATGACCTGTTTCTATTTACCCCATTAGGTTTCACCATTCTGTAATCTATAACACCCTGTGATAATGTAATGCAGAGCTTCATGTCAAACCTTCTTGTACCCGCCACTCCCTTTCAGCAGAAATAGTAAAGTTAACCACTTACTGCTTCCACATGCCACTGCTGCATGTAGACTTACTACAGCAGCTGTATCATTGTCCTTCTTTAGAGTGAATTATTCTATATTCAGTACTATTGTTTGCCTCTTCAACAAATTTTGGCAACCCAGTAAACAATCTCTGCAGCAGTTATTATCAGGGCTTATACTGCAGCAATTGTAATAATGTGGACATTAAGGTAAATGGCTCTAAACTGCACATTTAACACAATGTGTATCAGCCCTGGGTTACACAGTAAGGCTTGAACCTTACTGTGCACACATGTAAATGACTGAGAAGTACAACGCACATGTGTGGGCAGTGTCAGTCACCCCTGTAGGGCTACAAGTATATTAACCAGCCTCTTGGCCCATAGTGGTGCAGCCATGGATAAGGAGATGTATAGTATAGGGTACATGCATTTAGATAAGCATGTCTTTTACAACCCAAGCACCAACCTAGCATGCTGCTGATCTGTGTGTGTCCATATGGAGGCATTGGACACCATCACTTTGCTCTGCTGCCCACTGATGCATATCGTGAAAATTGCAAAATGCAGTGATCATAGTCTGATACCATACTCCTCTACATTTCAACCTGTAATAGGTTATGTCCTTCTGAGTAGGTAGAATATGGAGGGGGCACTTCCACATGGTGCAGGATGGAAATTAAAATCTTTCTGCGCTTCCTGTATAGGAACCACCAACATCTGCTGGGAAGTCTTATCATTGTCTCTAGGACAAAATGGATGCCTGGTACTGCCTTGTCAGGGTGATTCCATGCTGAGCAATGCAGACTTAGTTACAGTGGTCTGAGGACACACCAGCGCTACCTTCCTTGACAATGACAGGGGGAGGGGAGAGAATGCGCACCAGATTTTATAGTAAGTAGTAATGACAGCCTGCTACTACCATTATATAGGCATAACTGATACATAAGTACATATTTCCTTTTCTTTTCTGTTTTAAGCTCTTTCTTAGACAGAGAGCAACAGATGATCTGCCAGAAGCATCCAGAAAAACTTTTCAGGTGATGAAGTATGTATATACCATGGTTTACCTTTATATTGTTGATCACACTTCGTCGACAGACCACTTCATTGACTCATTTACGAGAACCAAAACCACGAAAAATTTTAAATATCGAAAAACATTCGACATTTCCAGCAGCGCCACACCTCCACACCATTGCTACCATGGGTCAAAAAGGGGTGATGTTTTGTCGTTCGCTTATTCGGAATTTGATATTGGAGACGTTCGCATTTCGGTATTCGTGAAAGCTGTTTCGCCCTATCGGGATTGACAATATAAAGGTAAACCATATACCACAGATATATTTTATATAGCTGCAATACTGCCTATTTGTGGAGTGCTGCTACTCAGTTTAAACATTGTATGCTGCTTGTTGTAAGCTTATTGTAGTGTGTGCCTTGGAAATAGATGATGACCAGTTCTACCAATCATCTTTCTTCCAGAGATTGCCAACAGTGGCATGACAGCAATGACTGGTCTGACAATGGATGTGTCACAGCCACACCAGGTGCAATACACTACATCAGACCTCAGGGTTTACATTCCTACATTATGTCCAAAGCCATAATCCTGCCATTCATAAATAGTTCTGTTTAAGCATTCGCAGCATTGCCAACTATATCTGGCATACTATCAGCATGCATCAAAAAGGGTTTGCTGTTGTTGATTACTGGTTGCTGTCCTACTTCATGTTAAATTCTTGCCTCCAGGTTTTTGTGGCCTGTGTCTGGCTTTATGACATTTTGGCTTTTGTGGACGTGCCTCTATGGAGTGGTCACCATGCTACAATTCTGCCTGCAGGGCAAAGTTTGGTAGACTGTTTGCAACTTCATTGTTTCAAGTTTGTGAACGGCATAACACAACACTTTTCATGGCCACTATAGTCACTTTCTGCAAGGTATGCACTGTTCACATGGCTAGGCAGTATTTAATTTTTTTTCCATGTGGCACATTACCTGCTGGAGTAACATTTGGTCTGGTGGGTGTATTGTATTTGGTTTGCATTTTCTGATTGAAGGAGCTGTTAATCCACACAGTATTGTACACATTAATAAAGACTATTTTTACTTTTATATTTCTGTGGTTAATGCTATATTTCTTTAAATTTTGTTTATTGTTTGACTTCTCTCCATTTATAATTATATTTTATGCTGTGACTGCCACAGCTATGGATACCACAACACAATCAACATACCTTGCCATCATTTTCTGGTTCCACTGTTTCCAGGCTAGCCTCTATGCAAGGTTGCATAGCTACGAAAAGACCTGGCAGTTCCCTGGTGCATGGCTATGGTCTATCACTATTGGGGTATGTAGGCTCCTCATCCACTGGTAGGCCAGAATATATTCTCTGGCAAAAGTTGAAGGGCTGAGTGACAGCTGTGGTGGACTGGTGGTAGGGCATCCACATTAATAGTCTGGAGCACACCTAGGAAAACTGTCACATTCATGCAGCTGCCTGACTTGGACTAGTAAGCAGTGGCTGGGCACAGTCATGAGGGCTATCATGAAGGTTACTGACCTCAGGTTGGGTGCAGCACTGTGTAATGCGACCATTAACTGTCACCTTAACGTATCCCCCACCATGTTCCTCCCTTTTCTAGTGTTTTAATTTCGTATTCAGTTTGTGGTCCAGTCCTCCCTATCACCCATTGTCTTTCTGATGTTTGTCATTGTCTCACCTCTCTGTTCCCTCCACTTCTGTCACAACTTCCCCTGTTGGTCTTTGGCTGTCTTTTTTTTATCTGACACTGCTACCATCCCTATACTGTCTTTCTTGCCTGCACCTTTCCCTTGATGCGTTCCCTCAATAGCCCTTCTTGAGAAGATTGAAAATGTGCTTTTGTCCCATAGCCCCCCCAAGTACAAATATATGGTTGGTTGTTGACATAATGGTTAAGGTGTTTACCTTACAGACCCAAGGTAAAGGGTTTGATTCTAATGTTTGGAAAGCATGACTATAATTAAAAAGGCCCCCTGAGATCAATAGCCTAGTAATCACCTACAAATATATATTTATATCTATGAGTCTTATTCTGTTCAACAGAAACATGTTTTTTCAAAGAGCAGAAGTGTAAACCCACGTTCGTGAATACCGGTTCACAGAACCGGATATAAAAAAAAAACAAAAAAAAAACAAACACCATACCACCGAAGTATGGTACAGTGGGGATAAGAAAATATATAAATTTCCCCAATGTAGTGCGATCACGGAGTTAGAATATATAAGTAGCGAGGTATTGCAAAAGTGTGTTTGCAGTGTTTTTTTTTATGCCTGGTTTGGTGAACCACTGTTTGCGAAAGTGCACTTTCTGAAATGGGTTTGTACTTCTGCTCTTTAAAAAAACGTGTTTTCACAGAAAAGACATAGACCTATGTATCTCTCTCTCTCTCTCTATATATATATATATATGGGATCCATACTAATGCACGAACAGCAGTTTCACCGAAAGTGAAACCGCAGATCATACATTCACGAAAGTGCTTTTCACTGAAAAAGCATTTTCATGAAAGTATAAAATATAGTGAAAATTAGAGGGGAATAGCTGTTGCTGAGATCGTAGTACAGCGGTGATGAGGGAATATCCCCTTTTCCCCACTGTAGTGCGATCTCGGAGTGAGAATCTAAAAGTAGGGGGGTGTGGGGGTTGAAGAGGGGCTTGCCCCCCCCCCTGCGTAAACGTTATGTTTTTTTTTTTTTTTTTATTTTGGGCACTTTAGTGAAAGTGCTTTTTCGGTTAAAAGTGCTTTCGCTAAAGTGTGTTTGGTGAATGTGGATTCGGACCATTGAACTTTGGTTCAATAGTCCTAGATCCATATATGTGTGTGTGTGTGTGTGTGTGTGTGTGTGTGTCTGTATGTATGTATGTATGTATGAATGTACATCATATCCTATGACCTTATATCATAACACCAAACAACATAGTCTCTGCTTTGTCATTAGTGTCAAGTTTAATAACACAACATTATTTTTGTAAAGATATTCAGTGTTTATGAAGCAAAAGAGCTGTGGCTACATTAATATATAACTTTGTGAAAACTGCACACATGGATTAATAAAGGACAAGATCTGCAGCAACTAGAAAGAACTGCTGTGTTGATATGGACGTTTTTCTTTGTTTATACCTACAGCTTTTACAAGCTTCTATACAGTGTTTGCAGCATCTGCTTCTTGTACTCTACAAAACATCAGCGGTTCTGCTATTCTTATACTTGTGGTGTGAGGTTGAGTTCTGCTATTCCTTCTACTCTATTTTTTCTGCTTTCTTGCTTTATTAGAATGCAAATACAAGTTTTTTTTTCTGTCATTTTTCTTCATTGCATTTATGGTACACTATTTATACAACCATGTAAATGGCTGCATAGAGGCTGCTGTACCAACTAGAAGTGAGCCCAAACAAACTCTAAAAACGAGCCACACTGATGGAAATCCTAACCGTAATAGGGTTATATATCAAAAGGAAAAAAACAACTCATGGCTAAAATCAGGATGAGCAAATTCCATAATGATAAGAATGCTCTAATTAAACCAAACAGGAAACTAAGAGGACTAATTAAGTCTAACCAGCCAAGTTATGAGGTCAAGACAGCCTCACAGGCTAAAGACAACCAGAAGCCTTTGTAAAGTTATGCCCGAAACTACAAGGAGTAGTACACAGCAGTGTTCTGAACTGGTGGTCATTGGCAGCACCCTCACTGAGCAGTGACATAGCGAATCTATTGGCTGACAAATTTAGCTCAAATATCATCCTCCATTCCCCCTCACCTCCACCCATGAAATACCTATTAGCATAATCCCCCAACTATTAGCAGGGAGCAGGTCCTGTGGTGCTCATTACAGCCAGAACCAGAGCCTCATTGAGCCTGAACAATATCCTTGGATGCCTCCTAAATGGCTGGAAACATGACCTATCAGAACCACTTGAGTCACTTTTCAACTATAGCCTCAAAATATATTTTGTACCATGAGAATGGAGGACTGCAACAGTTATCCCAATTCACAAGAGTGGACCATCAACCAACCCCTGAAACTATAGACCCATTAGTCTGACTTGTCTGATATGCACAGCCATTGAATGAATTATCATGGAAATGATAAACAAAGACATACACAAACGTCACGACATTGTACTCACTCCAGTTTGGCTTTGTCAAGGGACGGTCATGCCAACTAACCTGATGGACTTATTTGAGAAGTTTACCAAGGCAACAAATGAGAGCAAGATGAGGCCTACAGCTTTGATGGACATGGCTAAGGCATTTCATCCAATACTCCATGCAGGTATAGCTACCAAACTTACCAAACTGGGCATAAACCTCTACATAACTTCCTGGATTGCCAGCTGGTTCACAGACAGGACCAGGAAGTCAGAATTGGTGCGACATCCTCCACTAAGAGACTAGTCACCAGTGTGACACCTTGGTGGCTTTGTGGGAGGACCGCTCCTTTTTGGCATCTACTTCTCAGAGGTAAAGGCTAATGCTAAGGGTCTTTGGCTGACCAATTTTACAGAGGACTGCAAATTGGGAGCTACAATAGATTCCCACTATGACACAAACATCTTACAAGAGGGTCTAACAAAGATAGATGACTGGTGTCAAAGTCACAGATTAAAACTCCATGCCAAGAAATGCATTATAGTGCCTTTTGAGAAAATGGTCACCCAGGCTGAATGGTCTATTGATAAGGCATTCCTAAGAGCTGACCTGGTACTCATGGATCTGTGACCATATGTAGACAACAGTCTGGCCTTTGACCAACATGTGGTCAAGGTAATCAGAAAATCATTCTATGTTACCCAACTTATAAATAAGGGCATGGCATTCAGATCCAAGGAAGTCATACTGCCACTTTATTTGGCCCTTATCAGACCCCTCATTGTACATAACACCCCTTCGGTTTCTACCTGACCAGAGGTATGCAACAATTGGAATGTCCACAAAGATTTCTTACCAGCAAAATCCAGGGTATAAACACATTGTCCTATATGGATTACCTTTAAGCCCAATCTCTATACCTTGTGTCCTACAGGTTACTCAGAGGCAGTCTATGCCTGGCATCCAAGGCATCCTTGGATACAAGTCTGATGGACCTTTTGCACATCCACAAAATGAACAACATCAGAACTAGTAGATCCAAGGATTTAAATTTTGCTTGCAACATAAAAAGGACATGGTGAGACAGATACATGTTTCAGAGGATCCCCATGCTCTGGAACAGGCTCCTGATATATGTGAAGTATAGTGCATCCCTAACCTTACTTAACATAGTCAGCATTTTTAGAAAGTATCTTCATAAAAATGGAATGATTTCCAACATTCCCCTTTAAAGACTCCTTGTTGGACCAGAGGCAGTTAAACAATTATATCGAATACTAGAAGTCGTGGGTTCAGTCCAGTATCAATGTTTACTTTTCCTGTTCAGTTGTTAAATGATACTGGGTAGAAAAAAATCAGTGTTCAGATGGTTTTCTATCTGAAAGGAAAAACAATTCTTATTAGGGGAAGCTCAGTGCCTCACCAACCAGACACTACCTCTCAATCTAGAAGCAGGGACATCTGCATGGAATGCAGTAAATCCTGGGTTCAATCCTCCTTGACACACATAGGTTTATAGGTGTGTACTAGGCTAATGGCCCTGGAGCCTTTACAACCCTAGCCCATAGGATTACCCTGGCATTGTGCCACCTGACCTTAGTTCCCAGTGCCTCTGTTGAGTAGAGCCACTGGAGTGATCCCTGGGGTGAATTTTCTATTTCCCATCCACTCATCAAGATTTCTCTTGAAGAGGGCCAGTAGGGCACTCCACTTGACATGTATGGGAAGTCTATTCCATAGCATGGGCAGTCTCTGGGTTATGAACCTGTCCCTCCAGCTTGTTCTGTTGATTGTGGTAATGAGGTTGAGGTCTATGAAGTGTGTAGTGTGGAGGAAGTGGGATTTCTTTAGATGTAGCATTTCTAACAGTGCTGGGTTAGACATGGCTTTGTAAGTCAAGCAGAGATCACTTCTAAGTAGACGATATGAGACCGAGAATAGTTGAAGTTTTATGAGTCTGTCCATATAGGACAAGTGTTTAAAGCCCAAGATCCTCTTTGTGAGGTAATTTTGTGGACACTCCAGTTGCAGGTGTCTAGTGAGGTACATGCCAAATGGGGCATTGTACTAGACTGGCCTAATGAGGGAAGAGTAGAGGGAGACAATGACCTATTTCTTTCTGGATGCAAAACCCTTAGTAATGAGATGTGCCACATAGAAGGACTTTCTGACCACAGTGGCAATGTGGTGGTCAAAAGAGAGGTTGCTGTCAACCTGTGTTCCCAGATCTCTTATAACACCTTCTGTGTTCAGTGGACGACCACTGATGTGGTAATTAAAGGGAACTGGGTTTTTCCCAAAGGGATGACAACACATTTTTTGGCACTGAGCTTAAGGCCATGGTTTTGACATCAGTCATTGGTCTCAGTAAGGCCTTTCTGTAGGATGTCAGCATCAGTTGGGGAGTTGATTATTGCCCCCAACTTGCAATCATCTGCAAACTTTGTCAGCCAGAGTCCATTCCTGTTAGCCTGAACTTCACAGAAGTAGACACCAAACAGGAGAGGACCCAGTACCGAACCCTGTGGGACTCCACTCGTGATTGGTTGACAGTCTGACTTGGAGTCAGCTACTTTCACACTGTGGGTTCTATCTGTGAGCCAGTTTGCAACCCACCTACTGATTTGGGGGTTGATGCCTAGCTTAGTCAGTTTTTCTATGATTCCTGAGTGGGGAATGGTATCAAAGGCCTTGGCCAGATCAAGGTAGGCTGTATGAACCACCTTGCCTTCATCCATAGCTCTGGTGACTGACACAGAGAAGTCGACCAGGTTGAGCAGGCATGATCTACCCTTCACAAAACCAAACTGTGTGCGATCCAGAGTTTGGAGATTCCCTATATTCTTGTTTATTAGGTCCATGATGATGTGTTCCATAGCTTTGCATATCAAACTCATCAGGCTAATGGGGCGATAGTTCCTAGGGTCTGTAGCAGCTCCTTCTTTGTGGAGAGGGATGACTGTAGCAGTGCGCCATTCGGTAGGGACAAAGCCTGAGGTGAGACTGTGACTGAACAGGATACACAGGTGAGGTGCCAATTCACTCTGTAGTTCATGTAGAATACACCCAGGGATATTGTCAGGTCCCATAGATGCTGTATTCTTGGCCTTGGATAGTGCTGTTTTAACCTGTGCAGCAATAATACTGGGTGCCTGGCAATCTACTGGTATTGTGATTGGTCCTTTGGTGGGGGAAAGAGGGGTAAAGTTGGCACTGAATCTGTCGACCAGTATACTGGCAATATCTGTTGGCTCGGTATAGGAGGTGCCATTGTGCAATAGCACCGAACAAATCTGAGTATTACCATGGAGATTCTTTACATAACTATAGAAGGCCTTGTGGTTGTCTTTACTATCTGCTGCAATTCTGTTTTCATAGCTAGCTTTAGAGGATTTTATGAGGGATCCCAACTTTTTGTTGAGGCTGATAAGGGAGTTTTTCCAGTCTTGGGACTTCACCTTATTCTGCATCAGTTTCCTCCTTCTGTTGTAGAGTTTGTTTATGGCAGGAGACCACCAGACTGGCTTCCATTTTTTGGAGGAGAGCATCTTGGTTCTATTGGGTATGGCGAGATCCATATGTTTGTGTATGTGTTCGTACAGTGCGCATTAGTGTATGATTCAGTGGTCATGCAGTTGTTCTCCAATTGTATGGGTGCCGTGAAGTTAACCACCTCTGTTTTAAGGAGTCCAAAATTAGTTTTGGAGAAGTTTTTCATGGTGGTTAACTTTGCCGGGGGGGGGGGGTGCATTTCCAAGGTGATTAGTTTGTGGTCGGATCTAACCAGGGAGGAGTTGACTATTAGTATAGAGCAGCAGTTACCCATGTTAGTAATGACCAGGGCATTGGAATTAATGAATTCCAGGAAACGTTGGGCAAGTGAAATGGTACAGGAGTAGTTTTCCCAGTTAATGTAGGGGTAGTTTAAAGACACCCAGTATGAAAGTGTTAGGTTGGACATTGATATGCTCCATGGTGTTTAGACATGGTTGGGGACTTATCGCAGGCTATGACATGAATCGCTGTCTTACCCAATGCTAGCTGCACCTGAAGTATCTCTGATGCGATATGTTGGACTACCAGTCTGGAGGTGTGTGCATCCTTTATGAATATGGAAACACCACTGCCTTTAGAGCGTTGGTCTAAGTTCTGGGGCCAAAACGTGTGGAATGATTTTTTTTCCTGTTCATCTGTTAAACAACTCCAGTGGTTTGCTAGTTGAAGAGAGAAACAAGAGCTCTTTTAGGAATGCTCACTGCCTAACTGTCCGGAAGAATAAATGAGAAGGCAGGAAATGAAGAAGGAAAGAGATTAGTAATACAGTTATGGGAAGATCATATTACTATGAGAACACTTTATAAAAAAATGGTATGATTGGTGGATGACATTTAAGGAAAAATGTACAAAATGTTTTTTTACAGTGGCAATTTGATGTATGAAAAGTAGAGAAAGAAAAACATAAAAGAACATATAACAATGCGTTGGAAGATTTAGAACATAAAGACAAAAACTACTTTGACAAAGA
This sequence comes from Protopterus annectens, assembly GCF_019279795.1. NCBI lineage: Eukaryota > Metazoa > Chordata > Ceratodontiformes > Protopteridae > Protopterus > Protopterus annectens. Next base: position 273,151,603 of record NC_056750.1, read on the forward strand.
AAAAGAAGTATATGAAAGCAATCAAGAAAATACAAGAACTATTATATAAGCAAAGGTATTTTTACAAAGAAAAAGTAAAAAAGCATCAAAGCAGATTAGTAAAGGAAGATGGCAGTGTAATGAGAGAAATAAAAAAATGTAAAAGAACTACAAAGAACTCAGGAAAAGATTATGAATAGTATAATACAATATGTGCAAGAAACATTTAAAGAAAAAAAAAAGGCAGTGAAAAAACATAGAAAATAAAAAAAGTTAATAGAAAATTGGAAAAGGAGATTTCTTCAAATGAACTAGATACATTATTAGGACAAATAAATACAGATTCTGCTGCAGGCCAAGATAAAATAGGGTATGAACGGTACAAAAACATCAGTGATTGGCAAAAAAATATTTTGAATAAATGCTTAAATGAAGGTTTTATGTATAAATAATTATATAATGTAATACTTAAATTCATATTGAATGAATTAAAAACTAGAGACCAATAGTACTGAATAATAATGATTATACGATTTTTATGAAAATAATACAAAAGAGATTTGAAACTAAAATGGAAATATTATGGAAGATAGCATATATAGTATAAAAGGGAAGGGTTGTCAATAATTATTAATGATAGTAAGAGAAATGATGGATATTATGAACAGAAAAGAAGAAGCAAAAATCATGATAGATCTTAATAAGGTACTTGACACAACTGCACATGATATCTTATGGGTAATAATGAAAGAATACAATATAAGTAAGAATGTTGAGACAGGGATGTCCAATGAGTTGTATACTCTTTGCATTAGTTATGAATGTGATAGTACATGAAATAAATTACAAATGAAGGAGGTGGGGTAAAGAACACCTGAAGAGTTAAGAATTCCAGTTCTGTTAACATATGCAGATGATATTATAATAATTGCAAAAAAATTTGGATAAAAGAAGCAATAATTTACACATGACTGTCTAGTAATGATAGGGATGATTTAAATAAAGAAAAAAAGTAAAGGCTTAGGCGATGCAGCAAAGATCGGTGGTATATGTTTTACAATGAATTACATTTTTGTGTTGGGTATAAAATTTGGGAATAAAGATGCAAGTAAATTCAAAGGGGAAAAACAATAAAAGAAATAAAGCAAATGTATTTTCTGGGGAACATATAAATTATCATTCAGAAAAAAAGGCTTATATGATAAATTTAGCGCTGATGAGAAAATAGCATACTTAGAAGTGTAGTAAAAAAACAGCAGCAAACAGGATAAATGGTTCGCTAAGTCCAAAAGTGTAAAAAATTGTAGCAAATAGTAGGAATGTGAACCAAACCACAGCAACAGCTTTAAGCATACATAGCTATTCAGCACAAAACAATCCAAGTGTTCAAGTAATTCAAGTTTATTGTGAGCACTTCCACAGTAATCACTACTGCTTCATCAGACAAAAAATACACGTCTACATTCCCCCTTTTAAAAACATACAACCAATCAAGAAATTCTATACCATCACATGACAGTATATAAAGTGTACAGTACTAAGAAATTCATATATATAAACAGGATCAAAAATTGTAAATAAAATCCAAGCATAACAACCACATGTAAAAATATGCTTAAAAAAAAATATATATATATATATATATATATATATATATATATATAGTTTCACTTTATAATCTTAAAATACTAAAATACGAATTTTAGTATCTCGAGGCTATAAAGCCGAAAATTAAAAAAAACGGACAACCCTCAACCATGAAATTCAAAATCGCGATTATGCACATACACACGCCATCACACAAAAGCACACATACACCTACCTAAATACACTACAAAACAAAAACAACACACACAAACACAACATAACAAACAAACACACCTACCTTATCTATAAGCAGGGGGCTAGCCCCCCTGCACCCCCCTACACCGCCACTACTTATATATACTAACTCAGAGTTCACACTAAACACACAAACACATAAAACCCACCACTATACACACTCACACACACTAACATCACTACCCAGTACCCTTACAAAAAGATCACTTACCTGAATCCACAGCTAAATCCACAAACCACACTGTGCATCATGAACACGCCAACATAACCGTGGATTCGACACTTCTGCATTCGATATTATGCAGTTTTGTGTAATTGCAGTTTCGGCTTTATAGTCTCCAGATACTAAAGTTCAGTAGTTTAGTATTTCGAGATTATAAAGTGAAACTATATATATATATATATATATATATATATATAGGTTTACTATCAAAAAATCGAAAATAAAAAAAAAAGTGTACGAAAGTTCGACTTTTAACATCGGAAATGAACATTTCCGTACGTTCCCAATGTTGAAAACAGCTGTTAATTGTCGAAAATGTCGCTCGCGGCATTTTTGACAATTAACAGCACTCCCACTCTTCCCTTAGCTCCCTACCTAACTAGCCTAAACTCACATCTATGCAGGGGGGCAAGCCCTCCTGCACCCCCCCAACTTAATATTCCAACTCCGAGATCGCACTACAGTGAGGAAAGGGATGTATTTCCCTAACCGCACTGTACCGCGATCCCCTTACATGAGCGAACGTTATAATTGCAACTGTACAGTCCATTCGCAATGATAACGTTAACCTCTCTACCGAACTATGAAGTGTTCGAACATATGTTGTTTGAATACTTCATAGCCGTGCAATTGCACGGCGAAATATTGATAGTAAACCATATATATATATATATATATATATATATATATATATATATATATATATATATATATATATATATATATATATATATCTATAGTAGACAGTCTCAATATTTATCTTTTCCTTTTGGATCTTGCTTTTAAGCAAAAAGCAACAGCCAGTTGTAATACTAGCCATATAGTTTATTTAGCCCACTGTGTAGTCTGCCCAGCCTTCTATATAGGTAAGATGGATAGAAGGTTTTGAGACAGAATAAGAAAACATAATTTCAACATTAATAATGGGATTAGTACTAATGCTCTGGCAAAAAATGTTATACAAAAGGGTACAGGCCATAGCTACATGTTTCTAGCTATTAATACTATAATACCTAGTGTAAGAGGGGGATTTGTAAGGAATATAACTGAAACAAGTGAGATGAGATGGATCATTAGAATGAGGGCAAACAAGGGTAGCAGACTGAATGATAAAATATCTATTAAACCTGCACTAAAAGCAAGATGCAGAAGGAAATGATAAATATTGAGACTATTATATGTGTGTGTATATATATTTTTTAGCATATTTTTACATGTGGTTGTCATGCTTGGATTTTATTTACAATTTTTTATCCTGTTTTATGTATGAAATTCTTAGTACTGTAGCACTTTAAATACTGTAATGTGATGGTATAGAATTTTTTGATTGGTTGTCGTATGTTTTTAAAAGGGGGAAGGTAGAAGTGTATTTTTTTGTCTGATGAAGCAGGCACTTGGATCTGAACTCGATTATTTAGTATTATTTGAAGGTTTGGGGATAGCAAATGGTGATACAGTTATGACAGATTTTTCATACCATTTAGCAATGTGGATGGAAGTCATGGAACAAAAACAGTATATATTTAAATAGCAAAGGGAATAAAAAGAATAAATAAGAATTTCTGATTTGAAATCAGAGTGTGGAAATTATTAAAGTTATGGAAGGATCACATAAATATGAAGGACTACTATAAAAGTGGTCTGAGTGGTGGATTGAATTTAAAAAGAAATATAAAAAGTGCTTTCTTCAATGGCAGAATTATGTAAGAAAGGGAGAGAGACTGATGTATGGGAAAATATATAGAAATGTATTAGAACATTTAGAGAATAATATATATATATATATATATATATATATATATATATATATATATATATAAATATATATATGTATATACACACACACACAAACACACATACACATATATATGTGGGTCTACTTCAAATTAACGAAAACCCACTTACTCAAAAACAAAATCGCCAAGACGAGATGTCTGAAACTTTATTTTAATGAACGACCGTATTGCCAACACATTTCTCAGGGTAAGTATCCAATTGACCAACATTTCACAAAGAAACACATCAGACTATCTCCAAAAAACCCAGATTGGGGGCTGCCATCAAAGAACATCAATTCCAGAATCTATGACATGTAAACATGAACATTTAATGCAAGCATGCCCTAAGAGATTATGTGCTCAATGTGGGGAATTTGATCATTCTGTTCATAACTGTGAAACATTCTGTGGAAAATGCAACATACTGAGCATTTTTTGTTCAACTTCCGTCAAATTAAATTGTTACAAGAGCAACAGCCTTTATCTATTATGACTATGGTTCCATTAAGTGATGTAGAAAGTTCAGAGGTTAAGGCCAATATGCATAAATTTATGAATGACACGAGTGATATATTTGAACAAATGATGTATAGTAATGTTACAATGATGAAGGTGATAAAATTGGTCAAACAGATATGGCTTCTACAGAAAATTAGCTTAATGCCAACTGTGTTGATGATTCTAAGACTATTAGTAAATAGGTTAAGAAAATACAATTAAAGACTGTGAAATACACAGTCTGCAAAGATGGGGAAAGGACACCCATCTAGAGTTTTCCTTAATGTTAATATTATTACTAATGAAAAAAGGCATTTAGTCATACTGGTAAGTTATAAGACTATTCATGTGGATATTTGCTATCTTTTGTTGACTTCTAGCCAACAGTACTAGGCTCTGTTACTGTGGGGTCATAACACTGTTTGGTCCTTTGGTCAAGATTTGTGTAGTACCATAACATGCAACAGTTTAGTATTGTTATATTCAGTTTTTCCTATTCCTGGTTTGCCAGATTCAGTTATTCTTATTACTGATAGACTTTTTAAATCTGTTTTCACAAGTTTGTTTGGCCTTATTATAAGTTTTATTACTGTATATGCACCTACTAACTTAAACATTGTGAACAAGTGTTTCTTATGCTAAAGCCATATGTTTCTGTCTCTATGGATAGCGTTTTAATGGGTGACGTAAATTGCCTCATTAGAAAACCACGAGGAAAGATTAACAAACACATGGGGGCACTGTTTTGCAAATTCTTCCACATTTATTTTGCAGGATTTCTAAAAAAAAGATTTTTAATACCAGACTATGGAGTCTTGATATTTTTTTTATTTAAGAATAAAAGCATGTATGAATGTAGGTAAAGGAGTTAAAAAGCTTGCTAGACACCTTTTAGATACAGTTTCATAGAAATTAAGTATAACACTATGATATGATATCAGTGCTGTACAATAATTAACTAGTGCACACTTGGTCTGGAGCATAGCTTATTTACAAAACTAAATATAAAAGCTTTATTATTTTATGAAAAAAAGATATCTATATAGAAAGGAAGAAAGACTATGCTAAGGTAGTCAAATATTATGAACATTCCTTGTACCATAATAACACTTCCTCTATTAATGCCGTAGACAGACATCCGAAGACCATCTGAGAAGACAGAGTGAATATTTTACAAAAATATGTTGCCAGGGGAATGAAAACTGTGGTATCCCCCTTTCTGAGTAAAAACAAATATTAAGAAAGAAACTTGTCTAATGCATGGTCTATTATGCCCTGAAATTATACATATCCAGATGCGGAAATATATTCTTTCTTTTCTAGAACAGTTTATTTATTTATGTTATTTGATTTAGCCTTTGATGATGGGGTTAGTACCACTTGACTAATATCCTCTTTTCAGGACAGGTGGTATTTATACTATCAGAGGAAATTTTTCCCGGGCATTATATAGCCACAGTCTTTGAAGAATACCCAACCTTAAAGCAGGTATGGTCTTTTCCAAACTTATCTGACTATGACAATACTATCGCAATCAAACCTACAGTCATAGAAGAACTAAACAGTGCATTATAAAAAATACTGTTGACTCCTTTACTAGAATAGATGATATACCCTTTTCTTACTATACTTCAATGCCATTATTACAAGTGCTTAATGAATAGCTAGACTTTGGTATTAATGATAAAATTGTGAAGGTATTTTTAAATTTATTTAAAAAAGAGACAGAACATTATTAATTAAATTGTGGCCATAACACTTATTAATACCAGTTATTGAATTGTTTGCAAAATACTTTACAGACATTTAGCAAAATTACTGTGAAATTTTTTCATCCTGAGTTTTTTGGAATATATGGAAAGACCATAAAAGATGTCTTAGCACTGCTAATAGGAATATTTTTTTAGTATTCAGCACAATAATGGGAGTTTTACTATCCTGTGATGTGTTGAAAGCTTTTGACATAGTAGCACATTCTAGTTTATGGGGCATCCTGAATGGCTATAATCTTCATAACTTCATTATATCAGTCTTTCAAAATTTTTATGGAAATTCTTGGAACAGAACATTAGTCAAAGGACATCTGAATGAAAATTCCATTCTACAGGAGAGTTAACCAAGGGGGCCAAGTGTACCTCTGAGGGTTTACAAGTTAGGATTAGAGTTAATGCCCTTGGAATTATAATGAAGATTACAAAAACTTTCCTAAAGTCTAACTTGAACATTAAACTTTCCTAAAGTCTAATTTGGACATTTCCAGAGTCTTTACTTTACATTTTACGTTTATACAAAACTACGTACCTGTACTCTGTGCGTGTGATGTGGTTTTCCTGCAGCAAATCCATGTTGTCTTGGGTCTTTTACCATAACGGTTTCCATATGACCAAAATGCCTGTCCTGCAACACTGATTCTCCAACTTTTACTGCAATGGGTACCAAACTGACTTTCCTGTCTTGCTGCTGAACTTTCCCCAGCTGTGAACAATAATCACATCTACCTATATCTACATATAGGCATACATTCACTCATTAGAAAGCATGCTTCCATCCATGGCCTGCTAAAATGTATTTTAAGTACTACTTTCACTTCCTACCTCACTTCTCTAACAATTATCAGCTGAATCTTAAAAAGTCCCTTTTCTTTTCCACAACTAGATTTTGAAATTTTGGACTGGGGGAACAGTTTCAGAGAAATTGGTTCTCTGCTAGTTTCTATGTACAGTATGCATGAGTCCCCCCGCTTAAAAAGGCCCCAAAGTGTTTATATGCTGTTAGTTTCAGCTTCCTTCAACATCCCAAAGACATGGTGATGGGCTGAAATGACATTCCAAGATGCATGTGTGTGTGTGTGTGTGTTTGTGTGTGTATATATATATATATATATATATATATATATATATATATATATATATACACACACACACACACACGTTTCAAAATGATGGCTTCCATGTCTTTGGCTACTGTCTGTCAGAATAAGTTCTGGCTTCTCTATATCTCTGACTAGAATAAAGCAGACATTGTAGAGTGAAAGAATTAATTAAAAAATGAATTAATAGATTAAATATGTGTCACTGGGGAAAATTGGTATGTATGACCTAAGGACTAAAAAATGCACTATAAAGCAGGAAGTTTCTAGTTTGTATTCACATTCCGGTACATCTGTTACCTCTGTCAGTAAAGATTTGGATTTGTATAGATTCAGCATCGCATACAAAGTGAGCTGCAAGGTGTTTAACATGCCACACAAACTCCTGCACATGACAGCTACCTAATACCAAGGTCATAAATGATTCGGATCGAAACATTGATTTCACTTGCTGAACTGCATTGGCATTCAGTGAACATAAATTATGGTCTGCCTGCAGTGTGCTATTTAAAGGTGTCAGAAAATATTTAAATGTACATAATCTAATGCAAGTTTTATTTTTATAATACCCAGAATTCTAACTCTAGTGATTACTAACATGACACAGTCTTTAAACTACAGATTTGCCAGAGCATGTACATTAATTTAGACACGTACAAATGAATTAATAAAATGATGAAGCAGCCATAACACAGAGCAACAATGAAGACATAAAATGGATACTGGACCTGGGATAATGTGAAAAGCAGGCTTTGAAAGTTAGGTAATGTGATTCCCATGCCTGCTTGCATCCTTTGTCACATTCTATGGTGATCATAGACAATATATCATCCATCAACCTTCTTTCATGTTTTTATTTACAAAGTCAAATAATTGTCTAAGAACAACTGTAACACTAGGGCGTAGTTACAGACGGCTAACACATTGCTGGATGAGTAGTGCAAAAATGTAATATTAGTGAATTCCACCTCCATTTTTTTTATATTGTGCCAGCTGGTGAAGCAGTTTTTGGGGATTTCCTCTTTTGTCCACTGTGGTGCAGCTATGGGGTTGATATATATAATTTAGAGTGGGATAACTTGGAGGGGGGGGTCGTGGCTTGATTCACCAATTTTGCTATTTATTTTTTGGAAACTGGTGAGTTGAATGAGCATGTTTAGATCATTCACAGAATAAAACATAACAGCAGTGATGCACAGATTAAAAAAACAAACAAACAAAAAAACAAATGGGAAATTATAGATTTTTACTATTTGTACTTGTGTGCCTGTGCAGATCACTGTTTAAACAAATACTTTTTAATGAACTTTAACGCATGTACATGATCCACATTTTCACTATCTATGATCAATTAAGTTATACTAATATCCAGTTAAAAAATGTTCAGTTTATGTTAACCTAGGCAGAGTTTAAATGTAATGCTTCAGACTACAACCTACATTAAATCAGTTATCTGAAAAAAAAAATGAAACCAGTACAAATTGTGAAACAACACAAAGGATGTACAAGAGATGCTTGTAAACATGACTGACAGAACCACTTTACTAAAGCATATAACTGGCACAGTGACAATGCCTTTCTCTGACTATCAGAGCTGGATCCAACACTACATGACCTTAGCAGTTGCCTAGGGCCTGTTGGCTGTGAGGGGGCCCACTGTTTAGGCCACTGCAACAACACTTATTTATAGGATCATAGGAGGTTACTAGGCTATTGGCCCTGAGGCCCTTATAAGCCTAGCCAAGAGTTTAGCCAATGTTTAGACAAGTCAGTACCCATAGCCCCTGTCCAGGAGGGACACAGGTGGAATCCCAGGGGTGTATTTTCTGTTTCTCATTCAGTTATCCGGGTTGCACTTAAAAAGGGATAATGAGGCACTCAGCTTGATGTGGAGACGGAGTCTATTCCACAGATGGGGGAGTCTCTGGGACACAAATCTGTCCCTCCAAGTCTTATTGCTAGTACAGAGCAGGTTGAGGTCATGAGTATGGGTTGCTCGAGTGGAGCTTGACTTGTGGATATGCAGCAGTCCCATCAAGGCAGGGTCTGACAATGTATGCCAGACAGAGGTCAACCTGAGGAGTCTGTATGAAACTGATTAGAAGGACAGGGCTTTTAGCCTACCTGTGTAGGGTAGATGTTTGAGACCCTGCATTCTCCTGGTGAGAAACCTCTGTAGTCTCTAAGGTACATGCCAAAGGGGGCATTGTACTCAATAATTGGCCTTAGAAGGGAAGAATACAGGGATCTTATGACCTCTTTGTCCCTGGATGAGATACCCTTAAATATAAGGTGGGCAATATAGAAAGCTTTCCATACAATGGAAGCAACATGGTGGTCAAAAGACAGGTTGCTATCAACTTGGGTGCCCAAATCCCTCACTACTGATTCTGTATTTAGGACATTGATATTAATGTGATAATATGTGGGGACATCACTCTCCTCAAAAGGGATGATGACGCATTTTTCACATTCAGCTTGAGGCCATGTTTCTGGCACCAGTCATTTGTTTGGGTGAGACCCTCATAGAGGATGTCCACAACTTAGGGAATTGATGACTGTGCCCAGTTTGCAGTCATCTGCAAACTTGGTCACCCATAGCCCACTAGTTTTGGCCTGCACCTCAGAGAAGTATATCCTGAACAACAGATGCCTCAAGACTGATCCTTGGGGTATGCCACTCATTATGGGTCTACTACTTGAGGTGGCCTCCCCTAGTTTAATTAGGTGAGTTCTATCAGTGAGCCAGTTTGCTACCCATCTGGTAACATATGGATTGATGCCTAGTTGAGAGAGTTTATCTACTATGCCTGAGTGGGGAATAGTTCAAAGGCTTTGGCCAGGTCAAGGCAGGAGGTGTGCACTGTCTTCCCCTTGTCCATGGCTTTGGTGACTGTCTCAAAGAAGTCAACAAGATTTAACAGACATGAACTTTCCTTGACAAAGTTAAACTGTGTGAGGTAGTGTTTTTGGAGGTTGCCAATGTCCTTGTTAATGAGGTACATGACAATCCATTCCATGGCCTTGCAGATCAGGCTAGTTAGGGTGATGGGTCTATAATTTCCTGGATCGCTGCATGCTCCACCTTTGTGTAAAGGAATGACAGTGGCTGTCCTTCACATGGCTGGGACAAAGCCGGTACTCAGGCTTTGGTTGAATAGGGTGCCTAATGGTGCTGCAAGTTCATGCCTGAGTTCATGTAGGATGCAGCCTGGGATATTATTGGGTCCCATGGAGGCTGTATTTTTTGCCTTTGAGAGGGCAGTGATGGCCTGTTCCCTAGAGATAAAGGGTGGGGGGCAGGTACTGGGGATGCCCCGATTTACTGATGGGTGGGACAGAGGGGAGAAGTTTTCACTGAATCTGTCAGCCAGTAGATTGGCTATATCTATAGTACTTGTGTATGTGGTGCCCTTTACCACCAGTTCTGAACATATCTGGGTTTTTCCTTTGAGATTGCGGACATATGTGAAGAAGGCCTTATGATTGTCTGTAGTAGATGTAGATTTAGTAGATTTAAAAAGTAGAGCTAGTAGATTTTTTAAAAAAAAACAATTACATGTACTTTTTAAGGTCGTCCTTCTTTAAAAACCCTCTGCATCTGGGCATCCCTGCATGCATTGATACATGCACCCATTACTTGTATCTTCTTTTCTGCATTACGAATTCAAATACAAGATATTCTTGCTGCTGCCTGGAAACACACATGCTGCTACTGTGAAATAAAGCATGGATGATGTTCCCTCCGCCAGTAAGGTGTGTGTATGTGTGTCTGTGCGTAAAATGCCCAAGTTAAGGATGGCAGGTTAATTTGTTCAAACCTTGTACCTTGGTTACAGGAAACAATAGCCTGAATAGTCTACACCAACTACCCGAACTATGTAATTTATCATAAAAGAAATGAAGTTCAAACCATCACATGTTAAAATGGGCATGCCTTCGCTGAAGGCTGGACGTCGGGCTGGCAACTCGGCACCATAAAAATCGACTGCCAATCATTAGCGGATCAGAGTTTCACTGTGGCAACCCCTAACCAGGAAAAGCCGAAAAGACAAACATGTTAAACAAGTTAGGAAAGCAGCATATGTGAGGCAGAAATGAGTTTCATTCCATTTTCAAGAAATTATGAAATTCAAAGGTAGAGAAGTTTACTGCTGCTCATCCTAGGTCTGTTTTCAACATGCAGCTGTTTTGTTTAGCAAATAGTCAACACTATTGTGCTATAAAGTTTAAAAGAAGTGTAAGTAGCACAACAGGTAGCATACTTGCTTTTGATGAAGAAGGCTGTGGGTTCTACTCCTACAGCATGTAAATGGACTGTTGATACTGCAGTATAGCGTGTGTCCTCCTTTGGATGTGATGCCTAGTAACTATGAACCTGTTGTCAGTTTGCCATCCATTCCCTTTTACAATAGTACCAACTTACCAATTTTTTTAATGTAACAAAGGCAATTTATTCTTCAAGGGCAGCAGGCACTGACTTCGTAGACGAAATTCTAAACCTACCACCTTAGAACACCAAAAAGGAGAAAAACTAAGGGTAATGCTGCTCAATGCCAGAAGTCTCAATCTCAAGATGCACGCACTCGAGGCCCTTCTCAATATGGAGAACATCGATGTCTGTGCTGTGACAGAAACCTGGTTCAAGGCTCCTGAGAGCACCCCAGCACTAACAGGTTTCACCTCATATCACGCGTTCCGGCCCCAAAATCCGGACAACACCAAGAAAGGAGGGGGGTGTCCATATTCATAAAGGACACCCACACCTCAAGGTTGGTGGCAACGCACGATGCATCGGAGACCATCCAGGTGCAATTAACCATAGGCAAGACTGCTCTGCAATTTGTAGCATGTTACAGGCCACCCTCTCAAACTCAGGAACCTCACATGTCCTTCCTGAAAACATTGGAGGGGATAAATGTATCTCTAAACACCATCATACTAGGTGACTTCAACTACCCTAATATAGACTGGGAACACTACTCAAGCCCGAACACTCTAACCCAAAGATTCCTGGAGTTCATAAACTCAAATGCCATGGAATAACTAGTCACCATCCCCACAAGAGGAGAAAACATACTTGATCTCATCATCACGAACATGGGATCAAAATGTTCAACACCGGAAGTATACCCCTCACTGGTGAGATCAGATCATAAACTAATCTCGCTGGAGGTCCTCATCCCGCCCCCACCTGAAACAAAAAAGACCACAGTGAAAAACTTCTCAAAAGCCGATTTCACACTTCTAAAAACTAGTGTGGTCTCCTTTAAGGCCCCTGAGCCAGTGGTAAACATTACTCAAACCGCTGAATCACTTACAAATGCCTTCTACCAGCACCTACAGGACTGCATGGATCAGGCAATCCCAAACAAAACTAAGACTCTCTGTACCAAAGGCAAGTGTCCAGTCTGGTGGACCCCAGCCATAAACAAGCTCTACAACAAAAGGAGGAAGCTACTACAAGATAGAGCAAAATCCTTGAAAGGTAAGACACCTTTGATCATTATAAGTAAAAACTAAGAGCTCTCATAAAATCATCCAAGGCAAATTTTGAGAGAAAAATCGCCAAGGACTCTAAAGAGAATCATAAGGCCTTCTTTAGCTATGTTAGAAACCTAGGAGGAAACTCCCAGATATGCTCAGAATTAGTTCAAAATGATGTGAAAATTACTGAACCTACACACATTGCCAACATACTGGCTGACAGGTTCAGTGCAAACTTCTCCCCTCCCCAAAAGGAGAGATATCTATTCCAGAGGATTGTAGCCCCCAAACATCTCCAACGCCCAGGTGAGAACTGCCCTCACTAAGGCAAAAACACAGCATCCATGGGACGGATGGTGTCCCCGGCTGTGTGTTTCATGGACTCAACGAGGATTTAAACCCACAGTTAGGACAGCTGTTTAATCTTAGCCTCACCTCAGGATACGCACCCAAGGAGTGGCGCACGGCGACTGTGGTCCCACTTCATAAGGGCGGTGCCTCCACAGACCCTGGAAATTACCGCCCCATTAGCTTGACAAGCCTTATCTGCAAAGCCATGGAGAGGATCATAATGGAACTCATAAATAAAGACATAGGGAACTTGCAGACTTTGGATCCAACCCAGTTTGGCTTTGTCAAAGGCAGATCCTGCCTCTTAAACTTGGTTGACTTTTTCGAGACTGTCACCAAGGCCATTGATGAGGGAAAGGCAGTCCATACAGCCTACCTCGACCTGGCAAAGGCCTTCGACACAATACCCCACTCAGGTATCATCGAAAAACTCATCAGCTTGAATGTAAACCCATACATCACAAGATGGGTTGCAAACTGGCTAAGTGACAGAACCCACAGGGTCAGAGTTGCTGGAGCCATGTCAGACTCAATGCCTGTCACAAGTGGTGTCCCACAGGGCTCAGTCCTGGGTCCACTCTTGTTCGGCATCTACTTTTCTGAAGTAAAAGCAAACACAGGAGGGTTATGGCTGACAAAGTTTGCAGATGACTGCAAACTGGGCGCCATAGTCGAAAACACATCTGACACAGATATCCTCCAGAAGGGCCTCACAGAAATGGATAACTGGTGCCAGAGCCATGGCCTGAAGTTAAACGCCAAAAAATGCATAGTCATACCCTTTGGGAAAAACAAGGTTACCCCTAGCTACCATATAGGTGGCAATCCACTGAGCACAGAAAAAGTAGTCAGGGATCTGGGGACCCAGGTTGACAGTAGCCTTTTGTTTGACACTCATGTTGCTAAACTAGTTAGGAAAACCTTCTATATCGCCCACCTGATCATGAAGGGATTCACATCTAGATCAAGGGAGGTCATCGTCCCCCTGTACTCATCACTCATTAGACCTATGATTGAGTACAATGCCCCGTTCGGAATGTATCTGACCAGACACCTGCTGCAGCTTGAAAGGCCCCAAACGTTCCTCACCAAAAGGATAAAGGGTCTCAAAAATATGTCTTATGCTGCCCGACTGAAAGAACTCCAGCTCTATTCAGTCTCATACCGCTTGCTCAGAGGTGACCTGTGCCTGACATATAAGGCCATGTCAAACCCAGATTTGATGAATATGCTTCACCTCAAAAAATCTAGATCCCTCAGAACCACAAGGGCGGGAGACTTAAACCTTGACACGGTTATAAATAGAACGTGCTGGAGGGACAGATTCATCACCCAGAGACTCCCTATGCTGTGGAACAAAATCCCGGTACATGTGAGGCAGAGCACCTCTCTGGCCTTGTTCAAGAGGAATCTTGACCAATGGATGGGAGATTGCAGATATACCCCAGGGATTACTTCAGTGTCACTGCTTGACAGAGGCACAGCAAAATGATAGGCATAGTTTTTATTCAAACTAAAGGGGTGGCGAAAGCCACATAACTATGGGCTAGGCTTATAAATGCCCTTGGGCAGATAGCCTAGTATGAACCTATGAACCTATGAACCTATGAAACTTTGAAATATAAAGTTATTTCCTGGCAGCAACCTCTTCAATAGTTACGGGTCTCTATAATCTGAAATTATTCAGATGATTTTTACTTCTGTAGAGATTGTGCATATTGACTGATATCGGTGGATTGTTTTGACAGTCATAGGGTTGCCAGCTGTCCGTTTTTTGACCGGACTGTCCGGTTTTCTGTCAAATTGTCTGGTTACCAATTTCATTCAAAAACCGGACTCCGGACACAGTTAGAAAGAATGTCAACATAAAAACAAACTCCTGCATTTTTGTATTTTTAGTTTATGTATGCAAGCATTGTAAATATGCATGCGCACAAACAGTTTACCACTCACAATCCCACACATATTGCGACCTCGAGTGCAGCAGAGGAGGTGCTCCAACTTTGTTCAGTGTTTTAAGTATTCAACAGGATTATACAGAGTGAATGATATAAGTGGGACGGACCCAACACTGAGGAGTATTTAGAGCTGCAAAAAAAGATCACGGCCTACTTCCTGGAAAATTTCTGGGTGAGTCTTTGCTTGATTTAGAAAGCATGTTATGTTTGTTTCTTTATTTTGACAGAAGGGGTCCGTATTCAGAAGAGTTGGTTGCGTTAAATATCTTTCCAATGAATAACCCAGCAATGCACTGTCGCCACTCTTAGGTTGCAAGTTTTTGAATTGACAGGTATGGTGACCGTTTCCTGCTCAAAGCTTGAGAGCAGTGAAATTGCCAATTGGGGGGGCTACTTATTTTTTTTATATAATTTTTAGAAGATGTGGGTGAATGACACTTGCCTGTTGTCTTTTCTCGGTGAATATTGCCACTGATGTTTTGTGGCTGGAGGCTGAAAGATCTGAAACCTTTAAAGTAAGGTGTGCTGAAATTGGCTGGCAACGTATTCATGTGCATTGAAGGAACTGGATCTTTTTTGGTGCTATTCCGGTCCAGAAACCATGTAGGTAAAACTTCTGAAAAAGGTGAACTTCACTTCAGAACAGGTTGAGAAACTTTGAAAGTTATTTTGAAATCTTCTCATAAAGCAACTGTGTACTGTAGACATACAATTTCCAAGTATATAAGGAAATAGATAAGGCCTGCAAATGGTTTGTTTTTGCTCTCTATGTACCTCTAATAGTAAAAACTGCAAGAAAACCCTGAGCCAGTAGGGTTTTCCAGGTTTCGATGGTGGGTAGGATTTGGGCTGGTAAGTTGTGAAACTTGACTGACAAAGTTTGTTTTAGTAAACTTGTACCTACAGTTGTTTTTAAAGGTTTAAAACTGAGTGACAATGAAATGTATACCAACTGCTGAATGGTAATGAGATTGGTTTGTGTTTTAGAGGTAGATTACCCTTTTTATAGGGGGGAAATGAAATATGCAGCACTTTGGATTTGTTAAAAATATAGAGTGATGTTTAGTGGCCTTGTATTGTGGTGTAGAAGTTTCAGCTGACATAAATGTCGGTGGTTGCAAGTACTAGAAAAGCATTGATGTATTGTCATTTTTTCATTTTTCTCTCTCATTTATGCAGATTACATCATTTTTCCTTTTTTGTTGTATTGTCTGTGCTTTTGTAACCGTGTCTAGTGAAAATTTTATTATCTTCTCTTGTCATGTGTGCACTGGAACAAGCTTCCCATCCATGTGAAGCAGACAGTCCATCCCTAGCCCTTTTTAAGCATAACTTTGACCAATAGGTGGGAAATCATCCCTGTTGCCACCTATCCATTTTTTTTCTGGACTATCCACAAATCAAATCAATTCTCTGGTAGTCAGGAAAACACTGTACAAACTCCAGTATTCCGTTTCACAAAAGGAAACAGACTATCGATGTTTGTTAAACTGGCAGATTTACTATGCTTTTTTACAGAACAGCATAGTAAATTGGCTGAAAGCAGGCATCCAGAACAGAAAAAGACGGTGTTCCCATCAGCTGACATCACAGTGATGTCACAAAATGGGTGGGGCATGGGTTAGAGAGGGGGTGGGGTTATGGGTGATGAGAGAGGCATGACCTTAGTCCAGTTTTAGCCACAAAGAAAGCTGGCAATCCTAGTGACAGAAGTTGGAGGAGCCTTGTTGCATGGTTGAAGTGTTCTGAAATGGGCAGTTTTGTCATTACTGGATCATTCATTTTGTTTCATTGCTTACTCAAAAAATGTTCAAAACTGCAAATTTAAAACACACTCTAACAAGTATTGCTGTATTATACAAGGAATAGAATATAATCAAATAACACATGCATGTATGCCTGGTCCTAAAAATGAGTGCAAGGGGTCTATGGCTTGAAAACAGCCCAAAAGTAAACTTTATGCACCAGATACATTTTCTATTAAAGTGGGTTTCAATATCGTTTCAATGAATGTGAGTTTCAAGGGCAGAGCACTTTACTGTTAATGCTTAATCTGTTTTCGTGTGAAACTGTATTGTTTTGTTTAGCAAATGTCTATCAGTGTTTGTGCTATAAAATTTGAAATAAAAGTTTTAAATTAAATCCTAATATCTGCAATCACTGTAGAAGTAAAGAAGAAAAAAGTATGCACACTGAGTGGGTTTAACACTATTTATGGTAACTGGGGAGAAATAGCAAAGTAATGGGACAATGGAATAGCTGCAGGGGCGGTGCTATGTGTGTGTGTGTGTGTGTGTGTGTGTGTGTGTGTGTGTGTGTGTGTGTGTGTGTCCGATCCATTACTCTGCCTAGGGCCCCATTTGTTCACGATCTGGCTCTGGTCACTATGTCTTTATTTTTTTAGCAGAATTTAACACTTTCTTCAGCAAAGAAATTTATTAGTTTGCAGATGAAAAAAATAAACTTAAATGTATTTGTTGGGGCTATTACAGTTCAGTTTAAATAATATTTTAGTGCATGCACTTAATACAAAATCTGTTTCTTTTTAGTGCATATTGAAAGTGCGTGAAAATGTTTTTCAGGATAAATATAAATGAAACAGTGACTTTTGTTCACAGTGTTCTTGTGAATACCAGTATTCAATTGACTGGGCAGTGCAGTGGTACAGTGGTTTGTGTTGTCACCCCACAGCAAGAGGTTCTCCGGTTCAATTCTCACCTGGGGTGCCTTCTGTGCAGAGTCTGCGTGCCCTCTCTGTGTTCATGTGGATTTCTTCCCTGTGCACTCGTTTCTTCCCACATTTCAAAGACGTGTCTGGAGCATTTCTCTCTGTGCCTCCTCTGAAAATGGGCTCTGTTCCATTCTGACTTTCCTGATAAACAAAAGTTAAATACATAAAAAAAATTTAAAGATATTATGCTATTAATGGTGACAATCACTCAAAACTGTACACTTTTAATTACAGACATTCCTCAAAGAGCATAATTAGCTTTCTAAGGGGAACAGTTGGAAGAGTGAGATTGAAGGCAAACAAGGGAGCGACAGGGACATATAAAACCTAGATGAGTGCTAAACAGAGGTTAATGCACAGAAATATAAACGGGCTAGCTAACGAGACTGAGAGCGCTCATGTAGTTCACACAGCATACCCTCCAGAAGACTCATTTAAATGCTGCTGATCATGCATCCCTGCTGGCAGCCATGTTTGACAGAGGGATATTTTCAGACAGGAAAAGTTTTAGAAGTAAGGAAGTAGTTTTCCTGGTTGCTAACTGTGCAAATTTCACAATTTACAAAACTATTAGCACATTTGCAGCTATCTTGGGGAAGTATCAAAATACAGTCTACACCCCAGGTTATTCTACCTCCCTCTGGGTTTCAACAATCAAGAGTTTAGGGCTATTATAATTAAGATTGTTCAATGTTATGAGTGGGTCTAGATATTTATGGGTGACTGTACTGTAGTGATGTATTCAAGAGGATATTAATAGGGTTCCTAAGTGTAAGAAGATGTCAAGTATAGGTAAATATGTGGTGAGCTACTGAGCTACTTAAACAAAATACTGTTGTTAGTGACACAGAATTATGAGACATTTGCTGACCAGAATAAACATTTAGCCTCAAATAAATCATTGACTGCAGCAAGACAGGGCAGAATATAAATGTCTACTGATAATGTTCATTTGGACAAGAAACTGCAGGTAATACCAGCATGCATCAGTGATCACAATTCTTTGACATTAATAAATATCAGGCTATACTGCTGTAAGGTCCAATATGCTGTCTCAAGCAGAAGAAGTTCAAAGTAGAATGTAGAAGGGCACTAGAGGGCATAGTACAAATGATACTAAAAGACAGGGAAATGAGATTAGGTGAAGGAGAAAATAGATACATATTAAAAAAAAAATCAGTGAATAATTGAACCTGAAATACAGAAGTAACAGAATATAATATATGGTGAGAAAATGAAAAATCTGTGTATATTGCCAGTCAAAGTTTTTCATCATGTTCTGCATTGTCTCAACAAAGGATGCTTCCTTAAAAGGTGACTCAAGCGAGACGGAGTCCCCTTTGTTAGAAGAAATTTGCCCTGCAGAATGCATCTGAGAGGAGTAGTCCAGAGAATGGTCTGAGTCATCGTCCTGCTCCTCATCAGAAGAGGAGGAAACCAGGGTGGGTTTTAAGGGAATAGCCTGTAGTTGTGAAGATCCAAAGGAGGGATGTTTCAAAGGGTCCCTGCCAGTTCAGAGAAAAATCAATTAATCGAATGGCATTTTTAGTGCAATTACATTGAACATGCTGTTCATAGAACTGTCCATACGAAGATCGCAGTACAGTCAGGATTGGGAAATTTGTCCTTTCCCCATTGTAGTGTGATCTTGGAGTTGATAAATATAATTAGTGGGGGGTGCAGGGGCGCAGCCCCCTACATGATGGGAATTTAATGAACAGCATTTCTGATGAAATGTTGTTTGTTAAAGAGATGGTTTGCTAAAGTTATACAGACCCGTTTTGAGGATATAATCACTTTAAACAGCCTTTGTGAAAAGTCCATCCACTCTTTCTCCCTTGCTGGTGAGGGAGAGGCCACATGCTTTGTCTTCTCTTTTTTCTTTTTAGATATTATGTCCACCTGGATGAGGCGCAGAGGTTTGGAATCCTTCTGACCTCTATTAGACAGTCTGGGATCTCTTCCATAAGTAAAATGTGTGGGACACCATGCAGTCCTTCTGAAATGATTAGGTGCAGTTCCTCAGATGTAGCAGCAGTCTGCAAGGCCTCAGGAGCCAAACTGGCTTCCAACTACATCTCAGTAGTGGGCCACTGAGTAGAAGTCTGCCATACCGCAGGTTTTGTAACCTCAGCTGGTATGTCAGAGTCAGAAATGTTGGGCTGCTGATCTGTTCAAGACATCTTAAATTATTTCTTAGCAGAACAGAGACATCTGAATATGCAGAGTCAGCCATCTTGGATTGGTCAAATGCTAAAGATGCTGGGTCTTTAGGAAGGTGTTGACAGTAGAAATCCTAGACCTAAGGGTTTTTGAAGTGAAAGATTGGGTCTAGGCAAAAAATACACTTAGTATATAAGCCCTTGTACACAATCTGCATACTGCCCTCACACTTACTTCTATTTGATGACATCTATAACTTTCAACAATAAACTGTAATGTAAAAAGGAAGGTTCCCCAATGGGGCACTTATCTGGATGAAATTAATGAGGCATAGGCACCAATGACCAAACAGAAAACACCAAAAGATATATGGCATGCGTTCAGGCTGGCGGTGAGATAGTCTGAGGATCCTTACTCATATGTCCATTTTTATGCTCAAATGCATATGAGCTGAAGTCATGTGCTGGACATATGACTTAGAGAAAGTAAAGCTTTGAGTCCTCAGCCAGACATCAACTCATTTGTCAGGAATACTGCAACAATGATTTTAGTAATGGCATGTAATAGATCTAATATGATGTGAAAATAAAAGAACTGCTAGCATCAACATACCAGAAAATATAGTTTAAGAGGGAAGGACTGAGGAACTACTACTTTAAAATAACCCCAATATATCAGCAGATGTTGGACATAAAGCTTCAGCAATAAAGGGTAGAACAAAGTGTACCTTATATACTGTCCAGAGAAACTTCAGAGAAAGAGTGAGAGAGAGTTGTATACCCAGAGAAGATTTTGGAGAAGTTATGTGACTTTTACTCAGTACTTTATTCTGAACTGGAAAAAGGCCGGCAACATGAAAGGTTAATAAGGGAATTCTTAGATAAGGTAAATTTCCCAGCACTGGACCCTACTCACAAAACTTTTAAATCATATAATTATAAAGAAAGTGAAGGGCACAATATCCAGACAAGCTAAAAAAGTGCATAGGGACAGATGAATCGCCTGCAGATGTTTTGGAGTTGGCTGGGGGAATTTTTTTATGAGAACTTAACTAGGTTGTTTAATGAGAGACTGCAAACACAAATATCCCCAATACATGGAAGAAGGTGGTGGTAGTTATAATGCATGGAACCTAGGTCAGCCCTCTTCATAGATGCCCAAATCAACTTTAAATCATGATTAGAAAGTGTTGATGAAAATCTTTGTGCATTGGATAGTTGTACACAATCCACATTTAATATCAAATGGTACACAGGGTTGTTGTAGACAGAAGAACTTTTAATAACGTCATCTAAGTCTTAATGTTTCATAGGTTCATGGGAGATTACAAGGCTAATGGCTTAAGAGCCATTACAAAGACTAGGCAGTACAACCCAGTTTTTCCCAATGTGGCCTCTAGGGTTAGGAAGATGGCATAGGTTTGTGCATATTCCTTGAGTATTTTACAGATTGCTCCTGGCCATATGGAATATGTCTGCTAAAGCAGATGTGAACTTTCACTTTCCCATCCAGTGATCCAAACTGAAGAGGGCCAGGAAAGGACTCTGTTTAAAATGAATAGGAAGCCTGTTCCAAAGAAGGGGTAATCTCTGACACATATCTGTCTCTCCTGCATGTTTTGTTGGAGCCAGTATCTAGGATTTGGTCCCTAGATCAGGTGACCCTTGTATTGTCTGTCTTGCAGATGTGTTGCAGCTCCATCAGGGCTGGATTTGTGACCATCTTGTAGGTTACACATAGGTCCCTCCTTAACAGTCAGCAGGAAACAGAGTGAAGAGATAGGGCTTTTAGTCTACCCAAATAGGATATGTTGTTTAAAGGTCTATATTAAAACATCAAATATTTAACAGTTCAAATCACTGTCGACCTTAAATGATCGAACTGTTAAAACATTGAATGTTCACAAAAAAAAAATAAAAACAACAACAAAAAAAAAAAAACTAAATGGTGTAGGCAGGGGGCAAGTCCCCTGCACCCCCCACTACTTAAATATACCAACTCTGAGACTGCACTACATTAAAGTAAATGGAAATCTCCCCTTAGAGATTTCCGTTTACTTGTTCGATGTTCTGCAGTTTTGCTATTCTCGTGTTGACAATGTCAGATTCGACACTGTCGGCTTTCGAGAATTTAATATAGACCCGTTGTTTACACCCTGTATTTTCTTTGTCAGAAACCTCTGGGGTCACTCCAGCTGTTGTAAGTGCCTAGTCAAGTGCATGTCAAATGGCACATTTTACTCAATTATTGGTGTAATGAGGGCTGACTACAGTGGGACTTTTTTGAATCTGGATGCTATATCATTAGTTATAAGCTGTGCCACTTAGAATGACTTCCTCCCCACTGTGGACACATGGTGGTCAAAGTTCAGGCTACTATATATCTGTGTACCTATATCTCTCACCTCTGAGTCTAGTCTTAGGGGTGTGCTATTAATGTTTTAATTTGGAAGGGTATTTAGCTTCCCAAAGGATATGACTATTCATTTTTTTCCATTTAGTTTTTGGCCATGGTTCCAGCCCCATCATTTCTCTGATTTAAACCCTTCTGAAGGATATCCACATCACTGGTAGATTCAATGATTGGTCCCAACTTGCAGTCAGCAAACTTTGCCATACAGAGGCCTTTCATATTAGCCTTGACTTTGCAGAAGTACATTCTGAATAGGAGTGGCTCCAGCACACAGCTCTGTGGCACACCACTAGTAACTGATCTCTTGCTGGATCTAGATTCATGCACTTTAACCACATGTCACATCTGATAAGGATTTATGCCCAGTTTTGTAAGTTTATTTAAAATACCCAAGTATAGGTTTGTGTCAAATGCCTTGGCCAGGTCAAGATAGGCGATGTGCACTGTTTTACCCTCAGAACTATGAATCCAAGAGAAGAAGCTCCTTGAAAACAAAAATAAAACAATAAAAACTAAAAACAGTTCACAGTGCTTAAATAGCAGATAAATTGCTTCAACAGTACATATGAACATACCTCCCAACTGTATAGAGTAAATTACTTGGTAAAAATTAGTTTTGGGGTCTAAATATTGGGGTACCCTGATTCCCGAGTAGCACCCCTTCATTTTCAATTTCCAGCTTTGTTTTAAATTTTTTTTTCTTTTGCACTTTTGAGCTGACATCATCACGTGTCAGCCTGTCAGAATTGAGCTTTCTGGCTGTTTGCTGCTTCTTGGGAAACAAACAACTACCGCAGAGCTTAGGGTATTCAGTGTGTGTGTGTGTGTGTGTGTGTGTGTGTGTGTGTGTGTGTGTGTGTGTGTGTGTGTGTGTGTGTGAGAGAAAATGCCCCCAACTGGTGGCTAGAGGTACTCAGGCTCAAACCCTGTACCTTGGGTACAGGAAAAAGAGCCAAAAGTTCCTTGCCACCACCACTTGTGAATTTATGCCTCGTATTTTTGTTCTATTTCTCATTAAAGCTGTGGTTTTCAGGATTTTTGTAGCAAATCACTGAAGAATTGAATTCACTAAATAATGACAGGCATTTGAATTTCAGACTTCATATTCTTCAGAAAATAAATGGTAACACAAAACCTTTATTCTAGCAATGTTATAAGTTTATAAGATCAGTATTTGAAATGTCTCCCTATTTTGGGGCTGTATTCCCCCATTATTGGTTTTGTCCAGGTTTTTTGTGCTAAGACGTTGACTTGAGAGCTATGGTGAGAAGTGAGAACTGAATTCTGTATTCCCCCATTATTGGCTTTGTCCAGGTTTTGTGCTAAGATGTTGAGAGCTATGGTGAGAAGTGAGAAATGAATTCACTAAATGATAGCCATTTAAGTTTGTCTTCCTGTCTTTCAGGAAACTGCTGCTTTGGCTTAGTGGTATGTTGCTCTGATTGTAGTGCACAGTGTCCTGGGTTCAAGACTTGGCAGTGAAATGCATGGTGGTAACACAATATTTTATTCAAGCAACTTTCCAAAATTATACAAGCAATGTTTAAAATGTGTCCCTGGTTTTTGGCCTTTGCCCCCCCCCCCCAAAAAAAAAAAAGTGAAATTGAACATAAGTGCAAGAAGCTGTGCAAGATGCCTATGGCTTACACTACTGTCATTCTATATATTTATATATATATATATATATATATATATATATATATATATATATATATACATATATATATATTTGTGTGTGTGTGTAGAAGTATACTTTTATCATGGAAATGTTCTGAATAGGGAAGTTTTGTCATTATTGGTTCATTCATGCATTTTGTTTTGTTGCCTACTGGAAAATGTTTAAACAATAAATTTAAAATGCGCTCTAACTTAAGTCTAACAACTGTGCTGTATTATACAAGGAATATAATTTAATAAACTCAGGAAGGTGTATCAAAGAACGCATGTATGTTTCTTGTTTTGTGTGCAAGGGGCCTATGACTTGAAAAAAGCCAAAAGTTAAACTTTTTCCACCACTGGCCAGATGCATATTCTTTGGATGTGGTGTGGGTTTCAATGCTGTTTCAATGAATGTGAGTTTTAAGGGCAGAGACGTTTTAATGCCAAGTCTATTTTCATTGTGAGATAGTATTGCTTTGTTTAACAGATATCTATTAGTGTTTGTGCATTGTGCTATAAAATGTAAAAATAAAATCCAAATAATCACTGTACAAATAAAGCAGTATGCACACATTAGTGTTTATGGTAAATTGGGTGAAATAGCCAGGTAGTGGGACGTTGGAATGGCTGCAGGTGGACTCTGGCTCTGTAATTTGGCTCTGTTCTTCAGTTTGCGTTTGAAAGTTTGTATCCCATAATTCCACTGGAGTAGGCAGGGTTGTGTAATTATGTATGCAGATTTTATGTTAATCAGTATACAGATTTGTACCTATTTTTCATGGGCCTTGTCCAGATTTTTGATGTTTCCAGGTTGAGAAGTATGTATATGAAACAGAAATTGTCTTCTGAATAAACTCACTATAATCCAAGACTGAATCTTAAATCAAGTCCAATGTAGTATCCACAAAAATATACCAGCTATTGTTACATTCCCAATCAAATGGAATACGTCTTAAATCCACTAATGATGAAAGGAAATACACTAATGAATGATCCAAAGTCCAATAAAACAGAACTTTATTATTAACACCATCAAAGAATAAACCAAAGTAAAGCATGAGAGCAGGTTTTACACTTTCATTCTAACAAACACTGGACTTCTTCAGAACCTGCTATCTTTTTAGCTCTCATCCATTTTTATTCCCTATGGTTAATAAGACTTAATTAAATAATCATTTCATGGTCTGTCATTTCTTAAAGGTACATTAAACAATTTGCATAAACTACATAAATTAATACAAAAATAAAAATACAATATACATAAATATGTATATAAGTGGCCAAATAATATTTTACAAAGCACTTCTTCATCACTGTGTAATAAAAACTTCTAAAAGCACTTTAAAACAATGTACTACAACAAAATTTATAAATAAGTAAATAAAACTCCTGGTACTACCAAGAATCCAATAACTAACCAAACCTGACTCTGCTAGGCTTCCAAAGTAAGCCCATTCAGAATGGTATAGTTACAAGTACACTGTCTAAAAATATGTTCTTAAATTAAAAAATCCAAAACTTTTAAGACAATAATCTTATAAATCTAAAACAAAACCTATTATTTTTTATAAAAATGTCATCCTTATTGGAAAATTAAAAAAAAAATATTTCATTAATAAATTTTTACAAGTGTTAGAACCATTTTCAATAAAGCACTTAATATAACACTCCAAACAATTCTCATAAATCCAATGCTTTTATTTTTAACACAGGCATAACAGAAATGTGTTCATTTAATCCTGGAAAAATGGTGGCATTACATCTTAACTGCCACTCCAATTCTTTCATTTCCAGATCGAATTCCCACACACCATTCATATTTTGCTTGTCAACTTTATCCAAAATCCCAAACTTAAAACCTCTGTACTTGTCACAATTTAATGTGTGCCTGTAAATTGCATTGTTTTGATTTTTGGTTTTAATTGCATTTAAGTGCTCATAAATTCTCTTTTTAAAGGATCTTTCTGTTTTTCCAATGTAGTAACTATCACATTGGGTACATATTCCAATGAAGATTATCCCTGATGTGTTACAATTTCCATCCCTAAGTCTCAAAATCATATCCAGTGATGTTAAATACAACTGATTCTGTTCTAAAATATAAAGGCAGATATTACACATCCCACAGTTTCTGATGCCTGTTAAGATAATCGGAACCAAATTTCACCGGGTGTTCAAACCAAAATTTCAAATTGTGGCCGGTTTTGTTTATAAATAATGGATTGTCTCCTACTATACTGTATATCTCATCATAAATTCTGAACATAGCACAATTTCTAGTAATAATGTTCCTTATATCTTTTGAATAAGGCCAATAAGGAATGATCACTGCATTTTTCGACTGAAATTTTCTTAAAGAGCTTTTGAATCGTTCTTGCATTCCTAGCAGAGGTTTCTATCTAACACCGCATCACTCCGTAACTTCCACAATCACTTTGTTTAATAAATCTATAGGGTATCTCCTTTCTGTGAACATTTCTAACAATTTAACAGCCTCTGCCTCAAAACAAATTCAACATCTGAGCACATTCTAGCAGCTCTCACTGTCCTTTAAAAATACTCTTTTTGGTACATTTCAGATGGCAGCTGTAAAAATCTAAATAACTGTTTGAAAATGCCTCCTTTCTGTGAATTTACATTCAAAGTTTTAAGTTACAAGGTTCATAGATGATTCCACATTCAAATAACTTACGTTTAAGCCATAATGTTTGTAGGTGAAACTAAGAAAGGAGGGTAACTCATTAATGTACTTTACAAATTCATCCCTGACTTCATTTGTTTCTTTCAATAAAATAAATATATCATCCAAAAACCATAGGTACACGTTTCAAAGATTCTTGAACTTACTTGTCATAATATATTTCTTTTCTCATGCATACATAATGATATTTAGATATGTTGGCACACAACTAGCTCCCATTGCCACTCCAGATGTCTGCTTGAAATATTCGCCCTCAAACCAGAAATAATTACACTTTAAAATTATTTCCATCAAGTCATAAATAAAATCCGTCATAATGGAATCTAATGAACTAAGTTCATAAACTGTCTCCCGGAACATTTCAATTCCTTCTTCATGGGGGATAGAGGAAAATAAATCCACCATATCAGCAATAGTGAAACTACTAAAATCACTGTAAAATTCTTGTCTCACTTTGTTTAAAAATGCCATGAATTTTTCAGTACATATTCCACATTATTTATACATTCCTTAAGCATCCTATCAAAAAAACAAAAACCTCCTAATGAATATGTCATTGAGTTATGTTCTGAGACTATTAACTTGTAGGGTGGTTTCTCTATACTTTTATGCACTTTGGGTATTCCAAAAACCATGGGTATTACTATGTTTTCATTATACAAAAAATTATATATTAGCTTATTAAAAATCCTTTGTAATTATAAGTCCTGTTAGAATAAATACTTTTTCTTTTTTTCTGCTGCATTAACTTCACTTCTGTGTGTCACTCAAAATTACATTCATACTACTTATATAATCCATTTTGTCCACTAAAACAGTGCAACCACCGTTGTCAGGTTTCATAATTCTTGGGATTCTGTTACTTCTAAGTAGCTTCATTAAATCATTTTCCTCTCTATTTAGATTCTGGTATTTCTTTTTTGATTTTTGACACCTGATATATGTCACTGTTACATACCTTTAAATACACTTTTTCATTTTACTATATCTGCATTATTCTCAGTTTGAATTTCATTTCCATTACCATTTTCTTTAAACAGAAGCTTTAGATTTAATTTTCTTGTAAAAACGTTTAATTCTATTAAGACATTAGCTGGGTCAGTTCTCTTCCCAGGGACAAATTTCAAGCTATTTTAAAATAAGTTAAAATAACTCTCTGTTATGTTTAGATCAGTGTAATTAAATATTTAATATCCCTCATATGTATACACTACCCCATTCCCTGATGTCTTAATTTTTTAACTGCCACTGTTCATCTTTTCTGTTGCTGCCCATTGTTCCAACTCTTCCCCCTTCCTCTGCCTTTCCCATGAAACGGTCATTGATTCTTTTTCTTTTTCATTTTGTAGTCTTTCAGACCTTCTAAGTGGAGGATATGATTGTTCATATATGTATCTGACCCTTGGTTATTAATTTCCTCAGATTCATTAAACTCCACAATTTCACCAGTATCATATCTAACTACATTACTTCTGGTATTCCCCTTGTTAAAATGTGTACTTTGCCTTCTATTCCCTTCTCTTATTTCATTCGCTTTAAGTTTTTCTTTTACTTCCCCCAACCTCTCTTTTGTAAAGGTAATGGATATGCCGTTTTGCTCTGGTAATCAAACTTGCCCGTTAATAATTTCTTCTGCTTCCTAAGTTAATTTTAACTTGATGTTCAATCTTATTAAACATTTTTCCATACCTGTCTACATTAAATTCAAATAATAAATTACTTATTTCAGAATTCAGAACTTGAACTTCTTCCAATAATTCAGTAATTCTCACACTATTAAACTTAACAAAACACTGCATCAGCTCTACGCTGTGCCTATCGAACATCTCATTTATTTCATTCTTTAAATTTACCGTTTTTGTCATTTTTGTCCATATTTCTATTTGTTTGAGTCTCAAAGCTGTTCTCTCTTTGGTAAGGACTTCCTACAAGTCTTGAATGGCTTTTATGCACCCTTGGACTGTTAATTTTCCCTCAAAACTCCACCCTAGTGTTTTTCTGTTGCATTTCACTCTGTAAATGATGTAGTACATCTTGTATTGGTGGTATTTGTTGAGTTAATTAATTCACAAATTGAGTTAAATTCCCTTCATCATTTTGACAATCCAAAATATTTGCAGTATGAGCAGCAGCACCCATTCATTAGTTTTTTTTATAGGATGTTTATAAGGAATATGTAAGTAACATGGAATATATACTGAAAGATTCATGGCATTTTTTAAGCAAACTGAGACAAGAATTTTATAGTGATTTTAGTAGTTTCACTACTGTTGATGTAGTGGATTTGGTTCCTGTGTCCCCCATGAAGAAGGAAATTAAATGTTCTGGGAGACAGGTTATGAACGAAGTACATTAAATTCTATTATGACAGATTTATTTTTGACTTGATGGAATTGGAATGGGTCCAGTGTTTGGAGGTTTCCTATGCCATTATTTATCAAGTCCATTTTTATTCTTTCCATGGCCTTACATACAAGACTAGTCAAACTTATGGTTCTGTAATTACCCAGGTCAGTTGATGGTCCCCTTTATGTAGAGGGTTTAAATGTTGCTGTCCTCTACACTACCAGGACAATCTACCAGGACAAAGCAAGTCCACTGGCTGTGGTTAAACAGAGATCCCAATGGGCCTGATTGGTCTGATTCAAGCTGTTGAACAGGCAACCTGGTATATCATCTGGCCCCATTGAAGTTGCACTTTTATCTTTAGAGAATGCAGTGTAAACCTATTCTTTAGTAATAATTGTCTGGGGAGTGGTGGAGGGTATTTCTTGGGTGAAACATGGAGGTGATGGGGAGGTGAAATTTGAGCTAAATTTATCATCTAGCAGATTTGCTATACCTTCTGGCTAAGTACAGTTGATGCCACCCACAACTAATTTTGAACACTGTTGAGTGTTGCCCTTAAGATTGTGGAAATAAATGAAAAATGCCTTTGGTTATCCTTAGCTTTGGAGGCTATTTTTGTCCAAAAGTCTGCTATCAGAGTCTCGAATAGTTCTCTGATTCCCATGTTTAGACTAATTAGCAGCTTTTTGTTCTATTGTGCTCATTCCTTCTTACTTCTCAACAGGATTTTCTAACAGGGTAGCTTGTTTTTGCGGTCTGACCTGGGCTTATTTCACTCTGCTATTGCTGTTTCTATGCAGTTGTTCTTAGGATCATACAGGGCTTTTGTGTCTACCTCTACACAAGCGTCTGTGTTTTTTGGGTTTGGGGGAACTTGGAAACTAACTATGCCATCACTAACAGGAGGTAGTTTGCGTTAGAAAAGTTCTTAAAGATTCTGGAGTTAGGTTGGGGTCAAGTTTTACCTTTATTTCAAGGGAGACCACTTTGTGATCTTTCCTACCCAGTGAAGACATTACAATTGGGGGGAGTGCAGTGCTCATCCATATTTCATTATGTTAAAATAAATTTATACCATAGTATTTATGGAAATGAGGTAGCCTTTGTATACCACTTAGGAGTTTTCAAATAGGGTTTACACAGTATCTTTGTTATAACATAAAGCAAATTACATTGAGATACTGACTAGATGTTTGGTATTTTAATGTCTTAATACCTTTCTGTTTTGATGTTATGACCTTGTTTAGTATTGAAAGATTGTTGTATGTCAATGAATTAAATAAAACATTTCATGACAAAAAAAAAAAGAAAATGAGAAAAAAATAATTTCCTTCACAGACATTTATTTTACTACATTTGTACATAGGTTCATAGGTAGGTACTAGGCTATTAGCCCTAGGGCCTATATAAGCCTAGCCAAAAAGGTACCCTGGCTTTCGCCACCCAAAAAAATTATTTTCCCATGCCCCTGTCAAACAGAGCCAGAGAAGTGATCCCTGGGGTGAATTTCCTATTTCCCATCCAGTCATCAAGATTTTTCTTGAAGAGTGCTAATGAAGAGCTCTGTTTGACAAAGATAGATAGTCTGTTCCAGAGTATGGGAAGTCTCTGGGACAGGAATCTATCCCTCCAGCATATGTTCTGTTTATTGTGGTGACAAGGTTTAAGTTCCTAGAGCGTGTAGCTCAGAGGGATTGGGATTTCTTTAAGTGGAGCATGTCCAGCAACTCTGGGTTTGACATAGCTTTGTATGTTAGGCAGAGGTTGCCTCTGAGTAGGCGATATGTGACGGAGTAAAGCTGGAGTTTTTTGAGACTGCCTGCATAGGGCATCTGTTTGAGGCCAGTAATCCTCTTTGTGAGGTATTTCTGTGGCCTTTCCAATTGTTGTAGATGTCTTGTGAGGTACATACCAAAAGGGGCATTGTACTCTATAATGGGTCTAATGAGTGATGAGTAGAGGGGAACAATGACCTCTTTTTTCTGGATGAGAAACCTTTTGTGATGAGGTGAGCCCCATAGAAGGATTTCCTGACCACTGTGGCAATGTGATTATCAAAGGAGAGATTACTGTCCACCTGTGTCCCAAGGTCTCTTATCACACTTTTGGCATTAAGTACACTACCACTTATGTGGTAGTTCATGGGTACAGAGTTTTTACCAAAGGGGATGACAATACACTTTTTGGCATTGAGCTTCAGGCCATGGCTTTGACCCCAGGCATCTGTCTCAGTGAGGCCTTTTTGTAGTATGTCCACATCATTAGGAGTTTTGATTATGGCTCCTAGTTTGCAGTCATCTGCAAACTTTGTTAGCCAAAGACATTCTGTGTTAGCCTGCACTTCAGAGAAGTAGATACCAAACAGGAGAGGACCCAGGACTGAACCCTATGGTACTCCACTTGTCACTGGTCTGAAGTCGGATTTGGAGTCTGCTACTTTTACAGTGTGGGTTCTGTCCATGAGCCAGTTGGCAATCCATCTTGTGACATAGGGATTTATACCTAGTTTAGTGAGCTTATCAGTAATTCCAGAGAGGGGGATGGTGTCAAAACCCTTGGCGAGATCTAGATAAGCTGTGTGAACCACCATACCCTCATCTATGGCTTTGGTGACTGCTTCAAAGGAGTCAATCAAGTTTAGGAGACATGATCTGTCTTTTACAAACCCGAACTGGGTAGGGTCCAGAGTTTGGAGATTACCAATGTCTTTGTTTATGAGTTCCATGATGATACATTCCATGGCCTTGCAGACTAAGCTCATCAGGCTAATGGGGCGGTAGTTCCCGAGGTCCATTGTAGCTCCCCTTTGTGGAGTGGGACAACCATCGCGGTGCGCCATTCAGTAGGCAAAAAGCCTGATGTGAAGCTATGACTGAACATGGTACTTAGGTAGGGTGCCAGTTCACTCTGTATTTCGTTTAGATCACAGCCTGGGATATTGTCAGGTCCCATGGATGCTGTGTTCTTGGCTTTGGAGAGTGTGTTTTTTACCTGTGCAACTGTGATTACAGGAACTTTGCATTCTAATGGTACAGAGATGGGCCCTCTAGGGGTGAGAGGGGGTAAAGTTAGCACTGAACCTATCTGCCAGGATTTTGGCAATATCAGTTGGTTCTGTATATTTAGTGCCATTGTGCTGTAACTCAGAGCAGATCTGAGTGTTGCCATTGAGATTCTAGACATAGCTATAGAATGCTTTGTGGTTGACTTTAGAGTCAGTGGCAATTTTGTTTTTGTAACTAGCTTTGAAGGATTTTATGAGGGATCTCAGCTTCTTACTGAGATTGACCAGGGAGTTCCTTCAGTCATTGGATTTTACTCTGTTTTGCAACAGTTTCTTTCTTCTGTTGTAGAGTTTGTTTATGGCAGAGGACCACCAGATTGGCTTCCTTTTTTTGGAGGATAGCATCCTAGTTCCATTAGGGATAGCATGATCCATGCACTCGTGTAAGTGCTTATAAAGTGCATTTGTGTAGGATTCAGCAATCATACCTCTATTGTCCATCTGCATGGGTGTCATGAAGTTTGACACTTCTGTCTTAAGAAGTGTGAAGTTGGCTTTGGAGAAGTTTTTTACGGTGGTTTCCCTAATTGGGGGTGGGGGCGGGATGTAGATGTCTAGGGTGATTAGCTTGTGTTCAGATCTGACCAACAAGGAAATGACCTCTGGTGTGGAACACCGGCTGCCCATGTTGGTAATGACCAGGTCTAGGATATTGCTGCCCCTGGTGGGAGTGTGAATAGGTTGATCAAAGGTGTTGGAATTTATGAATTCCAGAAAACGTTGAGCAAAAGAGTTGGTACATGAGTAGTTTTCTCAGTTAATGGTGGGGTAGTTGAAATCACCCATTATTAGGGTGTTGGGTTGTACCCTAATATTTTCCAGTGTCTCAAGAAATGAGGAGTGGGAATCCTGCGGTATGGTGGGTGGTCTGTAGCAAGCTACAATTTGGATTGCAGTCTTGCCCAGAGTTAGTTGCACTTGGATAATCTTGGATGCATTATGCTGTGAGGTGTGGATATCCTTAATGAATATGGACACGCCTCCACCTTTAGTGCTTCATTCTGGGTTAGGTGGTCGAAAGGTGTGGTATGAATTATAGCTTGGTAATGCAGGAGTGCTCTCTGGAGCTTTGAACCAGGTCTCCGTCACTGCACAGATGTCGATGTTCTCCATTTTAAGGAGTGCCTTGAGTGAGTGCATTTTGAGGTTTTGATTTCTAGTATTGAGTAACATTACCCTCAGATTTTGCTTGCTTGTACCTGTTACGCTGGTGAATTTGTCATTTGAACCTTGCCTATAAAAGGCACTACAGGGGTGGCAAGAGCCTTTGCCAGTATCCAGAATCCCAAGGGCAACAGGTGCAGGCCATCTCTGGCAAAGCATCGTGGTCTGTCGATCATGTCGTCCCAGGCAGACAAATACTGGTTCCCCTTAGAATGACACCAGAAGCTTAGCCAATTGTTGAAGTCAATCATTTTGTCCTTGTACTGTGGTATCATTCTGGTTGATGGCAGGATGCTACTAAGGGTTAGGGTCATACCTGCCTGGGCTACAAGATCGGAAAGCTCCTCCATGTCTCTTTTCATGTAGTCCAGGGAGGTATGTCTCAGGTCATTCAGACCAACAATGACAGTGTCATATTTGTACTTGTTGTGGAGTGACCTGAGTGCATGCGTTATGTGGCAGATCCTGGCACCTGACAGGCAGCTGACAGTAACTTTCTCCTTGTTTAGCCTGGTGAGTGGAACATCAGTGTGCCTGACTATAGAGTCACCTATGACTAGAGTGTTGGGTACGTTGTTATACCTTATGGGCTGTGGTTGAGTGGCACACTGAGTTTGTGGGCTATGTGTCATTTGGGTTGTGTTGGGGGGTGGAGTTTGCTTGGGTTTCTACTTTGGAGGTCCCTGATGTTTGGGCAGGTTTTTATTGAGAGCATCCGTAAATGTAGGTGTGTGTTTTGTGTTTCTGTGTGTGTATTTTGGTGGTGTAGGTTTTGTGGGACTATGTGATGAGTGTGGTGTGGTGCAAGTGTTTACCTTCTCCTCTTGACTGTCTAGTCCAGTCTTGGGTGAAGGGAGCTTTGCTTCCAGTTTGGCTATATAAGTGCATCGCTCACAGGTTGTAGTGTTGGATGGTAGGAGGAGAGGGTTGTCTGTGTACATGAGGCAATTGCTGCATTGCCCCAAGATGCCCGGATCAGGTAGGCAGGATAAATCACCGGGAACTGACCCTTAGACATGCCTGGATAGGTGCTTATTTATTAAATACTAAAAGCTGCTTTCCTCTAGACAAGTGAGGAAAGTTGAGTGCTGTAGTAATTTGTAGCTTATTTAGTGCTTACAATGAGCCCTGAACAAGTGCTGAGTTCAAAGAAACAGATTTGAGTGCTGAAACTAGAAAACTGGCTAGTTCTAAGAAACAAAATTAAGCTAGAAGGCTTCCCTCCAACACAGAAAGGTCTGGGGGCTCAGAAGCCTACAAACAGTCTAGACCACTTACAGGAAAGGCAGGAAACAAGCTTAAAATTTATTTATTTATTTTTTTCCCAGATGCTCTCTTTGTACACAGTAGGAGTGCCTGAAATCAGAATATGATCTCACTGCACTCAGTTGAGTGAGCAAAGGAGATGGGCCCAGGTGTATCCAAACACAAATTTACAAGAGGGGCAGGCAGTTTCAATGACACCAAGGTTAACATCAAAACAAAACCAGGGAGGGTGGCTGGGGAACTAACTGAAAAACAGAGTCAAAACTTCCAGCTCAGTTAATATTCAATGCAACACAAATAAATCAATTAAAATGCTGTATTATTTGAAAAAAGTGCAGATAAAAGGTACTTTCAACTGAGAGTATGAACTAAACTATAATTCTTCTTCTTATTGTTTCATTTAAATAGTTGTAATTCTACCACTGTTGTTTTTTATTTAACTCAAAGTCTTAGTACTGAAACCTCTGTTAAATTTCTCTATGCAAGAAACTGCAGTATGCACTAAATTCGAAGTGCTTTTTCCTGCATTCCACTCTGAAAATGGGCTGTGCTCAAGGGAGTTAACTCGGTAAAAAAATGTAAATAAACAAGTACGCTTCAAACTGACACTTAGAGAAACTGGATGCTGGTAGTGTTCTGTATTTCTTCCATTCTGTTTATGTGCCTGTAAGCCCTCCATCATTTCGCAAAAATGCTCCCCGTTATAGACTTAAGAAGGGAAACACCTCTGTTTATGATTAGATAGGTGGAGTTTGTTCTTATAAATATGCATAGTATAACTTTTACGCATATACAGTCACAAAGCTAGCTGACTAGATTATATAATTAACAGATTTTTGCCTTTAAAGCCACCAATAGCTGACTTTGCTTTGTTTCAAACTACTTATTGTCTTTTGTTTTCTGATGGTATAATGGTATATATATATATATATATATATATATATATATATATATATATATATATATATATGGGAACACTACTAAATCTCGAACTTTTGAAATCTCGAATTTCAAAAGCTCGAGACCATGTAGCCAAAACCGCACATTACCAAAAGACCAGAAGCGCGAAATTCAAAATCCTGATGGTAAGGGATTTTGAGTTAGCGCTTCTGGTGTTGCGGTTGAGGTAAGTATGTGTGTGTAAGTGTGTTTGTGAGGGGCATTAGTGTGTGTAAGTGTGTGTTGTGACTGTGGTGTGTGTGTGTGTGAGGGGCTATAATGTGTGGGTGTGTGTTTGCCTTGTGTGTATGTTTGTGCGATCTCGGAGTTGGAATATTAAAGTCAGGGGGTGTGGGGGGGTGCAGGGGGGTGAAGCCCCTCTGCTTATCTTTAGTGTACGGTGGTTTGTTTGGTTATGGGGGAGGCTGTGTATATGTTTGTGTGTGTGCTGTATGTATGTAGTACTTTCGCGATTTTGAATTTCGCGCTTTTAACATATCGGTAATGTGGTGTTTAGGGATTATAGTCTTGGTATTGTGGGCTTCGGGATTGTGTACTTTCGGGATTAGGTAGTGATTCAAAATATATATATATATATATATATATATATATATACATACATACATACACACACACACACACACACACACACACACACACACACACACACACACACATATGCATGCCTACATGTATTTATATTATTTGTTAACAAATTGGCATTTGCTGTTTGCACAAATACCTGCAAAACTTTTTGTCACAAATATTAGATCAAATTAGTTTTCATGCAATAAGCATTTTCATGTGTTTGTTACAGTAAAATACCCTTTACATTCTGCAATCGAAGTTCTGTCATTAAGACAACAGTATACTATCAGCACTAAACAGAAGTACAAATTGCATTCAGGCAGAAGTAAAAGAAAATAAACCTAAAATAAAACTGTCAAGTTAGAAACTTGCAAATGACTTTAGCTTACAGCCAACATCTGAAACTCATTACATTAAAATCAAACCATCACTGCTGCATTCAGTTTACATATCAACACATTTGTAATTGAACCTGTAAAGTGTCATTGCTCATAGAACTTGTGAAAAGAAAGAAAAGGTTATTAAAATCAAAGTCTCTTTTTGTATAAAACTTTTTTTCTTCTCTTTTTTCTCTTATGTCTTCTAGGAATACAAATGTCTCTGTCTGCTCGGTTCTGGCTGGAACTTTAGGATTTATGGCTGAATATAAGTGTAAAGTTTTCTGCTTTCTACAGCAAACCTAATGCAGTCTATCTCTTGCAGAAATGCATATAGAGTGGATTATTTTATTTTTTAACTCTTCAGTGATAGAACCTTACAGCTGAGTCTTCATATATCTGGGAGCAGAATGGCTGAAAAACATCACCAGGCCTTTTAAAATACTGCCTATTTTAAATGATGGCATATTTTCATCCTTTTTCCTAGGGCAACTCAGAACAACAAAGATGATTTGATGAACTCACATATACTACTGCTTCAAGACTTTTAACCAGTGTATGGCTAAAATCTATAATGCAAAATTGTTAAACTTTAAAACTTCTTTGTCATAACAACTGCAATGGCAAGAAGGGTCCTGTCTTTAAACAGCTTCTGAGAAGTTTACTTTGCCTCATCAGTTCCTGACTGTGTGACATTTAAAGATTATATCTCACATTTTTTTTCACTTGTTGTCCTTGCTGTGCAGTAGATTATTTTACTATTTACTATACTAGGAACAAAAAGCAAATAAAAAATCTGGAACAATTAATGAAAATAAATTAAACCAAACCAGAGCCACAAAATGATGACAAAACTTTTAATTCAACACATCTACAGTAAGCGCTTTCTTCCACTAAGGACTTCTTCAGACTGTAAATGTGTTACAAAAAATGCAATCATTAAATACACATGATCTATGATGTCACATGACATAATTTATTTCCTTTTAAGGAAAGCAATGAACTCCTTCCTGTCATTCAAACCAGGTGGATGGCAAGCGTTCAGTGTTACTTGCCATTCATACTCCTTCCAACTCAATTCTTCTTCTGCATCAATTTTTTTTTTATCTGCTTCCAAAACTTCATCCAAAACACAAAACTTAAAATGTACTTTACCCTTGTTATCCTTATAATGCTTACTTAATTTGATGCATCATATAGATCATGTGTATTTAATTATTGTATTTTTTTGTAACACATTATACAGTCTGAAGAAGTCCTTAGTGTATGAAAGCACTTACTGTGGATGTGTCGAATTAAAAGTTTTGTCATCATTTTGTGGCTCTGGTTCGGTTTAATTTATTTACTGTACTAGGCTAGACAGCATGTCATTAAAGCTCTCTAGGATCAAATGTCATTAATTTATTAGTGGCTTATGTTTCATTGCTGATATACAATTAAAAATAAAGTTTGTCCACTGTCCATATAGCTTGCAGAATGAAAAACACTGAAATGGTATCCGTTTTCTGTTCTCTTTTCTTTCAGATAAAACATACTCTGCCTTGGACCTGAAATTCCTGCTGCTCTAGCTCCCACCCCCGATATTTATTCTTTCATTCATTCAAGATGCTTCAGAGTCTGTTTATTTTGGCTAGTTTGAAGAGCTGGAATGCCATTTCCTTCTGTTTTGCCACTGCTTTCTCTCCCACTTACCTTTTGCCATTTGCATTACAATTTTACACGTAGATGATATGACATGTTAGATTCTTTTAGAAAAAGCTAGCTGAGCATACCAGTGTTAAGTGGTTCATTTTCACTGTCCATCATTAGTAAATCCACTAAGACATGAAAACAGTTTGAGGCAAAATATTTATTATCAGAATTCATTACTAGAATAGAGTGAAGTCTAACATAGACTAGGCTAGACCAGACTAACACAATAGAGAGCCACAGTCTTTTTATATATGAAGCAGTATTCTGGAAAATTCCTTTTAGTTCAATACTTGATGCATTTTAACACATTTTTATACTGCCCCACTACCTCATGACTTGTATCCATGGACTACATAAACAAGGCTGTATCTATTATGGAACATATAAGAAAAACAAAGCCAGACTGTATTATTCATTTCCTTCATAACAAAGCAGTACTATGAGTGCTATCTAGCTTGCAACATACAACTGCTGTAAACATTTATGGTCTGAAATACAGAAATCCATTTTGTTAGTTATGTCTGAAATAAACCTACTACAGAAAATCCATTCTGACATATTTTTCGTGACCTTCCCCCCATTATCATGAGATTACCAATGTCATTACATCTTTATCATATTCCACTTATGTTTGAAGACAACACTTCCTCATTAATATTATACATGATAAAAAATGAAATTTGGCAAAGTTTACTATCAAAACAGACTGACAATTCTCAAAAATAACACTGCCCACCTGTATCAATCCCATGACCAAGTGAGAGTTGTTGAATTCCTTCTTGTTATCAAACTTTTCCAAAACACAGAAGTCATTTCTTGTTTCACCCCAGACCCTACATATTAAACTTAAAATACAAAATATTTAACATGACACACACCAAACCCCACATATTCTGTATAAATATATCTACAAGTCTTTCAAACTTAACAGAAGTGGCTTGACTGATTATTGAGGTATTGTCTAAATAAATGTCAACTACCTTACTGATGTCTTCATTAATATAATGCTAAAGTTGTTATGTGAAAGATGGTTAATGAATCTGGGAGTCATTGTACTAGTAAAGCAGGGGACATCCATGTGAGTAATATTTTGAGAAGGATGCAGAAAGTAGCTATGGTTTAATTCACATGTAAATGATTAAGTGTTTGTTGAGCATTTTATTGGGGGATAACAGTTACCTGATTTATTTATAAACTTATTTTTTTTATTTACTGTTTTAACTGAAAAAGCCTACATTATCATAGACTATGCCTTTCACTAATGCTTATTGCTCTTGCTTTTTTATATTCATGAATAGTTATATAGTTATAAATGGCTCCAAGGCATAAATGTATAAGCCATGACTACAGCCCAATTGAACTCAGTTGAGTGACAGTTCAGATGCTTGGGGAACAGATTAAGGAGGAAATGAGATTACTATGCTTATACCAGTTTGTACACCCTTGGAGAGGGGACTGGTAATTCAAGTTAGTTGTGAATACAACTGGCAAGTGGAGGTGGGCAAGCAATGGAAATCAGCAAAGACCAGGAACATGGGTTAGTAAGTAGTAAATTGGTGATGACGGTACTCAATATATGTGGATGGGAACATGTATGTGTAAAAGCAGAGCACAGCAGGCCTTTATGTTGAAAGCAGTATTCATGCCAGCCCCCCAGAGGTAGTGGTTTGGGCCTAACAGAAATGTCTTTAGCAAATTCAACTGGATAATGCAGTTGAAGGCACAGTGGGGATGCCACATAGTTCCCCAGCCTGGAAGGCAATTACAGTCCAATCTTGAAACATGCGTGGCCTGGTTCTGGGCAGTGAAGATAGACTCCCAGGCCCTTGGCATTTCTTGTGAACTTGAAGAAATCAAATGAGGAAAAAGGTGCAAGTAAGGGCACCCACTACTACATGGGTGCCTAAGCAATGACTACCTCTGGTCAGTGTTTTCACCCTACTGGCTGCCCTATGTAAAGTGAGGTACTGTAAGAAATGAGAATGGAAATGACTCCCGGGTAGAAGTGATGGTTATCAGGCATGGAGAAAACAGGAAATAATATATTCAGTGTTGCATCCATGAGTTGAAATATGTGCAAATGCTCATATGACAGAAGTGACAATTAGCCATACAAGTCGTAATACAGTCCCTGTGGAGATAAGTGATCGCACAAAATGCCTAAAACATTTCTGCTGAAGACTGGAAGATTTAGGGTTCTGTCCTTTTTGTAAAATTATCCTGATGTAGAAAATAATGCATTTGAAGATATTGCTGTCTAGGTCAACAGAAAAAAATCCACAGAAGCACAGGACTCCAAATGGCAGAGATACTCCCCAGAGCTTCATTCAAGTTAAAAATAAATAGTGGCGTATGACAAAAACCAAAGAAACAACGAGAACATAACTAAAGAGGAAAGGCACTTGTTAACAGTATTTCGAAGCCTCCCAATCAGGCTCATGAAACCGGACAAAGGAGGGGGCCTAGTAGTTGTGTATAAAGAAGATTACAATAGGAAAATGGTTTCAGTTTTAGAAAAGGAAACATATGAAGAAGTGAGTTTAAACCAACTAAACATAACATACAACAGAATTAAAATGTTCACTAGTGACCTATTCATAGATGGGTTAATAGATATATACCTCAGCCATTATTTAACTATGTTATCCCCTAAACTGCCACAAGTATTTGGTATACCTAAAATCCATAAAGGGTTGACTGATACACCTTTGAGAGCTTTGGTGGATGCTAGACAGTCTATCACATACCCTTGTGCGAAAGTTGTAGATTTGATACTGAAGAAATATGTGGAAAAAGAAAAACAAATTTGTAAAGACTTGTGGTCCTTTTTGGAAGAAATTAAAATACTTGACATTCAGAGAAGTACTCAACTTCCTCACAGTTGATGTATGTGACTTATATTCCTCTATACCCCAAGATTTAGGTATAGAATGGGTCATTGAGTTCATAAAAAATAAAGGGGCAACTGATAATGATATTAGGTTGGTCGAACAACTGTTGGACATTATTTTGAAAAATATCTACATCTCATTTAATAGTAGACTGTTTCTTCAGAAAATCGGAGTAGCCATGGGGTCCCCAGTAGGAGCAAGTTTTTCTAACTTGGTGATGGCCTACTGGGAATCCAAATTTATTTTCCAAAGTCAGTGGAAGGAAAAAAATGTGTTTTACACAAGGTTCCTGGATGACATCTTCATTATAATTACTGGAGATAGTTCTACAGCTGACAGCTTAGTGGAATTCTTTAATTCAACAGGTATTTTCTTGAAGTTCACTAAAAACTTTCAAGAATATAAGATCCACTTTTTAGACATGGAACTAACTAAAAACAACCAAGAAGGTAGATACACTGCAAAAATTTACAGAAAGAACACCTACTCAAACTCTTTTTTGCACTTTACCAGTTCTCACCCCTTACACCAGAAAAAATCTGTGGTTAAGGGGCAACTGGTACGTGCAGCTAGAATGACAAGTACAGATAAAGATTTTGACGAAGAATGTGAGTTGCTGCATGTAATGTTCACACATAGAGGTTATCCCACATGGTTTTTATCAAACATTTTCCATGAAGTAAAAGTAAAAAGGAATTCAGGGATCTACAAACTGATTTTGGACAACTGTACGGTAATACCAATATTGGCAACCGATATTGAAACAATGGACATAGCACAAGAAGAGAGGGTGTTCACAACATTTACTGAACAACCAACAAGCATCAGTAAAAGTTTTTCCCTTTCATTTATTTTCACATATAGCCCTGTAGCGGTAGATATTCAAAACATAGTAAGAAAATAATTGTATTACTTGTCAATAGATGAGGACATATTTAATAAGATAGGTGAATTTCCTATCATTACTTTTAGACCTGGTTTCAATTTTAAAAATCTATTAGAAACACCATACAAACCTAAAAAGAACAATGCAGGTACACACAAATGTGGAACATGTAAATATTGCAGCTATATAGATAGTGGGAAATGTTTCGCTATTAGGACAGAAAATTTTTACATTCAAGAAACATACAACTGTAATACTAAATCAGTTGTATACTTGGCTCAATGTCAACAATGTCCAGCATTCCACGTCGATAAAACTGACCGGAGATTGAGAGAGAGAATTTACGAGCATGTATATGCAATTAAAAAGAGGAAAACAGACCACGCTTTAGCTAGACATTGTGACTATAATTCTGGATATAACTTTAAATTTAGGATCATTTCCCACATAAATCAAGATAAAGAAAACAACAAAAAATACATAGATGATAGTTTAGTTAAATTATTACTAGAAAGAAGTGAACTTAACTGGCAGTTACGCTTAGAAGCTTGCAACGAACCAAGACTAAATGAAATGTGTTCCATAGCATGTGTATTGAAACTTAAGAGCTTACTTAGGTGAAAGGGACAATTTATTTATTATTATTTTTTAGTCTCTACAAGTCTTTAAAAACATAGACAATTGAGTACAATATGTAAACGGGGATTTTTTCATCTATTAAATAGTGGGTATTAGGTTTATAAATAATTTACTTTTTGGTTGTAAAAAGACCAGTATTCATACTGGTATATGTACTTTTTTTTTTGTTTGTTCTTGTTTTCTTTTGCCTTTCACGCTTATGTTTTATGTCCGCTTATCATTATCACAAACATTTGTTATGCAAGTTAAATATAAATATTATTACATACTTTGGTTTAAATAGAACAGTTGGCTGTAAGGTTTGTTACAACACAGTAGTGGTTTAGAATGTAAATAGACAGGATTGTCAGAGTTTTATATGAAACAGTGGACAATTTACAACAGTTCATGAATTAATGGTTGGTGTTCGGTGGTTAAAATTGACCTTTAATTAATACTGGATTTATAAGTAACCGAGCACTTTATTATTACACCATACTTAATTTTAGCTGGCACCTATTTAATAGTGGACGCCATTCATAACAATTTTACAGGAAGCCGATCTAACTACTGATAAGGTGGACTACCTTACTATAAGAAATTGATGTAAAATATGGTTAGAGTAACAGAGATTATGTTACCATGTATTTTAAGCAGGTTTTATGTTTTATTTACGCTCACAAGAGCGATAGTAAATATGACTTTAACTTTTTACATCTTGAATACTGGGACCTGATAGACCAGTATTATAAGGAGAGGTTATTTAAACTGCATTTCAAGATTGATTGTTTGTCTGAAGAAGTCCGGATAGGATCCGGACGAAAAGCGCTGAACACTTATTTGACTTCATTCACAGTCTCAATTTTAGTACTTGTTAATACTTTTTACATGGTTTACATTTTATTTTTAACTTGAATAAAGCTCAGGGGAATATCTCTGCCATTTGGAGTCCAGTGCTTCTGTGGATTTCTTCAGTTTGTGCTTCGTTCATTGGTGCTAGTTCGTAGGTCAATAGAAAAAATGTGGAAAAGCACCTAGTTAACTTGTCTAATTTCTGTAGCAATTCAGTTTGTCTAACTCCTTCACAAAATTGCATCCTTTCTCTTAACACCATTCCACACATTCAAAAGGACAAATTATGACAGCATTAGGAATACGTTAGCAGAGACTTCCTCACTTATTTTAAAATGTTCTGCTACTGCACAGTAATCAGAACTTTGCACATTTCATTCATGATAATTTGCAGGTTTTCTTTTCATTAAGACAGTTAATAATTTCCTTTACAGTGTGAGCAATTGCTAAGCATCGAGTCATAATGCCTCAAAATTTGTTAGAAAGCACAGATGATATCAAAAGGAAATGATTAGTGCTGAGCAGAAAACTGAAACTACCATCCCACATCCTTTGGAAATACAAACATCTGCTGTACGTGTATTATGAAGAATACTCATGTCTTCAAGAGGCAAAGAAATTTGCTCAGTGAGGCTTCCAAACAGGTGATATGCGTTTGTTCTACAGTAATGCTTATCAACTAAGCATAAGAATTTAAAGTAAAAATATTTTGGAAATATTGTGAGCTCATTCTGTTAATTGAAAGAAATGAACTTCCAACCGAACAATAAAACACTTCAGATAAGAAAACGGTAAACACAAAAATGATAATTATCTGTACTAGGTAGACATATTTATAGAAGTATTCCCTTAACAATCATTTAAATTATGTGTAAAATATAAAATAAAGATGGCTGTGGCACAGAAGCCTGAGAAGTCACCCTGTTAATGCAAAGGGAGTTTGCTTCAAGAATAGCAGTTTTGGAAACTGTTCTGTGATAAAGGGACAACCTGGAAGAGTGTGAGGCAGCTAGCATATATAATAGACACACACACGTATACACATCTACATATAATACTTAATGATAAAAACCCTGCCATGCACCAAAATCAGTTTCAAC
Organism: Protopterus annectens; assembly: GCF_019279795.1. Lineage (NCBI taxonomy): Eukaryota > Metazoa > Chordata > Ceratodontiformes > Protopteridae > Protopterus > Protopterus annectens. The sequence continues at coordinate 273,196,040 of NC_056750.1, forward strand.
TAATGCATTTTCACTGATCCCAGCTTCCTGAATGCAGTCCTACAATGATTTGCATTTTTTGCTCCACTGTGAAGATGCAGGAGAGCAAAGAACTTCATTTTGGGGGGGTTGCATGGCAGCTTGCTTCCCTCAACAAAATGCTTTTTTTCCATAGAGCTGTTGGGAGTGCATTTCAGTGGACAGCTTACACATTGATTTGTAACATCGTATCAGCAGAGTGACGGCTCATTTAATGTTATAGTCATTTCAATGTTTTGATGCTTAGACAGCTAAGATGTTAATTTTGCTTGTCTTGTGTAACCTTATAACATTTGACCAGTATTTGCAACCTATTTCTATAATCCCTCAGTGTCTAACATCTACTTCCAGCTGTCGCACGAAGAACAAATCTCAGCGTAACAGGCTTGACATACATCCTAATATATGTGAGGTTGTATTTACTCAACATAATTCTTTTACCTGATGGCTAACACATAATCGGGGCATGCAGCTGTTGAAAGAAAATCAAACTAAAACTAAAGTCTGACATTGCACAGAACGACTTTGCCATAAATGTCTCAGTTCTAGTGTTACTAAAATCATACTTCTCAACTTGCAGACATTGACAAAGGTACAAAGGATCTTGAAATGTAGGTACATCCAGTCAAAAATATGATCACGAAATTAGAATATAATTTGAATAGCACAGCACTATTCCTACATTCAGTAGGCTTGTGGGATACTACTCAAACTCAAGTTTAAAAAATGATACAAAAGGGTATGCTGGGGGGTGTAGAGAGTGACATCTCGGTGCCCCTCTGTCAATAGTGCTTCATACACTCCAGGGTATGCTAAACACCATTATAGTGCAATCATTTGGCAGCACAGTGTAGCATAATTAGGGTGGCTACATGCATTGTTGACTATGGCTACAAGTACTAATATGTGGGACTGTGCAATGCAATTTAGAAAGTGACTGAACTGCTTTTTGCTCATCACACAATCCTTTCTACTACTTCTGATGATTTGCAGCTCATCTGACCTTGATATTCTGTAACTGGAATCATCACTTTGTTTGGAGTCTTGCAGGTGCTTTATTTTTTTTATATGCTCTAACCCCATTATTACTGATAATGAGTACTATTCATTAACACCTCTTTTTGATTTGTGCATAACTTGTCTGAGCACCAGTTATTATGCTTAAACCATCAACTACTGGTCTACCTTCCTGCAGTGATAATACACCTAAGGTCCATTAGGTTAGCATCTACCTGCAAAGTATTAGGTCAAGATACAAAATGGAATTAGAGTAAGTGCTGTAGTGACCAGATGTTTAAACACTTCAAAGGTTTTTTTTACATTACATTTGCTCTGTAAGAGAATAACAATAAGCCTATCTAGTCTTCCCTTTTAACAGCATTTATCATTCTACCGATTCACTGTCCCCTCAAACTCTAGCTACCCTTACCTATTTTGTACCAGTTCCATGTCCCAGCTAAAAGCCTCTGAGAATTCCCTTTTGACTCTACATTCTAGTAAAATTATTCCAATGGTTCAAAACCTTCTCAATAAAAAAAAAAAATATATGCCTTTCAACCTTCACACATATCTATTCACTACCTGTTATATGTCTCCCATGTGCTCTCTACACTAACATTTCTTGTAGTCCATTCCATAAGTGCGAAACCTTCTCTGAGAAAAGTTTTTTTGTAAATTTAGAAGGTAGTTAGCACCTATAATCTCATGTTTGACTGATGAAAGCCATACTACACCAAAGCTCCAACTGATAAAATAAGGACAGCATGGAAGATATTGAAGTATGTCTATGAAACATACAACAGATGATTACTCATGAGGTATTGCATATTTCCAATTATGTTTGCCAGCATCAGGTTTTAACTTTTCCAAATATAAAATATGATCTATGTACTTGACAGATGTTACACAGATTTGGTATTTGCTTTTATTTAGGTTTAGGGTTATCTGCCAATATCTTTCTAGTTATTTTACTAGATGTAAGTCATGTTCCTTGTTTTGTAGAGTACCAACATAACATCATCATCATCATCATTATGCTAACTACATCATCTAGCTCTTCAAGTATGTTTGCTACATCTCTTTGGAACACTTCTGGAGAAGAAAGGAGTCCATATTCAGCTCTAGACATCTACATCTGTAAATAAGTACTTAAAAAGGGCAGAGTTTGGAATTAGCTTTATCTTGGTTAATTCGACTGAACTCCAGATTAGCATCAAGTATAGAGAAGAAATTAACATTATGAGTCATTGCTTCTACTTCTTCAGTTGTCTGAAACAAAAAATGCTAAAGTCTGATAAACCTTTTTAAGTTCTGTGTATTTATACAGTTCTCATATTTGTCTTGCTTCATTAGTGTCACCATGCAGTTTACTATTGGAGTTGCTTCAGTTTGTTTTGCCCTGATTCTAATAGCTTCTGTGCACTTTCATTTGTAAGAGAAATTGCACATGAAGCATGGATCACTGTTACTGCATCAGTGGAAATCTTAATATGAATTCTAACCTTATAGTAATTCAAAGACTTCAACTAAATTAAAATATTCACTGAAATGTCATCAGTAATCCTTAAACCAAATTTAATACTGCATAATTTGTGTTTGTGTGTGTACGGTGAAGTACATGTCAGAGTAACTCTTTTATTGTCGATGTTTTACGTATAACAAGTGTTATTATTTTCACGATCATCAATAATAAGTATTTTTCACTAACAGCATGCATTTGTGCATTAGAAACGCACATTTCTGATTATGTTCTTCAAAAACAGAAATACATTTCAAACATTTATGATAGATACTTTTACAGATATTCTTCAGAATGTGTCCATATTCTGAATCTCTGTTATCAGATTTACTGTGCTGATTACTTCGATTATAGTATACAGTACTTCTGTTATAGTTTTTTTTCCTGTTAAAGAACCACTCTGCAGTACAGCGATAATTATTTTACTTTTATAGAGCTCTTCAGAAGCACAGTGACCTAGATCAATTACTTTAAGTGAGCATTTGCACATATATTTCAGCCAGACTTAAATCAAAAGTTTTTAAATTATGTCATGAATAATTCAAATACAAACACGCTGACTAGAACAGTTAACAATTGTATTTCAGTGCACTGAATATGGGCTCAGACAGCATATTACATTCAGCCCTTGTGTTTAACATGTACAGATTAGACATGCCATTAATTATCAGCTTTTCTGAGTAGTATTTATTTTTGCTACTGTTATTATCACAAATTGTATTCATGTCATAATTACTGTAGCTGTCAATTTTACTGCTGCTATTTATAGCAAGCACAGTGATCAATGAATGAAATTCAATAGTCATGCTAAACATTTTGGCTGTGCTTTATGGATTTGTGCCTATTGCATTTAAGGTTTGCTGTAACATAATTTTGCTTCTTACAAAACCCTTGCAAAACATTTACTATTTGCATAAAGTCTACTGACATACTTTGCGATGTAATTTATTATGCATATAGTTCAACTACTTAACACTGGGTGTGGTTTCTACTTTCTCATTTAATACCAGATTCCATCTTGACAGCCGTGATGCAATCAGAAATAACATTTTGTTTTTAATATTTTTAGGTTTTAGGTTGTGTTTTTTGTTCTTTTTTAGCCTCAGCATTAATTTTATATGCTTCCAATTCCTCAGTTTGCTCTGGAGACATAAGTCACTTTATATTCCAAGACTTTATACAGATGCAGTGAAGCCGTATAAACTATTGGGTTGATTAAACTTAAACTCCCTTCTTTTGATGTAACATATAGTATACCCCTTTTCACAGGGGTGAGGCTCGAACCGCAAATGAATGAAAAAACTGAAGTATATAACTCCTTTTCATATTTTAAAGGCAAACTAAATGCACTTTCTAAATGCATCATTTTAACCATTAAATCTGACTTTATCAAGTATACTTCTTTCCTGAAAGATATCCAACTATTAGATTTCCATAAACTTAATTTACCACACTGTATTAATTCTAACATTTTATCTACATTACTTCTTTTTCTCTCTTAAATTACAGTTCAAGTCTCCTACTATTATTATGTCCATGTTTATGGCTATATAATCTCTAATTTTCTGGAATATATTCTCTCTTTCTTTATTATTCACATATGCTTAAAATCCTATTATTATATATACATGCTCTCTCCATCTTATATCCAGAATTGTTATTCTTCTCAATAACACTAAAGTAAAATCTTATACCTTTACTGTTTGTCTTAATATTGTCACTCCTGAACACATCTTTACTTAAATTCCACACATTTCCCCTCCACAATTCTTCAGTCTGTAATCCTTCTAGTGTTTTTAAAAATCTTATATTGTCTAACACTATGATGTCTGCATTAAGCTTTTTGCACCATTCTGTAATACCCAACCTTCTTGTTAAACTTCTCAGACTATTCACATTTACTGCTACTATTCTATAGTTACCCATTTCCTTTAAAAAAAAAATACTTATATTAAGTTTTGTTCAATGTATCTATTCTTTTTGTTAATCCTTTCCCATTTTTTTCTTTTATATTTATTCCTAAAATTTTCTTTACCTTTATCTTACTCTTTTACATATCAAGTTCTTTTTCACTTTTACTCTACTCCAGTTATTATCTTCTGTATTACTTACTTCTGATCTGGGTCTATATCAGAACATCGAAGTTTTAAAACTCTGAATGTTCCAATATTGACCCATTTTGATTGAACGCTAAAAATAGCGAAGCTGCAGAACATCAAATTCTTTCCTAGGGAAAGAAGTCAGTTGGATGGTTCTGTGGCTTGGCTATTTTCAGTGCTGTGGTGGAGATTTACGGGTCGGGTTCAGGTAAGTGTGCGATTGTGTGGTTGTTAGGATTAGGGTGTAGGTTAGGTGGGTTAGGGCGCGGGTTAAGTGAATTAGGTTTAGGGGCGGGTTAAGTGAGTTAGGGTTAGGGCGCAGGTTAGGTGAGTGTGCTATAGTGACGGACCTTAGGGTTAGGGTTTGGGTTAAGGTAAGTGGATAGATAGTAGTGTATGTACAGTTTAGTGTAGGGTTAGTTGTAGGATTATAAGTGTGTGTGTGTGTGTGTGTGTGTGTGTGTATTGATGTTTTGTAGGTGTGCTTTTGTTGTGTGTATGTTTTTCGGAACAGCGAATTTTTTCCCAAGGAAAAAAGTTGCTGTTCGGAATGTTCAATATTATGTTGTTTAGATATTTTAGGTTCGATGAAATAGCGTTTGCTATTTTCATCTCTTGATAACGTGATATAAATGCTCTGATCCTTCTTCTATATCTACCTTCTTGTTTTATCCTCACCTTCCTCACTCTGCTCTCTTTCTCCTTTGAAATATTTCCCAAAATTTCTCCCTTTTGTACTAATATATGTTCTTGTTGTATATCACTCATTTCACCTTACATTTCTCTTTCCCCTTCTGTACAATCCATGCATATATGTCCTGTTTTATTTCATCTGTAACATTTCAAATCACATCTTTTTGAATCATGTCCAGTTTCTGCATAAATGTAACATTTTCTGTTAACACAGTTACTAATTAAATGATCTGTTTTTTCACAATAAATGCATGCCTTAGGTTGACCTTGTGATGCCCCTGCACTGGTCCAGTAATCAAGGAGCTGCAATCCTCACCACTGGCAACAGTGAGGGATGTACACAATGGGAAGATGACAAGTACACACACAGTAAAGTACAATTTCCCTTAAGAGCACACAGAGACTACAATCAGTCTGGGGGATTTTTTTCCCTCTTTTTCCAGATCCCCAATAAAACTCCACACTGGCACAGTTATAGGGTTAAGATCTCAGCTGAGGGGTCAGGCCAAGACCTCTGTCCAACCAGTGCTTTGTGTCCCTGCCCAAGTAGCTGACAGACAGACACACACACACACACACACACACACACACACACACACACACACACACACACACACACACACACACACACACATGCTTTGAGATTTGATTTATATACAGACACATAGCCACTCCTAGGGAAGGCTGGAATAGGTTTTACAGCTACGCCCCTTCTGCCCAGACTATAAGGTAGTTATCACTGCCATCAACCCCTCTTTATCAGCTACTATAAGGCCCTTACAAAGGGGGTTCAATCCCACTGTATAATGTTACTATTATCCAAATGGTAGTTTTGACCAAGACTTACAAGGCTACTTAGGAGTGGCCTGTAGAATGTCACTAAATACATACACAAGTAAAGTACTCTAAAAGTTTAAATATGTCTCAAATATCAGCCACAAAGACAGGATTAAATGTATTGGATAATAAATAATAAAAGAACAAGACAATACTCAGAAAACAAACACAGTTACTTCAGAGTTCAGAATCACAGGAAATATGTTTAAAACAACATTGCATGACAGTCTCAAATAACTACAGAAAACATCTAAACTAATCTTTACTATATTTCTATCTATATCTAAAAGATACTATGTCCTGAGTCTTACTTACAGACAAGTGCAGATGATGATGAGTGTGTGTTTCCAGGTCCAAAACAAAATAAAAAAATACAGAGTCTCTCTCTGAGAGAGTTCTTAAATTAATATCAAACATTATTGCTGGGTTCACTTGGATGACATCACTCTGTGACATGACTTCAGTTCCCAGGCCAAATAGAAACTTAACAGAATTTTAACATCTCTGTATGAGAAATACATATCTCTCAGAACCGAGCAGCTGCTAGGAAGTCATAAAGCAATAAAAAACACTTTTATATTGTAAACCTAGCAATTACTTCTCTATGGGACAATGGAAAAAAATTTCTAGGTCTAGACATCCTGTCTTCTTGCTGCATTGAGGCTAAATTGTATAGCACATCAATTTAATTTCAACTGATTTTCTTGAAGTTTTGTAAGTTAATATTCTATGTTCCAGCAGGGTATGCTGTGGTTACATTCTTGAAGCTCAGTACATAGTACAGGCACAGCTCTGTATAAATCATATCAATATTTACAAATGACAAAGAATCATTTACAAAATTCCAGATGGCTAGGCTGGCAGTGTCACAAACCCCAGTACTTTACAATGCCTTTATCCCCTTTAATGTTTATAATACATGGAATGTAAAGAATAGCATTTTTTTTTCATTTTCCAAACAATATTACAATCCCAACCCACAGTCCACATTCCTCTATTATCACAGACTTTAGAAATGCCCACAACATCTTGACATATTTTAATTAAATTTCTAAATTCTCTTTCTCCACCTCAGTTCTGAATAGAATGTAAATCTGTTTTTTTAGTCTCTCTATTAAGTACTGATAAGCAGAGGGGATTAGGAGAAAGTCCTTCAGTGAGGTTGTGGTCCATAACTTAAGTCCATAAAATACTACAGAAGAAGTGTGGCATCGAAGACCCAATCCTGCCAATGTCACATGGTTTTGGCAGAGTGACCAGGTCGCACTATGCCGTCCTTATAGGAATGAGGGTCAAAAGTGTAGGACACAAACATGTGGAAAGGATTATCTGAAGCATTGAACATATACAGGTAAACTTTGCTGTAATGGAAAATTGAGGACTATGCAGCAAGTGCAGGGGAAAACAAACCTGTTGATAATACACAGAGGCAGTGTCCTGAGTAATATACACACATCTGACTGCCAGCACTAGTGGTATAGAGGGGTAAAGTCCTGAATATAGGACACTAGACTTCAATTAATGGTTCAGACATTTGATGGCACTGACAGGAAAGAACTGGAATGCTCATCCTGGAGGAATTTACAGGGTGGAGAGACAGCAAGAGAAAGTACTGCACTGGTCCCTTCGAGGAGGGGCTGGGATACAAACACATGAATCGGATGTGGGCTTTGATCTCACCAAGGAGTGGAAGTCTTCATAATGGCTGTGTGGGAGCATGTGTCTACATACAGAAGACACTTTATTTTTAACACCTTTATTTTTCATTTCTTAATCTGATTTTAAATTCATTTTAATAGCCTGTATTTGTGTTTGCTAAAGTCTTTAAGCTTATGTTAGTGATTCCAGTACATAGTTGCACTGCATTTTGCTATTTAAGTGGTCCAACTGTTGGTATTAAACCCTAGTTTCATTCTTAATGTACTGAGTGTATGTCAGGCTAATTCATGATTACTCTTTGCATTAAGGCATTTCCAGGCTAGTCAGTTCAGTACTAAGGGTCGAAATGTTTTCCCACCAACCCACCCTTTTGTAGTTGTGTTCATAAACCCAGTGTATCTGTTGTTCCTGCCCCTTAATGATAATTTGACGACATAACCCCTCCCTCTGCCTGTTTATTGGCTGCTGACAATAAGCACATAAACATCATTTTTATAAAGTCTCTCCCCTTTAACTACTCACCAGACTAAAAGATCTTTGATAAAATTGCTTAATACTGAATGTATTGATACTGTTTGCACTGATTTTAATATTAAATTAAAGACTTTTTTTTTAGTATATTTCATTTAATGGTTCTTTCTGGTAGCAGAAGGTGGTTTCCAGGCTAGATGTTTTGCACTGAACATTACTCAGTAGCAAGTCCACCCAAATATTAATAAAAGTAAACTCCAAGCAGTTATAGTTATCCCTGCCCCAGAGTCATTCCTGTACGTATTATGGACCAACACTTCCCAGTCTGATTAAGGCAGTGTAAGAATTATCTCATGCTGTCTGATGATCATCTTCTACTCAAACTGCATAACAGAGTGTGCGAGAGAGGCATATATGTAATATACTTGCAGGCAAAAATTTCAGACACCAAAATCACCAGCAATACACTACACATCAACCTCTCCAGGTCATCACAATACATATAATCTAGCATATGCTGAGGTTCTAAAGGTGCACTTGCCTAAACATCAAAGACCTCCAAAACACAACTGAGGCACAGAACACATTCAGCAAGTTAAGCCTATCTTCTCACATAGCACAATGTGCTCCAAATTCATGGATGCTGAGCCTGTAAGGCAGGCACTGACCCAACCAAACATTCTAGTTATAGGTGACTCCATTCTAAGACATACAGATGTACCTCTTACCAGGCTGAGCAAAGAAGGAATGGTGGGTAGTTGCCTGTCTGATATCAGGATCTGTCAGATCGCACATGCACTCAAATTCTTGAAGACCAGGAACCAATATGACTCTGTCAAAGTTCATGTGGGTGTCAGAGACTTGAGGTGTACCTCTCTGGCTATATAGAGAGAGACATGATGCTCTGGCTATATAAAGAGAGACATGATGCTCTGGCTATATAAAGAGAGACATGATGCTTTGAGATGATATCAGCCTAGCATTTAGCAGCATTCTATTTTCTCCAAAGATGATGCTGGGAAATGAGCAAAAGATAATTCACTTCACTTCAATAACTGGCTAAGTTTTTGGTGGCATTCAAAGGGGGTCCAATATTTCTAAGCCTAGGAAGATATGATCGACAGACCATAATGCCACTTCACCAGGGATGGTCTGCACCTGTCCCCTCTAGGGTTTCAGTTACTGGTAAACATGTTGTCCACCCCCGCAATGCCTTTTTTAGGCAATGCCAACCTTTTAAACCTACCAACATAATGAAACAAGCAAAGTGAAAATATATTACCAATCAATGCTAAGAGCCTAAACAAGAAACTTCACTCCCTACAAACCCTTTTCACCTTGGAGGACACTGACATCTGTGTAGTGACTGAGACAAGGTTTAAAATAGTGGATAGCACCCCAGGTGTCCAGGGCTATAACACCTTCCACACGTTTAGACCAGCTACTGCACAGAAGGGGTAAAAACATGGAGGTGTCTCAATCAACTTCCAAGTGAGACTCACATCAAGGCCAGTAAAGCAGCATAATGTACTAGAGCTTCTTCATGTCCAAATATCCATCAGAAAGGCCCTATATCATACATTAGTTACTTATAGAACTCCGTCTATGACACAAGAAGGCCACAACTCCTATCTACAGGAACTGAATCACTCAGTTTTAACCCAATGCAGTTTTCCTAGGTGATCTAAACTATTAGCTGTAGACTGGGAAACCTACACCACCACTACTGCACAAGCACAGAGATCCTTGGACTATGTCAATACAAATGCCCTGGAACAATTACTGAGACTACTCACTAGGGGGAATAACATCTTGGATCTTGTCCTTATTAGTGTAGGAGCATCTTGCATCATCCCTTGCATGTCTTCATCACTTGTTAGGGCTGATCATAAAGCAGTCTCCTTTGAAATAAAACTGAAACTAGAGATCTCTTCCAAGGAACCTTTAGAAATTTCTTTAAGACAAACTACCTACTTCTAAGTGATATACTGTCAAGCTTCAAATCCCCACCAAGCCCAGTCAACTGCACTGAATATGCAGAAATATACATCGCTACAATATACCAGCATGTAAACAGCTGCACAGATGCAGCTGTACCTTACAGAAACAAGTGCAGGAAAAAAACAGAAAAATCCACATAGTGGAACCATAATGTCAAAAAGTTAAAGGAAAATAATTATGAACAAAACTAAAAAGAGTAATTCCCAGAACGTTAGAAATCTTGTCACTGAAATAAACAAACAACACAGAAGCTTAATAAAATCCACCAAAGCCAAGCTTGAGGCAAAAATAGCTACCCAAGACAAAGATAATCACAATGATTTTTTTGGTTGTGGCTATAATCTCAAAAGCACAACACAGCAATGCAGTGAGCTGATTGTGAACAATGTTACCTACACTGATGCTGAAGATACAGTGAACCTACTGGACAACAGACTTAGCTATAGCGTTACACTGCCCCCCCCCCCTTTGTCCACCATCTGTTATTCAAGATATGCCTGAAGCTGGCTTGCCTCCAGCTATCACACAAGATCAAGTCCTAAAAGTGCTATCAAAAGCTAAAAATACTATATCAATGCATCCTAAAAATATCCCTGGATGCATCTTAGGTAGCATGAAGTACAATTTAGCTGCATCTCTAACAACATTGTTCAATTTCAGTCTCCATATAGGTTTTGCACCACGTAAATGGAGAACAGCTACAGTCATTCCTCTGTGTAACAGAGGGCCTTCCACAGACCAAGGCAATTACAAACCCATAAGTCTGACCAGTGTCATATGCAAAGCCACGGAAGGACCTATCATGGAGCTAATCAATTAGAACATAGGGAACTTTCAAACACTGGACCTATCTCAGTTTGGATTTGTCAAGGAAGGTCATCCTTACTTAACCTGGTGGATTTCTTTTAAGAGCAGTAGCTCTGCTAGACAGGGTCACAGGAAAATCACATTATTGGGTGGCATAAGCCAGGGAACCTTGTTGGCTAGGCTTACTTAGGCCCTTGGGCTGACAGCTTAGTACCTACCTATGAACCTAGAAGGTGACCAAACCAATGGATGAAGGCAAAATGATACACATCACATACCTTAACTTGGCAAAAGCTTCTGACATATTTCTCTACTCAGGTATAGTAAACAACGGTTAAATAAACTTGAAATAAACCCCTGTGTCACCCACTGGATTGCCAACTGACTCACAGATAGGACACAGGAAATCAAAACATGGGAAGTTACCTTCACAAAGAGAGCAGTCACTAGGGTTCTAAGCTGGGGCCTCTCCTGTGTGGCATCTACTCTTTTGAAGTAAAAGCCAATGCCAAAGGGTTATGGGCTGACTAAGTTTGCAGTTACTGAATCCCAAAATGACTTAGCCATCATGCAGGAAAGTTTGTCCCAAATAAATAACTGGTACCAAAATCATGGATTGAAACTAAATGCCAAAAACTGCATTATTGTATCCTTTGGGAAGTCATCTATCCTAGAGAACTACCACATTAGCAATACGTCAGCATGTTGTCTGATGAAGCACTTAGAGAGTGAAAGTGCTTACCGTTCATTAAAGTCTCTGTTTGGTTTTACAAGGAAAGTGAACTGTTTTACTTAGTACTGGTCATGTTTCTGCAGTTTTTTGTTTCGTTTGGTCTGCAATATGTCACTAAGATTTGACCCACTTGTTTGGGAACTTATATAGATAGTGATCTAACTTTTGAACAACATATGTCCATTGCTGTAAGAAAGTCCTTCTATACTGCACAGCTTATTAACAAAGCGATTCTGTCTAGCTCTAGGGGTATCACTGCTGCCCTTTACTCAGCTCTCATTAGGCAAATCATTGAATATAACGCCCCTTTGCTATGTATCTGTCCAAACTGGAATGCCTGCAGAGATATTTTATGACAAGGCCTAAACAACATGCCCTACATGGTCACTATACTCTGTATTCTACAGACTGCTAAGGGGTGACCTGTGTCTGGCATACAAGACATCCTCCAGCCTAACTCTGACGGATTTACTGCACATCAGCAAGTCAAATGACATCAGTAGTATTCAGCATAGGGTTCTGAACCTCTTCTGCATCATCAACAGAATGGTTTGGAGGGACAGGTTTATCTCGCAGAGGATACTGCTGCTGTGGAACAGACTCCTCATCCACATAAAAGAAAGTTCATCGGTGTTCATTTTCAAACACATCTTGGATCTATGGATGATTAACAGAAAATATACTCCAGAACTGTCCACTGTATTACTATTGCATAGGGGCAGCTCCTAAATGATTTATCACATGCCATGGTCCACTCAAATTATCTACGGTATGATCCCAGTTATTCTCATTAGGGGTAATAAATACATTATCAACCATGAGATGGATAATGATGCCAATCTCTAACCCAAAGGGATAGGGTAATTTAAGCACAAATAGGAGATTAGCTTAGTGCTTACCTATGAATCAATTAAATCACAACTTATGCAGTTATATAAGTACATATACATGGTTAGAAAAGAAATCAAAACATACTGACATTTTCATTATGTTCATGTTGTATACACATTTTCTTTTTAGCAATTATCATTCACTGTGTTGCATAAATTGCTAAATTTTCACGTTCCCTTAAATTTCACTCCTCATCCTTCTCAACATTATTCTGCATGTGTTGTTGCCAGAAATTTCATTTATTTATTTCCACATAATTTGCTCCTTGAGGCACATTAAGCATCCATGGTGATGATGACTTTTTTCCCCATTTTCCACCCAAGGACATGGTTTTAGGCCCAACCATATGGGCATGTTGCCAGAATACTGAAGAGAGCTCAAAGCACCATCACGGTTGCCATCACCAAATACAACCCTCACCCTGGAGCCAGGTGATATCCCTGGGGAAAGAAAATAAATGAATGTGTTTAGTTAGGAGAAGGATTGACATTCAGCAGGCATGGGGATAGAAACTGGCACAGAGGAGAAAGGAGAAACATAAGAAGAAACAAACAGATGAACAAGAAGAGTATCCAGGTTTCTGGGGAGAAAATGCCACACACTTATTTCAATGAAAACTTTTTGAATTGTCATTTGGTCAAACCTAACACAGACAAAGATACATTTTGCCAGATTTGGGCCAATGGGAGGATACTAACATATAGTCTGTCCTGTGGGACTACATTCTTTAAGCTGTTTATAAAAATGAAGAAGGGGAAGAAGATGAGAGGTTGGGGACTTGCACTTGCATCTACTTGTAAGAAATTTCAAGGTAATGATTTTCATTAGGATAACATCAGTATAGAGAAGTCAGGCAAATTATCAGCGAGTATGATGTAGTGGAACCTTCAAGAGAATGAAAAAAGTATAAGGGAGATGGAAAAAGAAGACTTATAGAAAACATGCATATTTAGCAATAAGGTAGACTGTAAAAAGTTTAAAAAGACCACAAAAGGACTAAATGAGAAAGCTGGTCCAGCACAGAAAACAGGAAGGCAGTCCTTGAGTTTTTATGTAACATTTATCAAAGTCAGACAAATAAAATGATTTGGTTAATGTGAAAAGGGATGATGGCTAGGTAACGGAAGATGGTAATGAAGTGGGAAGGGAGATCTTGAAAACTGTGAAGACTGGTAGAGATGGGTGAATGCTGCCAGCCTTGAATGTGAAGACTGGTAGAGATGGGTGAAGGCTGCCAGCCTAGTCAAATAGAATTTGGTACATGATTCTATCATTTCTAAATACTGTGAAATGCTGTTTCAAAATGTGGCAACAGTGCTCTCTATTGACCCAGTAAAAGCATGTGGTGACCCTTTCATGTAGACAGTGGTACCGAAAAGTCTAGATGAAGAAATTCTTTCTATTATTTTAACCAAGTGTTAAATTGCTAGATTTAAACATGCAAATGTATTTTTATTGCTCTGTTCCTGACCAGTTGCAAAATAACAAAAGGGAGATGTTAAGAATGCAAATGCAGTTAATGTGTAGCCTGGGAACTCTAAGGAGGGTGAAAAAGATGATGTAATGTTTATCAGAACTGCAATAGCAAATTAAACAGAGAGAATCAGAAGGCATTAAGTGTTTTTGTCTGACTATCCAACTCACAGCACTGACTTTTGCTCTATGTAAATAAGTTATTTTAGAAGTGTGTTTTCTTGTAGATAGCTAGAATATTAGACTAAGTGTTTTTCTGTGATGTCAGAACTGTTCTACTGATTTATTTTAAGTATTTCTGTGGGATTTCTAAACTTTTGACTAGCACTGACTGTGTAGTAGAAAGTACTGTCTTGTGGTTTTAATTATTTATTATCAAATATTTTAAAACCTTTTAACTGTGGCTGGCTTTGTGTAGAGATAAGTTAAGCTCTAGAGAACACTGCATATTTATAGAGTTTATTGTACAAAGCCACTCTAATAAGCCTTGACTGATTAGTCACACTTACCAATTGGATAATAATATTGCACAGTAATAATTGGACACCCTTTTAAGGGCCTTTGTGTAGCTGATAATATTAGCTGGATGGTGGCAGTAATTACTACTGTATAGTCTGGGTAAAAGGGGCACAGCTGGAGAACATGTGCCAGCCTTCCCCAGCAGTACCTGTGTGGTTGTATAAACTTATCTCAAAGTGTGTGTTTCAGCTACTTGGGCAGCGACACGAAGCACTGGTTGGACAGAGAGGGTGCTGGAGATTTTAGCCCAGCTAGGCTGAGATCTAGACCCTATAGCTGTGCCAGTGGGGAGTCTTATTAGGGAACTGGGGAGCAAGGGAGCGACCAGCCCCACACTGACTCTGATCTCTGTGTGCTCTTAAGGGAAATTGCTCTTTACTGTGTGTATTTGTTATCCTTTCCTCATATATGAGATGCCCTCTCTGGTGTTAGTGGTGAGGACTGTGGCTCCTTGATTGCTGAGCCAGGGCACGGATGTCACAAGAACGTATAGGTTCATAGATGAATACTAGGCTAACTGCCCTGAAGGGTCATTTTAAGCCTATCCAATAACCAGAGGTCAGAATTAAACCTTGTACCTTGGGTCTGTGAGGTGAAGATGTTAACCATTATGCCAAATCTACCCCTTCAGTGGGTATGGGATGCTTTGACCCAGGACAGTTTGACCTCACTGAAATGGCAAAGCAAGAAACAAATAAGCCACAGATATTTTGACATAAAGAAGAAAAATGTTATATACTGCTCATACATCCACATAGTTACTGAGAAAATGTCAAAGATTACCTCAAAAAAAGAAAAAACGAAGTCATGAGGTTATATAACTGTTTAAAACATTTTCATTTGAAATATGTGTAATAATATTAATGCTAATTTAAAATAATATTGTTTGGAATGTTAAATAATATTGATTTTTAAAGTTAAGTTAAAAAACTATCAATTAAATTAATTATATTTGCAAATTAAATAAAATGTTAAAGAAATTAACATTTACATATAAAAAGTTAAGTATATTAAATTCCAGTGAAAAAAATCATGATTAATCATAATTAATGTTAAGCAATTAAACACATTTCTAAAACTTTAAAAACTTTTTTTATATAATTGGGGTCAAATAGTCTAGGTTCAAACTGTCCACTAGCTACTTCTATACACAATAAATATAAATTTAAACATGAATGTGTATTCAATTGCATTGGGGTCGAATTGTCTGGGGTTGAATAGTCCTGCTTCCCCTTCAGGTATCTAACAGAGTCAGTAAAGTGTGAATAATCCGATCAAGTTCATAATGGATGTCAGGTAGGTAATAAAGGATGGAGAATGAGCTGAAATACTGAATACTTTTTATTTCATACTTATATAAGGCATAGGACGGAAAGGTACCCTGTTAGGAATGAAGGAATGCATGAGGGAAAGGCTGAGAAGTATATAAGCACAGAAAAAAAGGGTGAAAAACAGTTAGCCAAGCTGCAGAAGGACAAACCCAAAAACACATATGAAATCCATGCTCATAGGTTCATAGATTAGTACTAAGCTAACTGCCATTGCGAGCCATTTTAAGCCTAGCCAATTATCCCTTGTGAGATTCAAACCCTGCACCTTGTGTTTGTAAGGCAAACACCTTAACCATTAGGCCACCCTCCCAACCCACTGCAGCTGTATATTTGGAAAATTCCAAAATGAACCCTAGCAGAAATCTTCATCTTGTTCCTGTCCAGACAGGAGGTGCCATTGATAAGAACATTGAAAATCACTCCTCCTGTCCATGTTTCACCTATGAAAATAGGACCAGTTTGGGTAAATACAGACTGGTTGGTTTTAGAATGGTGGCTGGCAAGGTCATGAAGAAGATTCTATATACTTTCATGAAGAGCAACAAACATGACTATGGGGATGAAATAATGCTCGGGGGTAATGAGATGCAACTAAAGGACAGAGTGGGTGAAGGGTATACACTTCAAAGTGGATCTAAGGAAATTATTTTTTTCAGGAAGAGTGTCCAACCAAAATAATAAGCTGCTAGAGTGGTCAGTTGGATTCAGGTCTATGGAAGAGTTTAAGAGGGTCTGAGATATACTCAAGTGAGAAAGATACATGAGAACGGTAACGCCTTAATACTGCTTGCATTACAAGGTTGTATAGACAGACATAAACATCTCCTGCCTGCAGAAATGAAGGATATAAGAAATGAAGGGGGAAATAAATGAGTATCCCTGAAAGTTTGAGCTCATAATACAGAGCTAAGCAATTTTTTACAGATTTTAACAGCCCCCGAATGTGCTGAAGGATTAAGTACAAATAATCAGAATATGCATGCAGGGGTGCATTTATTTACATGAAGTTTTCAGATGTTGTGATTCTATGTCAAAGAAATGCACATTAATGATTCTTTTCCCCAGTGCAAACTGCCAGCGCACAAGAACAGTAAGTGTAAATGGTGAGTAGAAACTCCTGCATAACCTTTCAGATGGCTGTATTTTCAGCATTTTCCTTAAGTAAAACATACAAACTCCAAGGTTTTCATCTGGTGCAAATAGAACAATTAGTGCAGGAAAGCAGTTTAGATTCTGTGTCTCCTCTTTTAAATACAATACTCCAATAACAAATGGTTTAATGCATTTCATTGTTGAAGAGATGTGAGTCAAATAACTGCCTGTGTACATCTATTCTGGTAAACTGTATTGTTCTCTGAGATAAAGTATAAGAGATTTACAACCAGCGTAGTGTTTAATGCATTCCTTCTTAAAGTCCTTCCTCACATATACACATTGCTGCAGATTCCCATTATTACAACCTGCAAATCTGTAATGTAAACTGAAAAGTTAAATCAGCAGGTTGCATACCTCTCAGTTGTACACATTTACACAGAATGTCCAGATTTATGCTTCATAGTTTTGGTCTGTTCCTCATAAAATTGTTGGTTTACTGGTAAATCACTGATGACTGAAGCCATTAAATAATAACATACATACACTTGAGTTTCAGACTTCATATCCTTCAGGAAATGCATCCTCACAAAAATCATATTATTCTAAAAGCTTTCTAAAGTCATAAGAGCAATATTTAAAATATATACCTTCTTTTTGAGCCTTTGTCCCCATTATTTTAGGCTTTGTGCAGACTTCTTGCAGCAATTGATTGACAGGTATGGCAGGTAGAATACATATATGTTTTTGTTTTAAATACTTATTTTTGCACACAAGAAATTTGTCATATTATGAAGACAGGAATGGAACAGTAAATGCCTGACAGAAGTAGGGTCAGGAAATAAACTGAAACAATGAAACAATTTACTGAGATTAAAAATTAAGACTGATCTGCCTTCTGACCTCAGCTCCTGTAATTACACTGAACTGTGGCAAAGCATTTGCACAGGTGGTTAGATTAAGAAAGATAAACCAATACTATACCACAGGGAAGTACTTAGTGTAGAAAGCTCAATATAATTACTTAAAGCATGTGTACCAGTGTAAACTCTATAATCAGTTAATCAGTACAGTCATTAAGACAGTTCTTTAGAAGGTGTAATTAATGTACAGTTATAAAGTGCTTTTTAATGCCGGAATACAACATTTGAA
The DNA here is from genome assembly GCF_019279795.1 of Protopterus annectens. NCBI lineage: Eukaryota > Metazoa > Chordata > Ceratodontiformes > Protopteridae > Protopterus > Protopterus annectens. The sequence continues at coordinate 273,214,334 of NC_056750.1, forward strand.
ACATACTAATTTGTGAAGCACTGGGTCGTGTTTTATTAGCATATACCTCACTGCATATTATTTTGTATTTAGACTCTAAATAATAGTTTATTGTATTACCCTACATTATTTATATTATTTGTTTTGTGTGTTTGCTTACTGGGTTGTGGACTAGTCATAGACTGACCTATTTCAGCTCAGCCCAGGATTTAAAACTGAAACAAAGAAAACAAATTGAATATAGAAATGTTACACAGAGAAGGTTCAAGGAATCAAAGTGTCTATACAGCTAATGTGATACAGTCGTAGATTGATTTTACAGGGTCTATATTATAACATCGAAGTTTTAAAACTTCGAATGTTATAATATCGAACCCTTTAGGGCGAAAGCTGACAATAGCGAAGCCTCGGAACATCGAAATTTTACCTAGGGTAAGATTTCGGTGGTCCGTTCTATGGATTCACTATTTACAGCACTGTGGTACGATGGTTATGGACATGGTTTAGGGAAGTGAGTGAACGGAGGTTACGGACTGGGTTCAGGTAAGTGTGGTGCGATGGTTACGGACCGGGTTAAGGTAAGTGAGTGAACAGACTGGGGTAAGGTGAGTGTGCGGTAATTAGGGACTTTAGGGTTAGGGTGCGGGTGAGGTGAGTGTGCGATAGTGACAGACTGTAGGGTTAGGGGTAGGTTAAGTGAGTTAGGGTTAGGGAGTGGGTGAGGTGAGTGTGTGAGAGTTACGGACCTTAGGGTTAGGGTTTGGGTTAAGGTAAGTGGATAGATAGTGTATGTAGTGTAGGGTTAGATGTAGGATTTTAAGTGTATGTTTGTGGATTGAAGTTGTTTTGGTGTGCTTGTGTTGTGTGTTTGTATGTTTCTTGGAACAGCAAATTTTTCCCTGGGAAAAATTTCGCTGTTCTGAGTGTTCGATGTTATGATTGTTCAACTGAAATGGGTTGATATTATAACATTTGAAATTTTGAGCATTCGATGTTATAATATAGACCCGATTTTACAAGCACATCTAGACTGTGTGTGTGTGTGTGTGTGTGTACTACAGATCTTGAATAAATGTGGTTTTGAAACTGCACTCATTAAACATAACCTAAAAACAACACTGAACAGGAAAAGTCACTTAAAACAAGTATATTTTCCAAAGGACCTACCCCTTCACCTCTCACACCCCCTGCTACTTATATATGCCAACTCCACAATCACACTACAGTGGGGAGTATGGCAAATCACCCACTGTACCTAGGTCTATCATATGAAAAGACCTGCAATTTGTGATCTTTAAACATTCAGTCACTTTTGCTAATCTTTTCAGAGCTTGTTTGAGCAGCAGAATGCAACCAAAATATATATATAGTTATGTATGCATGCATACACATCTATATTTACATATAGAACTGGGTCACAGGAAGTTACTAGGCTGATGGCCCTAGGGCCCTTACAAGCCTAGCAAAGTTCTACCCTTATTTCCATGATCAACACCTATTGCCCCTGTCCAAGAGGGACACAGGTGGAACCCCCGGGGTGGATCTACTGTTCCCCATCCAATTGTCCAGACTGCGTTTGAAGAGGGTCAATGAGCTGCTGTGTTTGACATGAAGTGGGAGTCTGTTCCAAAGGTGTGGTAACTGCTGGGAGACAAAACTGTCCCTCTAGCAGGTTCTATTAATGTCACATACCAGGTTAAGGTCTTTAGACAGAGTAACCCGTGTACCATTTGACTTGCAGATATACAGCATTTCCAAAAAAGCAGGGTCAGATATTGCCTTATATGCAAGGCAGAGAGCTCATCTGACTAGTCTGTATGAAATAGAATAAAGTGACAGTGATTTCAGATGATCCACATAGGACAGACGCTGAAGACCTTGAATTTTCCTTGTGAGGAAACTTTGTGGTCTCTTCAATTGCTGCAGGTGCTTGGAAAGGTACATAACAAAAGGGACACTGTACCCAATTATTGGACTGATTTGGGAAGAGTACATGGAGGTTATAACTTTTTTTTTCCTGGAGGCAATACCCTTACTTATGAGATAAGCAATATAGAAAGTCCTTCTTACTGCTGCGGAGACATCGTGATCAAAGGTAAGGATGCTGTAAACCTGTGTACTCAGGTCTCTCACCACTGAAGGCATATTTAGGGTGTTTCTACTGATATGGTAGTTAGCAGGAACATCGATCTTACCAAAAGGGCTGATATACTCAATGTAAAAAAAATGTATTAAGTCCATGACTTTGGCAACAACCATTTGTTTGTGTAAGACCCTCTTGCAGAATGTTGACATCATTTAGAGATTCTATGACCGCTCCCAGTTTGCAGTCATCAGCAAACTTTGTCAGCTACAGACCTTTAGTTTTTGCTTGCACTTCAGAGAAATAGATTTCAAACAGTAGAGGTCCCAGGAATGAACCTTGTGGAACACTACTGGTTGCAGGTCTGCTGGTGGTGTCCCCTATTTTGACCATATGGGTTCTATCAGTGAGCCAGTTAGTGACTCATCTAATGATATAAGGGTTGATACTTAGCTGGGTGAGTTTGTCAATGATGCCAGAGTGGGGGATAGTGTCAAAAGCCTTGATTAAGTCTAGGTAGGTTGTATGCACAGATTTCCTCTAGTCCAGGGCCTGGCTGACTGTCTCGAAGAACTCCACCAGGTTAAACAGGCAGGTTCTCCCTTTGACAAATCCAAACTGAGTAGGAAATTACCTATATCTTTATTGATAAGGTCCATGATGATTCATTCCATGGCCTTGCAGATAAGGCTAGTCAGATTAATAGGTCTATAGTTGCTGGAGTCAGTGGAAGCACCACCTTTGTGCAAGGAGATAAAAATGGATGTTTTCCATTCACCTGGGAAGACACACACACACACACACAAAGTTTTTTGTTTCAAATAAAAATAATAAAAATATGCACATTATTTACATATTTACAGAATAGAACCTTGTAGCTGCTACACATTTAATAGTGGCTCATAGGTTTATAAATAAGTACTGGGTAATCAGTCTGCAGACCATTGCAAACTTGGCTGTATTCAAAAGTTCCCTTCATCCTCAGGGATGGCATACCTCTCAAATGTGGCAGAAAATTCTGTACTGGGGCTCATAATAAAAGGGTACATAAATTCCAGACTGTTCTCTAAATTCTGATTTTTTTTTTTCATTTTTAAGTTGTACTTCCTGCTTGCTTGGTGACATCATCAGTCTGTCCCTGAAGAATAATGATGATGGCATTGTAGATGCTGTGAGGGAGCACTGGGAAGTACTGGTTTGTAATTGTGAAAACAAAACATCAGGTTTTGCTTTGATACTTGCGGATGACATAATACCACCACACAAAGTGTGCACAGTGCATACAACACTGGACTTTAAGGAGCAGGAAGGAGAGAGTTAGAATTTAACACTTTTACTATGAATGGTGAGCATCTGAACAAAGAAAATGGTTTATACAGAGCCAGAGGCAGCTGCAGGCAGCCAGGATTCAAATAAGTGAATCATTTTCACAGAGATAGAAGCAGATGAGAGAGGAGCAAAGTAATGGAAAGGGAGTGGGATTAGATTTTGGATGGAATAGCAGCAGCATGACAAAGAACCCAAGGTAGTGCAACTCTGCAGCCACCGGGAACTAGTAGGATGGATGATTGTATTACTGGGGAGTGGGACAGAATCCAAAACTAAATCAATTTCTTTACAAGTAAAAACAAATAAATAAGGTTATAAAATGAGACTGCTTAAATATTTATTTAAGGATTTACTGTCTGGAAACATACGCCAGAAGCCTGATATATCAGAGTTAAGTAAACAAATAGAGCTATACTAATAATATCAATATTTATTTATTTCACTTTGACGATCAGCTAAATTACAACCATTAGGCTAAACAACTGTTTTTTGAGAATAAATTGACATTTGACTCACATACTGCTATAGTAAAAGAGTAGAGAGACATGTGATTGGTGAATTTTTGTTATGTGAATTTCTGGCACTTTAATATTGCCAACCTATTTTTTACACTGCTCTGAAGAAGTCTATAAAACAATAGCACTTAGCCAACCCAGTTTTGTAAATAAAGTACAAATTACATGCGTCTTTCAGCATTTTTTTCTTTTTGAATTTATATTTTAATTTAAATTTATTTAAAATGTTCATATTTTATAGATATTTACCTAAAATTCCTCCATGCAATAATCTCTACAAATATTTTGTTATCTGTCACTGTTATTTGTCTGACTACTGAACTGCAATCTGTGTTTCAGTGTTGTAATCTAATTTATTTGATAATTGTATATTACTAATGTATATAATTTTGCTTTTTATTACATTGACGAGCTTTTTACCCTGGACCTCCACTGAAAATGGGCTCTGTATGGCCCATTGGACTTTCCCAGTTAACAAACTCCAAATAAATAAATAAATATAGTACCAATCATCTCAACTGTCCAGAATTGTACAGAATATCTTGATTTTTGCCTCATATTCTTGTTGGTCTTTTCCTCATAAAATGTGTGGTTTTCTGGCAAATGACTGAGGACTAAGTCAGTGGTAATGACAGACATTTTAGTTTAGACATTATATCCTTCAAAAAGTGCAATGCTAATGTAAAACCTATTTTTCTAGCAACTTTCATTTCTTTTTTAAACAAAAAACATATTTATTGAATTACAACTTATGACATAGGCAATCATACATTTATACAAACTATACTGACATACTTTCAGTTGCAAACATTGTACATCACATATAATCTATAGTTTACTATTAAAATGTCGTAGTGCCTGTCATAGAATGGCATGTGTTAGAAAGGCACTTTTCCAATGGGCACAATGCCGAACCAGACTACATTGAATACACAATACCAAATGGTAGTGTAATTTGATAATCTGAGTTTGGCATTGTGAGTGGAGATTGTGGAACAATGCGGAAAAGGGAATTGACCCATTTCCTTACTGTAGTGCAATCTCAGAGTTGGTATATATAATTCACAGGGGGTGTGGGGAGTGCATGGAGGGGGGTTGCCCCCTTGCAAAATAGTAAAATACACATGCCACTGAATGTAGAGTGTAATGGTACATTACACTGCATAGCTTGGGTGCCTGATGTCACCTACTGCTATGTGGAATACATTGAACTACGGGTGTCGATGTATTCAGTTTACACATGTATGCTTGCTCGATGTAACGGATTTCCAGCCTCATTCTTCCTCCAAAACATTTTTCTCCAGGTATTGTTTGGCACAGTTCCAATTTTTTCAATGTAATCGACTCCTACTCTTTTCTAAAAGTCCCACTTCCAGTTTGTTTATCTCTGTGACTATATTCACTACCTCTAGTACTGTTGGTTTAAACGTTGATTTCCATTTTCTAGTAATTGCTATTTCAAGAGCCACCAGAATTAAACTCAGCAATGCCTTACTATGTCTAAGCAAATGCAATTCTGTATCAAAGCACATAAAAATAATTTCCTAAGTTACACCAATTTGCTTACCCAGTATTTTTGACAGAATGGTATGCAAGGAATTTTTAAAGTCTGCCAACTCATTACACTCCCAAAACATACGTTCCCAGTTACCACTTTCTTCCCTATCATACCTCCAACATTTGCAAATCTGCCCGAGGAAAAATTCTTTTGAGGATCCTTGGATTATAAAAATACCTACACACTTCCTAGTGAGAAATGTCAAATCTCCTAGACTTTGTTGAATATTTGGGAGCCATACATATATCCTCCCATTGTTTCTTTATCAATTGCTTATCCAATCTCTCTTTCCAATCCTTTCTAATTTCTTCTGACTGATATTTATAGTCATCATGCAATATTTTATATGCTGTAATAATTATCCATTTTTAACAGCAGCTTCTGTTCTAGATTCTACTAAAAACTCTTATTAGTGCTAGTTTTCACTTAGAATCCCCCTATTTCTTTCTCATTGCCAATACTCTTGAATTCGAGTTTGCAGTCCAAATGCATTATTGGTCTTTTCCCATTCTATTACCTCTCCCTCTCTAATTATTTGCTCCCAAGATTTTAGTTATTTTGTTAGTTTTATCCTGAAAATTCCACCCCCCTTTGCCTATTCTCTATACCCCTAATTGCAGTTATCCCTAGTGGCAGAATCTCCTTTCTCCATTCCCATGTTGGCTTAGTTCTTAGAGTACTTTCTGTTACTTTATGAATATAATATTATGTATGGTTATTTGCATTTTCCTTAATGATCTGCATCCATAATCCCACTCTGTCCTTATTTCTTGAGTACCTCCCCCCCAGTTTCATCATCATCATCCATTTTAACTTTGAATTATAGCTTTCAGCTTGTGCTATGTATAGCAGCCTTAATTGTGAAGCTCTAAAACACCCCTTCACATCAGAAACCACCCTGTTCTGTTGGATCATCTTATCCTACCTGACTCTTGCCCTCTTTTTCTCCCAGATAAAATCCTTCTTCATTAACTGCTATACACAACTTCTCCTCTGATTTATAAAAATATGTCTGACCTGTGTATAAAACTAAAGGGATGAAAAATATTTTCACTGCTTGTATCTTGCTATACATATTCATAAAACAGACCTTCCAGTGTCTCAGTTTTTGTAGTTACTTTTGTTTAGTCTCTTCCTACATATCCTTAGCTGCCATAAAAGAATCATTTTTAACCCGTACTCCTAAATACTTCATTTTATCAAGTCCACTAAACTATGCTGAACCAGTCTGTGTGTGAGTACCTAGTTTACAGCTATTGCTTTTATCTTCATTAATTTTGTATCTTAAAAAAATTGAAAGCATCTCAGAATGTCCCACAACACTCAAATATCCTTTGCCGGTTTTATCAGGTAAAAATAATATCATCTGGAAATAAAGTCAACTTTTCTTGATTACTACATTAATTATATCCTTGAATTTCTGTGTCCCTTATTTTCTTTGCCACTGGTTTTAAATGTAATGCAAATAATGAAGGGGTAACAGGACACCCTTGCTTGTTCCTCATCATAAATACCTTATCAGAGAAGAATCCCTCTACTTTAATTTTCATCTACAAATGCACAAATATCCTCCTAATTAACCATATTATTGTGTCAGGGAATGTAAAGGCTTCCATTGCCATACTCAAAAAAAATCCCACCTTAATCACATTTACCATTCTTTTAGCCATTATAAACATAAACACTTTATAATCATGGTTTAGAACTGAAATGGACCTATATGAAGCTGGATCTGATAGGTCTGTACCATGTTTAGGTATAACAGCCACCAACGCTTTCTACCTGGATATTGGTGCTTCTCTTCCTTTAAAAAAAACTATTCAACAAAACCTTCCAAATCTTTATCACTTTCTTCCCTTCTAGCTTCCAAATGTGTACAGGAATACCAATTATTCCTAGAGACTTTCCTGTAGATTGGTTATGCATCACCATTTTTATATCATCTCTTCCTATACTAACTGTTAATAATTGAACCTCATCTACCTCTAAATCATGACATTTAATTCTTCCATTCTAGCAACTTTATAAATTAATAAGAACAACATTTAAAATGTGTTGATTTTGAGATCCCCTTATTATTTTTGTATTTGTCCAGAATTCCTGCACTAAGAGGTTGAAAGGTGTGTACAGGAATGAATATTTTTGGGTGTTAGTGTGTGTGTTTGTGTCAGGCAGACTGAGTGTTGAATGAACATGTAATGTTTTGAATATGAGTGGCAGTGTGCTATAGGGTGTGTGATTGCTTTTTTCTGATCACTTGCTTTGGGATTATTCTTCTTTTAGATAATTAGATACTCACCTGTCAGTATGAGGCATAGTTCCTATGTTTGTGTATGTGCGTGTGTCTAAGTGTATCCATGTGTCTTTGTGCATGTATGTATGTTTGTTTGTGTATGAGTTTTGTGACATACTAATATTCTTCAAGGATTAGTTCTTTGCCTTATGCCCACATCCCACAATCATATCTGGGTAGGAGGAGTTACGCTACTGATTGCAAATTTCAATCTTTTGACCAAACGTAACTATTTTCCATGGACTTGGTCCAGATTGCTGTATGCCTGCAGGTTACAGGATATCAATATGGGTTACTGGTCTAAAATATTTTATAGTATATATAACTTACAGTTTCTATTCTACTGCATGGGTTACAGAGATTTAAGAACAGAAAAAAATGTATATATAAAATGTCTGAAATGCAGCTTACTGTGTAACAATGATCAAATGTGAAACCATCAATAATCCTGGATATACTGTATCATGGATCTTGTGGGGGACAACTCTCACACAAAGCTTGCATTTAACTCCCACATACACTTTGCTATATGTATGGAAGTGGAGCAGGTCTAAGATTTTGCTTTAAGTCAGTTATACTCCATCAATGAGTCTTGACAATTTGTGCCTTATTCAACTGGGCTTTGTTCATGTTAGTTAAAAACATGTGTGTATATGTGTGCATATATATCTATAGTGGTCTAGGACTATTCACTGAAAGCACATTTCACTAAAAGTCAAATAACTGCAGAAATCACTGAAAGCTCAATTCACTGAAAGCACAATTCACTGAAACACATTTCACTTAAAGTTATATATGGCCTTTTCCTCACTGTAGTTCGACCCTGGAGTTAGTATATATAGTAAGGGGGGTTGTGGGGGGCATAGCTCCCCACATAGTTTGGATAAATATGTTCAGAAAAAGAGTAATTTATTGGAATTGCAAGTATCCATGTATATAGTTCAAAACATTTAAAATAGGTGGGGGGATGTGCCCCCCCATGCACACCCTTACCCCTTACTATATATACTAACTCCAGGGCTGCACTACAGTGGGGAAAAGGCCATATATAACTTTCAGTGAAACGTGTTTTAGTGAATTGTGTTTTCAGTGAATTCAGCTTTCAGTGAATTGTGCTCAGTCAAATGTGTTTCAGTGAAATGTGCTTTCAGTGAATAGTCCTAGACCCGTGTGTGTGTGTGTGTGTGTGTGTATATATATATATATATATATATATATATATATATATATATATATATATATATAT
>NC_056750.1:273228336-273403336 GCF_019279795.1 Protopterus annectens
TAGCTAAGTGAAGGGGAACTTGTGATGCTAAACAGAATTAAATTTCAGATTTAAGGGCAAAAAGTACAAAGATCATCAACATTTTAGAAATATTGTGACTACACTAGGATAAAGGCATTGATGTTAAATGTCTGAAGCAGCTGTGTGAATGATTTTAGTTCTGAAACAGACCTTGAGGAAGGAAAGAGGATACTGTAAAACAAGGGGCTAGCCAAGATTATGGACCATCGAAATATCAGGAACTAACTAGCTCTATTTAATTTGGAGTAAGGGGTGACCCCTCATGGGAATCTGTGGCATAAATATGCCAGTTGGATTTATAGCTTTTCGCAGTCAGTTAATGAGAGAGTTAGGAGTCATTTCTGGAATGGTACATTCAAGGTTGGTCACTAGTATGCCTTTGTAGAGGATTCTCCTGGCTTTGCTGGACTGCACAAGACAGCCTTTGTAACGAGTCTGCAGAAGCTCTGTGGTGTAGAGGTATAAAGCACTGACTATGAAGCAGATGACCCAAGTGGCTGATGTTAGCCAGTGGGGTGGGGTTAGGGTCTTCATTATTGGGATATCAGCAAAGCACAATGCATCTCCATGGCTGTCTGGATTATGCTTCTTTGGTCAGCTCTCACCTTGATGGAAGAAACTGTTTGGAGTAACAAATACACCCCAGACTAATACGGGGATGATTGACAGTGGGCAGGCATGGAAGTAAAAAGGATAATGTGTCAGAGTATATTAAATGTGGGTCACACACCAAGGTATGTGGCTTTTATTTACACAGTTTCTACTCAAGCTCAGTTTGGAGAACCGTTAGTGGATATTTTTTTAGATCACATAAAAATGTTGTACTGACCGATTTCTGGGCAAGGTCTGGTGACCAACTAGCTACACCTCCTGCCTGGGAATCAAATATAGTTTACATATAAACCTTTCAGTGCTCATGCATGACAGGTGACAGTACTGTTTTGGAATATTTGTAGTTGGAATTTATCTTGCTCCCACGAGGCAGAAAAAATACACTTAGAAAGCTTTCACTGACTTTGCTTTCTGAGTTGAATGTCTTAAAGTACTGCAAGATGCAACCTCTGACATTTCACAAGTGAAGCAATTTTAAGGAGTCTTACATGAATCTTATAAGTAACAGAGAGTTTTCATGACTAGAAAAAATTATACATTTTTTAAAAGCACTATTTCAAGAAATGTATAACTCTATCAGTAACAGCTACACTACTCTAAAATGAAACAGAGCAATGCAGTAATTGTTTCAAATACTACTTTTCCCAATATACTACTAAATACTGCATCTACATTAACTATAATGAACATTTGCACAACACCACTGTTTATATGTTTATTTACTTTACTTATTTTTATATAAGCTTAGTTTCGCATGGATGGTACAGCTATACTATGATATAAGATTTTTTCATGAGTTTATATCAGTCAAGCTTTCACTGACTTTGCTTTCTGAGTTGAATGTCTTAAAGTACTGCAAGATGCAGCCTCTGACATTTCACAAGTGCTGCAATTTTAAGGAGTCTTACATGAATCTTATAAGTAACAGAAAGTTTTCATGACTAGAAAAAATTATACATTTTTTAAAAGCACTATTTCAAGAAATGTATAACTCTATCAGTAACAGCTACACTACTCTAAAATGAAACAGAGCAATGCAGTAATTGTTTCAAATACTACTTTTCCCAATATACTACTAAATACTGCATCTACATTAACTATAATGAACGTTTGCACAACACCACTGTTTATATGTTTATTTACTTTACTTATTTTTTATATAAGCTTAGTTTCTCATGGATGGTACAGCTATACTATGATATAAGATTTTTTCATGAGTTTATATCAGTCATGCCCCCTACATGAAGTAATTGAACTTGGAACTTCCCAGACACTCCTTTTGGCTATGAAATGTTAAACTTTCTCAGTGCACTACATGGCTATACCTTGAAGTAAAGGCCCAAAATGTTTGAATGTTATCCTGATGGAGGACATGATCTGTGTCCATCTTTTGCAGTGGTGTTTAAATAACTGTTAGCCCCATATGAATGGCTACTGAAATTTCAAATGAAATAATTGTACTTACTGAAACAGTAGAACTGAAAGGCCAAATACAAGGAATATTTACAAAGTCTGAAACTGTAACATACAGAAAACAAGAGTGTAACCAGAACTACTGTATGGTACAGAAACCTGGGCAGTGAAGGCAGAGCAGTGAGGAAGCTAGAAGTGATGAGATAAAGTGCCTGAGATAGGTGGTAGGATATATGCTGTGGGAGAGATGAAGAAATGAGGACATCAGAGAAGAAGCCAAAGTAGCTCCTGTTACAGAGAAAATCTATGAGAGCAGACTGCAGTGATTTGGGAACATGTGAAGGAAAGATGTCATTGACCTGCTGAGGAAGGTTTGGGACAGACAAGAAGAAACTGGGCATCAAACAAAGAGATGGATGGATTGTGTGAGAGAAGATCTGTGACAATCAGGCATGGCAGTCAAAGAAGGTAGGCGGGTGGCAGTGATTCGAGAGAGAGAAAAATAGTTGACATGACACCCTGACCCCATGCAGAACATGGGAAGAGGGACTGATGATGAGGCTGGGCTACATTACTGAATTTCCTACAGTATGTACCAAGGGCATGGGAGGACAGAGTCATCCATGTTGGTACCAAAAAAGCTCTCTAAAGGTAAAATGCCAAGTTTTAAAGTTTACTTGTCATATGTGAATTACACTTTGCTTTTCAAAACATCAGGACACTTTAAGTCCACATATTTATGCATCTGACAGGAAGCCATGGCAGATTACCTTCTAATACAACAGTAATACGCATGCGTGTGTACATCAGGAAACCACTGTTATCACATAGCTCTACCCATTTAAAAGAAAATGAAGTGCCTTAGTGGTGGTATAAACATACCGCTAACTATAAGAAAAATATTTAATAACAGCAATTATGTCCATATGTTTCAAGCCTAAGGAATGTGTGAATGTAAAGTTTAGCTATTTGTTGCTAGCATTATTTTAAACTGCAATGTCTGCATTAGGCCTGGAAGCACAGATACATGGGTAGCTCATTTTACCCCTTTATACTGGTTTGGTTGGAGCTTTTGTCAGATGTATGCAATCTCTCAGATCCAGCAGATAAAGGAATTATTTTACAATTTGTACATTGTGAAGTATGGAACAGTTCTTCAAGTTGGAGGAAACAACTTAACTGGGTGGAAAATAATATTTAGGGAGTAAATTCTGTGTTACAGAATCTTTTAAGTAATTTATTAAATATTAGAAGACATAGACACTGCCTCTTCATAAAATGATAGCCTAACTTTACCTAATGTCAAGATATGGAAATGATCTTGGCACCTGGGTTGACAGTTCCCTCACCTTTGAACACCATGTCACAATAGTAGTAGTTAGGAAATCCTTCAGTCTGGCAGAACTGCTTTGTAAAGGTATCACATCTGTTTTAACAGATGTTATTGTTCCTGTGCTATTGTCCCAATTAAACTAATGATTGGTAAAATGTTCCCTTCAGAATGTACCTAGCAAGACAGGTATCAAACATTCCTGGTGAATATGATTATTTTCCTAAAAACCCTTAGCCTACCAAGAAAGACTACAGGACACACAGACACAGACACAGACACAGACACAGACACACACACACACACACACACACACACACACACACACACACAGACACACACACACACACACACACACACACACACACACACACACACACACACACACACACACACACACACACACACACACAATTATAGACTCAGTCCTATACACACAGGCTCATTATTCCTCTATCGCAATCTCCCCCGCTCTTATAGATCCCTGAATGGAGATCTATGCCTTTCATTCCCTGCCATGAAAGACCCACTCTAATGGATCTGTTATATTTTCAGAGGACAAATGGCTACACAACTAAACTTCTGCCAGTTTACAAATAAAACACATTGGAGGGATAGATTCATTATCCAGTGGTTGTTCCATCTCTGAAACCAATTGTTCCTACAAGTTAAATATAGTGGTACTCTTGCCTCCTCCAAGACTAACCATGATGACATTATGAGCACTTACAAGTTCATCCCCAGGTGAACATGTTTTGCTCTCTTGGAAGCAGGGGCTACATCCTGAGGGTGGTATTTGATAAGGGGTGCATGGTCTTCAGGCCTACTTGCCTTGTAGTTCCTATCACCCTATTAATTCTCAGAAGTACAGGTGTACTGATTAACTGATAGTAGCACAAACTATTTCAGTATCTGGAACACCTGAAAATGATTTTCTTTGAGTTTCACACAGCTCCATGTCTGCTAATAGCTGAGCTACTTTTAGATCTTTCAAGGTTCACCACTGTTGATGTTTGTCCATCTGTATGCCCACATAGCTCTGTCCAGTCTACTGATAAGATATTGAGGCAGACCATGGTGAGTCCCTTCATCAGAAAGGGACCACCTCTACAGACAGAAATAGAATTTTAGCTAATCATGGCTTTAATACCCCATAGTCAGGACTGTATAGCTAGAAGGACAAGGTCATCACGCTGCAGCCAACTGGCAATAACTTTACTGCAGAAACACCAACCCTCTGGCATGTTGCTATATTACAAAAACTCAATTTATCAAAAGGCATGACTAGCGTATGCATCTCCAGAACCTCATCAGAAATACAGTGCTCTAACCAAAGCCATAGTCTGATGAAGTTTATGCCAGCTTCTGGATCTCCAGTAGGCACCATGCATTGGTCTACCAACATCAGCCCTCCTGATAGAAGTGAGAATGCTCCCACCTTATTATTCCTCCCCTGCCACTGTGTCCATTTTCCACCTCCTGAGTAACCAATCAATACTGAGCCATGTGGGTCACAGTCAGGATGTTAGTCAGTATCTATAAATGGACCACAATGCAGCAGGACTGCTACCCAAAGGAAAAATGTACCCAAGGCCTTTGTGGTTAACAAAGACTGCTACATAATGGGGTAAATATTTGTATGCTTCTTTACCCCACTGCATTTCTAGCTACTGAGTTTCTGTGCAAATGACCTCCTATCATGTATGCATTTTGTAAAACCCAAAACAGCAGTATACCAGCTGGCTGCAGTTACATAAGTTACACAACAAGAACTGTACATTACCAGCAACTTTTTTCAAACAGGGTGCATCTGTTGATCGCCATATTCAAATACGCTGCTCAGCAGTGTATAGCTGAGCAACAGAAGTTGGCTGTTTGAACACATGACTAAAGCTATGGAATATTAATGAGCTGCTTTATGCAGTCTAGAGTTTGATGCCCCCAGCCTCCAATTGCTTAATGCATGATACTTAGCAAGTCATTTAATCAGGCAATTTTGCTGGGTTACTTCCTTGAAAAGGGGTCCTGTAGGTTTATACATTAGAAAATAAAATAAAAAGAAGAAATATGGATTGAAGGCTGTAGAAATGATTCTTTAGTTTACAAAACAAAAACCTCAAGTTCCATTGCAACCTGCTATCACAACCAAGACTGCCCCCACCCAATGATGTGGCAATACGTCCACCAATAGGATCAGCAGAAACACCTAATGTCATAGTGATGCATGAATGCAAATGAGAATGGTATGCATGAATGTACAATGAGCTTCATAGGTTGGTACTAGGCTATTGGCCCTAGGGCCTATACAAGCCTAGCCATAACAATTCCCTGGTTATTTCTTCCCACACTATTTACTTCCCTGGACCCCTGTCTAGCAGGGTGACTGACGTGATCCCAGGGGTGAATTTCCTTTCTTCCATCCAATCGTCAAGGTTCCTTTTGAAGAGGGCCAAAGAGGCACTCTGCATGACATGTATGGGCAGTCTATTCCACAGTCTGGGGAGTCTCTGGGTCAGGAAACTATCCCTCCAGCATGTTTTGTTTATTGCGATGACAAGGTTTAGATCCCTGGAGCATGTGGCTCAGAGGAATTGGGATTTCTTTAAGTGTAGCATGTCCAACAGCTCTGGGTTTGACATGGCCTTGTATGTTAAGCAGAGATCGCCTCTGAGTAGACGATATGCGACAGAGTATAGCTGGAGTTTTTTAAGGCGGTCAGCATAGGGCATCTGATTTAGGCCTGTGATTCTTTTAGTGAGGTATTTCTGTGGTCTTTCCAATTGTTGCAGGTGTCTTGAGAGGTACATACCAAATGGGGCGTTGTATTCTATAATGGGTCTAATAAGGGATGAGTACAGTGGTACAATGACCTCCTTTTTTCTGGATGAAAAGCCCTTAGTGATGAGATGTGCCACATAGAAGGATTTCCTGACTGTTGTGGTGATGTGGTTATCGAAGGTGAGACCACTGTCCACCTGTGTCCCTAAGTCTCTTATCACACTTTCGGTGTTTAGTGTACTGCCACCTATGTGGTAATTCACAGGTACATGTACATGATTTTTCCCACAGGGGATAACTATACATTTCTTGGCATTGAGCTTGAGCCCATGGCTCTGGCACCAAGCATCTGTTTCTGTAAGGCCCTTTTGTAGAGTATCCACATCATTTGGAGATTCAATAATGGCTCCCAGTTTGCAGTCATCTGCGAACTTTGTTAGCCAGAGTCCCTTAATGTTGGCCTGTACTTCAGAGAAGTAGATACCAAACAAGAGTGGTCCCAGGACTGAATCCTGAGGTACTCCACTTGTCACTTGTCTGGAGCTGGATTTGGAGTCAGCTACTTTTACAGCGTGGGTTCTGTCAGTAAGCCAAATGGCAACCCATCGAGTGATGTAGGAATGAATGCCCAGCTTAGTACATTTATCTATGATTTCAGAGTGGGGGGTGGTGTCAAAGGCCTTGGCGAGGTCTAGATAGGCTATGTGGACCACCTTACCCTCGTCCACAGCTCTGGAGACTGACTCAAAGAAGTTAATCAGGTTCAGAAGACAAGATCGGCCCTTCATGAACCCAAACCGAGTGGGGTCCAATGTCTGAAGGTTGCCAATGTCTTTGTTTATAAGTTCCATGATAATACGTTCCATGGCCTTGCAGATCAGGCTCATCAGACTGATGCGGCAGTAGTTCCCGGGATCCAAGGTGGATCCCCCCTTGTGGAGTGGGATAACTGTAGCTGTGCACCGCTCAGTGGGTACGAAGCCTGAGGTGTGGCTATGATTAAACATGACACTTAGGTGAGGTGCCAGCTCATTTTGTAGTTCATGTAGTACACAGCCTGGGATGTCATCTGGTCCCATGGATGCTGTATTCTTAGCTTTGGAGAGTGCGTTTTTTACCTGTGTGGCCATTATTACCGGAATCTTCTGGTATTGAGATGGGCCATTTAGCGGGTAAGAGGAGGGTGAAGTTGGCACAGAATCGATCTGCCAGGATATTGGCAATATCCTTGGGATCAGTATATTTAATGCCATTCTGTTGTAGCTCAGAGCCGATCTGAGCATTGCCATTTAGATTCTTGACATAGTTATAGAATGCCTTGTGGTTGTCTTTGGAATCTTTGGCAATTTTATTTTCGTAACTAGCTTTGGAGGATTTTATGAGGGATCTCAGCTTCTTACTGAGGCTGGTAAGGGAGTTTTTTGCATCCTGGGATTTTCCTCTTTTCTACAACAGTTTCTTCCTTTTGTTGTAAAGTTTGTTTAATGCAGGGGACCACCAGATTGGCTTCATTTTTTGGAGGAGAGCATCTTGGTTCTATTTGGGATGGCATGATTCATGCATGAGTGCATGTGCTCATACAGTGCTTTAGTGTAGGACTCAGCAGATGAACTTTCAGTTCCCGTCTGCATGGGTGTCATGAAGTTTGTCACTTCTGACTTGAGTAGCATGAAGTTGGCTTTGGAGAAGTTTTTTATGGAGGTTTCCTTACTGGGGGGTGGGGATGGGATGTGGAAGTTAAGGGTGATTAGCTTATGGTCTGAACTGTCCAACAAGGGGGTGACCATAGGTGTGGAGCATCAATTTCCCTTGTTGGTAATTACCAGGTCTAGGATACTGGAGCCCCTGGTGGGACAATGAATTAGTTGATCCAGGGCATTGGAATTTATGAATTCCAAGAACCGGTGGGCAAAGGTGTTGGTACACGAGTAGTTTTCCCAGTTAATGGCAGGGTAGATGAAGTCACCCAGTATTAGGGTGTTTGGTTGTATCTTAATATCTTCCAGTATGTTTAGAAAGGTGTAGTGAGAATCTTGGGGCATGGTGGGGGATCTGTAGCAAGCTACAATTTGCATTGCAGTCTTACCTAGTGTTAGTTGCACCTGGGGAATTTCAGACGCATTGTGTTGAGCAACTAGCCTGGTGGTGTGAATATCCTTGGTGACTATGGACACTCCTCCACCTTTAGTGTTTCGATCCTGGTTTGTTCGCCAAAAAGTGTGGTAAGAGTTGTAGCCTGGTATTGCAGGGGTGCTTTCTGGAGCCTTGAAACAGATCTCAGTTACTGCACAGATATCAATGTTCTCCATTTTTTGGAGTGCCTCAAGAGAGTGCATTTTGAGGTTTAGACTTCTAACATTGAGTAGCATTACCTTCAGATTTTGCATGCTTGTACCTATTACAGTGGTGGTTTTGTCCTTTGAACTTTGCCTAAAAAAGGCACTATAGGGGTGGCGAGAGCCTTAGCCAGTAACCTGAATCCCAGGGGCGACAGGTGCAGACCATCTCTAGCGAAGCATCATGGTCTATCAATCATGTCGTCCCAGGCAGACAGATACTGGATCCCCTTTGAATGACACCAGAAGCTTAGCCAATTGTTGAAGTCAATCATTTTGTCCTTATATTGCGGTATCATTCTGGGCGAAGGCAGGATGCTACTAAGGGCTATGGTCATACCTGTCTGGACCACATGATCCGAGAGCTCTTTCATGTCTCTTTTCATGTAGTTCAGGAAGCTACGTCTCAAGTCAGTCACTCCAACATGGACAATGACAGAGTCATATTTGATCTTGTGGAGTGACTTGAGTGCAAGTGTTATGTGGCAGTACCTGGGACCTGACAGGCAGCTGACTGTAATTTTCTCCTTGTTCAGCCTGGTGAGTGAGACATCAGTGTGCCTGACTATAGTCACCTATGACTAAAGTGTTAGGTACATTGTCTTGCCTTAGGGGCTGTTGCTGGGTGGCACAGTGGTGTTGTGAGCTATGTGACACTTTTGTTGTGACTGGTGTTTGTTTACGTTTCAGCTTCAGAGGTCCTTATTGCTTGGGCAGGTTACAGTTAAGGGCCTCCTCATATATGGATTTCATATTGGTGGTGTGGGTTTAGAAGGGCTATGTGTTGCTTGAGGTGTAGTGCGGATGTTAACCTTCTCCTCTTGACTGTCTAGCACAATCTTGGGTGGAGAGAGCTTTGCTTCCAGTTTGGCTATGTAAGTGCATCTCTCTCACAGGTTGTAGTGTTGGGTGGTAGGAGGAGAGGGTTGCCTGTGTACATGGGACAACTGCTGCATTGCCCCAATATGTGGATTTCATGTTGGTGGTGTGGGTTTAGAAGGGCTATGTGTTGCTTGAGGTGTAGTGCGGATGTTAACCTTCTCCTCTTGACTGTCTAGCACAATCTTGGGTGGAGAGAGCTTTGCTTCCAGTTTGGCTATGTAAGTGCATCTCTCTCACAGGTTGTAGTGTTGGGTGGTAGAAGGAGAGGGTTGTCTGTGTACATGAGACAATTGCCCCAGTATGCCCAGATTCATCAGGTGGACAGGAGAAATGACCAGAAACTGACCCTTGGACATGCCTGGTTTGGTGCTTTTTTTGTAAAGTACAGGAGCTGTTTTCCCTTACCTTAGCAAGCTACTTTGCAATTAAAGGCTGTTTATTTATTTATGATTAATTTCTCCTTATTAACAAGGAGAGTTGAGTGCTTGTATCAGTTTAAGGCTTCCTAGCGTTTTCCAGCAGGTATTAGAGCAAGTGCTATTCACATGGATGCTTAAAGGTAAGATGAAAAAAATGTTTATCCTAAACACTGTAGTGTGCACTAGAGGAGTTAGATGTGAAAGTAGGTAACTTCAGTTTTACCTGTCTAAAAGTTAAGTTTTAGTGGGGAGTCACTATTTTTAAAACAGCAAGATAGATTGAAAGGGGGTAGTCACTTCTGTATTCTGGTACTATGGAATACAGTAGGATGGCCAATAAATTTAAATAGTTGAAGGGGTGTGATTTCATAAAATGATGATTTTGTGCTTACTCACCCAAGCCAATGAAAGCAGAGAGGAAATGAGGTACATGGTCAAATTTACATAAGAGGCAGGCAACTAAAAAGACAGTGGTATTTAAGAATAGAATAGTAACAGGGTGCACAGGTGAGAACAATTTTCTGCCTGACTCACAAGAGACAGAGCTGTGGTCTTTTTTGAAGTTTTAATATGCAATTAAAAGCAGACTACAAGTAAAACACAAGGGAAAGAAAACAAATCACAGTACTCAAAATATAAAAAGGCAATAAAGTAATACAAAATACAACAAATAAAAAGCAAACCAACCTGTCTTTCACAGCTAAGTGTAGCCAAGTCTGGGTGAGCCTTTCCTAGTAAAGCACTGAAATGTTTTATTTTACCCCTTAAATAGAAGGCATAGTTCATAGCACCATCCCCTCAATTCACAAATAATTAACCTTAAGTGACCTCTTCTGTCTTTTGAATGAGTCCTTAATTGATCAGTTCTAATTTCTGCCTGACTCACAAAAGACAGAGCTGTGGTCTCTTTTGAAGTTTTAATATGCAGTTAAAAGCAGAATACAAGTAAATCACAAGGTAAAGAAAACAAATCTCAGTATTCAAAATATAAAAAGACAATAAAGTAATACAAAATACAACAAATATAAAGCAAACTAACCTTTCCTTGATTTATTTATGAATTATTCTTGGCTTGCCATGCATACCACCTCCTGCAGATGTCTGTCAGCCTTCTCTGTGATGAACAGTAAAGAGGAGCACAAATACAAGTAATACAGAAATCACCCGGCAATATCCTTATCAACAAACAGGAATCCACCATCAGGAACAACTGAGACATGCAGACAATAGATGCATCACTACTCATACCAGTCTGGCAAGTCAGCCATCAGTTCTTTTGCTTGGTATATTACACACAAGGGCAGGATGCACCACATGACTGCAGAGAACACAGGAATGAACGTGATCCAGTGTGCAATTCACATAATGGCATGGTTGTCCATACACTGGTAATCAGTATCTCCTCATAAATATGAATAACGGCACTTGTCACAGGGGTATATATCGTAATGTGCTTGTGAATTACAGTGCAAACTCTGGGTTTCGCATTAATAATACGGGCAGTCTTCTTTACTATTTTTTTTAAATATTCTGCTACAGTACCACCGACTGACAACACAACCTTAGTAAATGTAGTCAAACTCCAACATTATCTAATACTTTTAAAAGTTGAAAACAACAGTAAGCTGTTATATATGTAGATGGTTGGAAAAAGGAAAGGCATTGATTAAAGAACAACAGGCTTTACACAGGAGTAAAGTAATGAACTACCAAAGCTATTGGAACCAAGTTTCTAATCACTAGCAAATAATCCAACTATACCATAAAACTAGTCATGCAGAAGAAACACTGACCAGTGACTTTATATCACTTTTATTATACTAAGTACTTTTGTCTCAAAAAGAAGCGTAATGAGAGACTTAATTTTGTGTGTGTGTGTGGGGGGGGGGGAATTGCTTGCTATAATAAAAACTCTATCTTCTTCTTCTTCTTCTTCTTTCGGCTTTTCCCGGTTAGGGGTCGCCACAGCGGATCACCTTGTCCGCACATTGATTGGCAGTGGAGTTTTACGGTGTCGAGTTGCCAGCCCGGCGCCCAACCTTCCACAGAAGGCACACTCACACGCACAACTAGGGCCAATTTAGAGTGTCCAATCCACCTGCAGCATGTCTTTGGGATGTGGGAGGAAACTGGAGCACCCGGAGGAAACCCACGCGACCACAGGGGGGACATGCAGACTCCACACAGAAGACACCTCAGCCGGGGATCGAACCGGAGAACCTCTTGCTGTGAGGTGGCAATGCTAACCACTGCACCACCGTGGCCGCCCTATAATAAAAACTCTATAAATAGTTAAAATCATTGGACTACTCAACATTTCTTCCACATCACTGGTTTTAGAGGTAAAGTAATGAGCTGTCACTTAATTAGGTCTGCAAATAGAATCCGTTCTTATTGGGAAAATGAATTAAGTCAATGTTTCAGATTTTTAAAAAGCATTCAGTAGTGTATTTTATTCACTAATCCTGAACATCTGAAAAAGAAATCTTTTGATAACAGGAAGGAAACGATTTCTAATTATGTTGCTCATAGAATTTAATATGCTGTAGTGGTATGTATATAATTTTTTTTTCATTATACAATGACTCGCCATTAATATTCGAAAATGTGTATGCTGATTGGCCAGCCCAACCAGCGTTCCCGTTGTAAATTCCACAATATACAAATGGAAAAAGTTCCGGTCACCTGGACTTCTTTCTGTTGGTATATTTGTTTACATTTTGGTTTTATTTCTTAAAAAATAAAAATAAAATCTTTAGCCCCGACTACAGACATACCAGAGAGGTAGCTTGGACAAAATACTAGGGAAATCAGGTACGTTATTTAAAATTAAACAAATGTACCGGATATCCCTTGTATTTCTTCCATGCTGTCTCTCTCCTACCACTAAACTTCCCTAAAGGTTTTTTTTTTAAAAAAAAGAAAACAAAAATGGTGCGATGGAGACTTTCTTTTCTCCGTTGCTTCCGTTTCAAAGCACTGATGTACTGGGTATGCATGGGAATGCAAGCCCCACATGCATGCGCAGTACATCAACAGAAGGAAGCAGTATATCACCAGCTGCAGAAGAACAGTACTGTGCCATTATACAGACATTATTTAAGAAAAGTAAGTATTTTATTTCTTAAAGAATGTCATTGTATAATAGCAATAACTGACTCCGTGGTTGTGGTATATTTAAATGTGACCACGATTGGTGTGATTAAATAAAGCCAACCATCGATAAATCTTCAATATATCACACCACATCATTAGTTACTGCTGTAATATTAGTTGTTGGCACTCTATTTCATGGTGAGGCTCAGCCTGAATCCTTAGCAAAAAATTCCCAGGAAGAATTGAAATGAGTGCAAAAATTATTAACTGAAATTACTGTGATACTTTATACACAGGAAAATACTGGCAGTTAAGAATATAGTTTTGAGAAAAGGGACAGTCAGGTGGAAATTGTTAAAGCAGAGATTGTGTGCATTTGGAACTCATCTTCGACATAAATGCTGATCATGCAAGAAAAAAAAATTTCCATATGTTTGAAGTAATTAAAACCATTTTAAGAACTTTGTTTTATACACTCTTCAATTTCCATCAATATTTTAACAGAGAAAAACACCAAAGATTATCATTTAAATTGATAATGAAATATATGTATAAATGTGTCAATGCAAAGAAATGAATACAGCTTTACTTTGGTATTAGAACAATCTAAATGTATTTTACATACATATATATACACACACACACACACACACATACATACATAGACAGATATACGTTAACTATATTATTTTTCATTTACAGAAATTGTGTGCAGTTGTATAAGAAAAAAATATGATGAGTGTGATTTACATAATGTGGTTAATAATTTTTTATTATTCAAAAAATGTAAAAGCAAACTTCATCAGTGGTTCTCCTGCTTTAAGACTAATTAATACATTTAAGTAAGAACTTTCACTTGCAGTAGTAAAATGCAGTTTTATATGTAGGTTTGGGGTATAAACAATTTTAATGAAATTGCTCAAGGCATTTTAGAATCTGCGATCGGTAATCATGGTTCTAATATCTGCTCTGGTTTCTCTGTTTTAATACTGTTTACTATATTCTAGTTCAAAATGTGCTGTGATAAATTCAAGTTACCTCAGCAACTACTATTTCTTGCTTTTAAAAATAATAATGAAATGTTGTGATAGAACGTGAAATAATTGTTTTAAGACTATCATAATAAACCAGATAACATGACAATTAAAAAAAATTGGGCTGCCTATTAGAGAAGAACTTTCTTATGATATCATAATGAAATATACAATGGTAATCAAATAACTTGGTTTGCAACTTGTAATGCTATGAGGGCTTGTGTGTATCAGTAATGCTAACACCTATGACACTGGTAGCTTAAGTACCAGCAGGGTTTGCCAAAGTGTCAGACCAAGGTAAACCATCTATACTGGTCAGCTGCAGTTTGGGACAGTGTAGGCAGAACCACATGCCCAGCATCCACATAACCATACAATTACCTCAAGACACCAAACTTGTGATGTATGGCTAGGCTTAAAAAGGCCCTTTTGGTCACTAGCCTAGTATATACCTATGAACCTATATGATCCAACAACAGAGGCAACAGAGGATGAAGTTGTTTGAGTCTAAAAGTATGTACAGGCTAAAGCTGACAATATAAAACAGGATATATTGATAGGTATGGGCAACTAGAACACAAAAAACTGAGAATAAAGAAAGTCAGGCAAGTTCATTAATGGAAGTAAGTGAGAAAATATCTGATAAAATATTTAAGACAACCTGTTCATTTCTAATACCTTCTTTCAGGAACACAAGCAGCAGCTGTAAAGTACAGTTGTGTACACTTACCATAAATGTAGATGTTCGAGTGTATTCACTGTTGCAGTCATCACATTTGGGTCATCTGTCTGCAGGTAGCCCTCAGCCGGCCTGAATACCAGAGTCTTCAGATTTCTGCGTCGGATGCTGTCACTTCTTCCTTGACGTCAGGTCGCCAGGGGTATAAAACATGCAGCCGACGCCATTACATCAGTTTTTCTTGCCCCAGATGTCAGGTACCCCCATAATAGGAAGCAATTAAATGGTATGGTAAAACCCCCATCAAAAAGCAAATACACAAGAAAAAATAGACATACAAACCATAAGGAGAGGTAGAGCCAAGAGAAGTCAGGGGGCTGGAGGGAGGGTAACCAGGAATGCAACAGTGAATACACTCGAACATTGACATTTATGGTAAGTGTACACACTGTACTATGTTCTTTGTGTTTCACTGTTGCAGCCATCACATTTGGGTTGATTCCCAAAGCTAAGGAAGGGAGTAGGAAGTTAAAGAGCATTAGGGCCAGCTAGTAATCCCTGCAAGACTGCAGTGGCAAATCCAGCTCTGGATTTAGAAAAGATACGCAAGTGGTAATGCTTGGTGAAGGTATGTACAGAGCTCCAGGTAGCAGCTTCTAGGATGTCCCTGGTAGGGACTCCTCTGAGAAATGCCACAGAGGATAGATGCAGCCCTGGTGGAATGTGATCTTATCCTCTGTGGGGTAGGTTTTCCATGGTGCTTGTAGCAGAAATGAATGCAATGGGCTATCCATTTGGAGATGGTTTGTTTTGAAATGGCCTTCCTGTCTGCCCCTGCAGCAAAGCTAACTAGCAGCTGCTCAGATTTTCTGGTAGGCTTAGTCCTGTCCAAATAGAATCTACATTGTCTGTTCACGTCCAGAGAGTGCAGTATTCATTCCCCTTTGTTTTGTGGATTAGGGAAAAAAGTAGGCAAATGAATGGACTGATTTAGGGCCAAAGAAGACACCACCTTGGGCATAAAGGAAGGGTAATTCCTGAGGGAAACCCTGTCCGCATGGAAGATAATGAAGGGTTCCACTGCCATGAGGGCCTGTAATTCAGACACTTCTTGCTGAAGTAATGGCTAGAAGGAAGGCTGTTTTCTAAGAAAGGAATTTCAACTCAGCTGTAGCCGCTGGCTCTGTATTATAATGATCTGAAATGGCAGAGGCGTGAATTTTAACTGACGAAAAGGAGAGGCCCCTATGGAGCATTTCTGTTAAGTACTGTAGAAACTGAGGTAAGCTGGGCACCGTTGTGCCCATCCCCTTAGCCAGGCTCCAGGAACAGTACCTTTTCCACTTTTCAGCACAGGATTTTCTAGTACTAGGCCTCCTTGCCTCCAGAATGGCATCCAGTACCTATTTTCTGAGGGATACTAAGGGGGAGCTCAAGGAATTAGCCAGGTTGCAAGGTTCAGGGTTTGAAGTTGAGGGTGCAGAATCTGGCCCACCTGCTGGGACAGCAAGGAAGGGGTCTGAGGCAGATGCCATGGTTGTAGCAGTGCCATACTGCACAAGAGGGGGTTACCAGTGCTGGCGTGGCCAGTCTGGTGCAATCAGTATTGTCTTTGGCTTGTCCTGTTTGATCTTTAGTAGAACCTTTGAGAGGAGAGGCAGAGAGGGAAAGGCATAAACTGATAGGTTTTCCCAGGTAAAGGACAGGGCATCCACTTTCCAAGCTTGGCTGTGGGGAGTTCTTGTGCAGAATTTGTTCAATTGGTAGTTCTGAAGGGAGGCAAACAGGTCTATCTCCGGAGTCCCCCATTTGTTCCTCAAGAGGTTGAATATTTTGGGTTCTAGTTTCCATTCGTGTGGGTACATGGGATTTCTGCTCAAGTCATCTACCAGTGAATTTATTACACCTGGCAGGAATTGAGCTTGCAGATGTACTTGGTAGCTCAAGGCTGTGTTCCACAGAGCCATGGCTTACCTGCAGAGAGTGTACAAGTGGGTTCCCCCCTGCTTGTTTATGTACCATATTGTCTGTCTTTACCAATAGTTGTCCTGGAAGAATATGGTCTTTGAAGGCTGACAGCATTCCGTACAGCTAATATTTCTTTCTGATTGATATGCAGGTGCATCTGTCTTGGGTTCCATTTGCCCTGAATGCACTGCCCTGCCATGTGAGCCCCCCCATGCATAGTCTGATACGTCTATTGTTAGGGTTTTGGTGGCAGGGGATAGAGTGAAAGGGAGTCCCTTGTTGTGGTAGCAGGCCTCTGCACACCAAAGGAACTCTGTCTTGATACAAGGAATGATAGAAATCATTGTTTCCAGGTCCTGAGAATGTTGACACCATAGGCTTTTTGGATACCATTGGAGTTTCCTCATATGCAGTCTTACATATGGAATTAGTAAAATGCAAGAGGCCATGAACCCCAGGGCTTGCAGTATTTTCCTTGCAGATAGCTGGGGCTTTGTGGTCAATAGTTTGAAATAGATTGTCAAGTAAATTTGTTTCTCTGGAGTGAAGAATGCCATCTGGGAAGCTGTATTCAAGCTTGCTCCCAGGAATACAATCTGTTGGCAGGGTATTAGGTGAGATTTCTTTTCGTTGATGGTGTACCCCATTGAGGTTAGAAGTTTCTTTACGAATGTCAGGTGTTGTAATATCAAGTCTTGGCTTTCTGTCTGAATCAGACAATCATCCAAATATGGGTAAATTTGAATATTTCTCTGCCTGCAAAATGCAATGGCTGGAGCTAGGCACTTTGTGAATACCCTGGGCGCAGTAGAGAAGCCAAAGGGAAGTGCAGAGAACTGAAGCTTAGGTATTTCCTGCAAGTTTCCCTTATTGGGATGTGCTGGTAAGCTTCCTTTAAGTCTAGGGTTGCCAGCCAGGCATCCTTGGCTAGCATGGGAAGAAGCTGTTGCAGAGTTAGCATTTTGAATTTTGGAACTACCAGAAAGGTGCTGAGAATAGAGAGGTCCAGAATAGGACACCAGGAGTTGTCTTTTCTGGGTACCATAAAAAGTCTTGAATAAACATCTTGTCCCTTTTGTTCTGCTGGGACAGGCTGAATAGCCCTGATATTGAGGAGAGACAGAACCTGCTGTTGGGCCTCTGCCCATTGATTTGGGGGTAGGTCTGGCCAACCATTTGGTGTTGGTAGGGTGCGGAAGTGGAATCTATATCCTTGGGAAACTACATTCAAAACCCATTTGTCCTGGGTAATGAGTTCCCAGTTTTTTGCATGCATGGCAAGCTTTCTTCATAAGGGAGCAGGTAGTGGAGCAGGGCTTGGAAGGGTTAAGGTTAAGTCATTTTGCCATTTTTCCATAGGGGGTGGCTTACTACTCCCTGCTTTGGAAGTGGGAGACCCCCACTGCTTAGGTTTATGCGAAGCCTGAGACTGTAGCCTAGGTGGTCTGCTGTTCCTGGGTTTGGCTGAAAAGGCCTAGAAGGGACTGGAAAGGACCAGTTCTTAGAAGGCCAATGCCTACTGAATCTGGGAGACTATACTTGTAGGAAATCTTTAACAGTTTGCATAGATTTAGCTTTTTCCTCCATCCTTTTGAGGACTTATTCTGCTTTGTTGCCAAAAAGGCGATCTTGGTTTAAGGGAGCATCCAGTAATTTAGGTTTTACATGATCTGGCAAGTTTTGTTCGTTAAGCCACATATGCCTTCTAAGTACAGACCCAGTGACAGCAGCCCTGCAAGATGCTTCTAAAGCATCAAAACCACATTGCCAAGTATGTTTACCAACTTGTTCTGCAGAATGCATTAAATCGTGTAATTCTTTGTGTTCACTACAGTCAGGAATCAACATAATTTTCTGTTTAAGTTCTGTTTATAGCATGCTGCTGATACTTTAACATATGAAACTGGCAATTTAAAGCCCTGATGGCCAAAGTAGCAGAAGTGTATACCTTCTTACCCCATCTGTCTAAGGCTCTAGAATCTCTATCAGAAGGGGTAGGACTTTTGGCAGCAGTAGCCTTAATACCTTTTGGTCCTTGGGAAATGGTCTCTGGATCCGCAGAAGGATTCTTGAAGAGGAACTTGTGAGAGTCAGGTACTCTGTAATACCGGTCAAGTTTTCTGCGAGCTGGAGGTAAAGTGTCTGGGGAAAGGCTAGATTCCAAGAAAGCATCATCTACAATGTCCAGAACATGAGGGATAGCTAAAGGCCTGTGTAGAGGTAGGAGTAATTATTCCCTAAGCCTCTTTTTGGATTCAGAGTAATCCTGGCTTTCTCAGCGGAAAGCTCCCTAAGTGTGTGCAAGGTTTCACAGAATGAAAAATCTTCTGGAGGGGAAGCAGAGGGAATGGAATCCTCTGCATCAGAATCCTCATAAGTAGATAAGGGCAAATCTGGTAACCAGGAGGAGCAGAAAAATCAGATTCCTGATCAGAAGAATAGAAAGAAACTCAATTTTAGGTCTCTTAGAGGGGGAAGGCTGGCTTCCCCTAATCAAGGTAATGAGGTCTTCAGCCATTCTAAGCATTTGTTTTTTTTTTTTTTTTTTTAGGCATATGGGCCTGAGCCTGCGGTTTGGTCATTGGTTTTCTAGGTGTGGTGTGAGTTTTAGGCCTGGATGAAAACAATGGTGTTGGTTTAATATGAATGTCTGTAGGCCTGAATACACCCTCAGAAGCCGGTGCCTGCACGGCAGCTCTGGACCCATCCAAGGTAGAGACATCCACAGGTTCCACAGTCAAAGACGCATCTCGTGGCATACTGGACTCTGAATGGGTCTCAGTAAAGGCCTGCGAATCAGAAGTAGTGGATATCAGGGGCTGAGAAAGCTCTTCAATGAGTACCGGCGAACTGGCGACTAGCATAACGGAAGCATCGTCGGCGGTTTTGGACCTATGCATTTGGTCTCTGTCTTTATCCTTACTTTTTTCAGAATATCTGTAGTCGGATGGCTTGATGAAGCCCGGTTTGGAATACACAGAACAAGTACGAAAATAATTAGCTGCAAAAATAGCCTGACAGTGGATAGTTCAGGCGCTGAATAAGGCACAAAACTGACAACGAGGGATGTCGTGGTCTCGGCCTAAGCAGGGGATGCAGTAAGAATGAAAATCTCTATGAGGTATTTGCTTTCCCCAGGTAAGACAATTGTTAACTTTTACTGACATCGGTTAGAGCAAGAAAAAGGATCCCCAATGGGGTACTTAGGTTTTTTGAAGACTTCGGGTCTGAAACTCAAAAAAGCAAATTTCAGGAGTCAGCCGACATGCACTTGCAAACTGCTTCTGGCTTCGGGCACCGCACGGCAAGAAAGACTGATGTAATGGTGTCGGCTGCATGCTTTACACCTCTGATGACTTGACGTCAAGGAAGAAGTTACAGCATCTGATGCAGAAATCCGAAGACTCTGGTATTCAGGCCGGCTGAGGGCTACCTGCAGGCAGATAACCCAAATGTGATGACTGCAACTGTGAAACATGATGAACATCAGTGGATTTTGCCCCAATGGGTGGTGTAGAAATCAGACTACTGACTATACTTGTGGTAGTAAATGAATAAAAAAGCTCAATAACATAATTTGTGTTTCTAGCTGTTCTGCTTACTATACATTACCATTTGTGTTTATAGCTGTTTTGCTTACTTTTCAAGAGTAGTAGAGTAAACAGAGTTTTCCATTCAGGTAATCTGGAGTAGTTGTAACAATCTATCTGACAAGCTCTATTATCACCCTTCTTGGGAAAGTAGTGTGTGTATGTATGTGTGTAGGCCATAAGTTGCTTACAGTACAATTACTGTGGGGTAGGGAGCAGAATCCCGAAGGAAAGGGGGCTGCTAAGCTGGGCTCCAAATCGACCTTGAAACACATAAATATAACATCTACTGCAACTATTTTCTCCCACAGTTTCATAGAGTAACCCATATTTCCTATAAACTCTACCATGTTAAGAAAGCACATAAACTAATTCCTACTCTTTTTCACACATATAGACCACACCTTCACCTCCTACTAGATGGTGACATTCACCCCAAACCCGGCTCTGCCAAAAACAACCCTACCTTCCCAACCATACCCTCTCACTCTCATACCCCTACAAGGCCTCCTAACTCCCTCTTCTTAGCCCACTTAAACATTCATAGCATTAATAATAAAGTAACTCATCTTCATGCCCTAATGGATGCACATAACTTTGACATTCTATGTTTAAGTGAGACATGGTTAAAACCATCTACCCCTGACTATGAAATCACCCCTCCAGGATATAGTATTTTAAGATATGATCACCTCCACAAGAAGGGAGGGGGTGTAGCCTTAATATACAAAGCAGGGCTCCTAATTACACCACTTGTTACTTACCCTCCATCTGAAACCAATTCTGAAACTATTTTTGCTAACCTACAACTAAACACTTGTAAGTCCAGCTATATTTTATGCTCATATCTTCCCCCAGGTAATAATATCAACTCCCTTGAAAATATCCTAAGCTGGCTGTCTACTAACTATCCTCAAGAAACCATTGTACTAGGTGACTTCGACTGGAATACCTGCAAATCTGATAATCCTACCAACCATATAAACAGACATGGCTTCTCTCAAACTATCACCTCTCCTACTATAATTCATAAGCCCACCAAAAAAGAATCCACCCTTGATTGGATCCTTATAAATACACACTCCCCAAACTATATGGCAGGCATTCCTCTTTGATGACATTAGTGATCACTCACTAACCTATTTAATACGACAAAAGACCTACACATCAAACCCTATAACCTTCAAACATTTTAACCCTGAACACTTCCAAAATGAACTGAGAGCTTGTAACTGGTCACCCTTAAAGCACCTCCAACTAGAGGAAGCAGTGTCATACTTTAATACTAAGTTCCTTGAAATCCTAGACTACCATGCCCCATCTTGTACCCTTAGGAATAGCACCAAAACTGCACCATGGCTTACTAAGGAAACTAAACAAAAACATTTTTACAAGAAACAAACTTTGAGCCAAATGCCGCTCTTCCAGAAACCCAGCTGATTGCTTAAAATTTCAACAGCTCAGAAATTCTACTAAAACTTCTATACTATTAGACAACCACCGAAATCCTCAGAAATTTTGGTCAGGAATCAATAGACTCCTTCAGCCAGGCTGCTCTAAGACACCCACCCCATCTGGAATTACCCAAGACACTCCCAAACATATTGCTGACTCCTTTTTACTGAAGCTATCAAGTCTCTTGCTAACTCACTATCTCCAGTATCCTCTACTTCACCCCACCCTCCTCTACCCCTCCACCTACCTTTCAACTCCAACCCATCCCTACATCCCTCATCTGTACCCTCCTTCAGAAACTCAAACCCTCTACCCCCTCAGCTGACCTCTTACCTGCTAAGTATCTTCAAATAGCAGCCAGAGTTATTGCTTATCCTATCTCTATCCTAATAAACAGAAGTATTAAAGAAGGTACCATCTCATCTGTCTGGAAAGTCTCACACATTATTCCCCTACATAAGGGTGGCAAATCCACCAAACTTTCCAACTATCGCCCTATTGCCCTTCTCTCACCCATAGCTAAAATCATGGAAAAATGCATCCACTGCCAACTACTAGACCACCTTCTCCTAAATGGCCTACTAGCCAACTCTCAGCATGGATTTCGACCATTCCATAGCACCACTACTGCCCTCTTGTCTTTTTCTGACCACATTAACAAAAACCGTAACAACTACACACTATCCTCTGCTATCTTTATTGATCTTTCAAAAGCATTTGACATGATCAACCATCAACTACTCTTGAATCTTCTCAAGTCCCTCTCACTAGATACTCAAGCACTACAGTGGTTCAAGTCCTACTTAGAGTGTTCCCAAATCACTGCTTGTTGCCTATTATCTATCTGCCCCTCTTCCTGTCACCCTTGGCGTACCCCAAGGATCTATTTTAGGCCCTCTTCTATTCTCCATCTTCATAAACATCCCTCAAGCTGTAACTATACAATACGCTGATGACTCCACACTAATATCCTCAGCTGCAGGACCTTCTGAACTTCAGTCCCTTACCCAAAATGTCTTTGAGCTTGTAGAAGATTGGTTCTTACAATGCAGTTTCCTCCTTAACGCAAAAAAGACTAAACTTCTAATATTTACTCCTACACATAAATCTGCCTCATTTCACTTCTCTATCAAATCCAAAAATGGCACAGTCATTTCTCCTGACACTACTACCAAACTCTTAGGAGTCACTATTGGTTATAGTCTTAACTATGATACTCATATCAACTCCCCAATAAAATCAGTTAACCGTAAACTCGGCTCCCTCTACAAAATCAAACCCTTCCTCACTCCCACAGCCAGAACTACCATTGCCCTTACCCACCTTATCTCTACTCTCCTTTATGCTGCTCCTATATACACCAATCTATCTAAAACTAATCTCAACAAGCTTGCAATCTCCTATAATTGCATAGCCAGATTTGCTACTGGCTCCCCATTTAGAACCCACCACTGCCAAAATCTGAAGCAACTTGGCTGGCTTGAACTGCACAATCAGATTTTATTTCAACAACTAATTATTACCCATAAAACCCTGTATTATCCAGGAAAAACACCAATTCTCACAAATCTTATCAGCCAATATAACAATCTTAGAAATCAATGCTCAGCCCACAAACTACTGGTTTCTGTATATAAACCCTCCAATAAAGCAGGTGACTCCCTCTTCCCTAATGCAGTGGGTAAAAGCTGGAACCTACTGCCCTCTGAACTTACCTCTCTTTCTTCTTCTACACTTTTCAAAAAGAAACTTAAAGTATATCTAACTAGCCACTGGCTATGTCCCTGTACTAACCCAGACTAATATTCTCTCATCCAATTATCATTATCAGCTATTTCTTCCTTTGCTTTTCCACCTCTGTCCACTTCCTACCTCTATGTCAGACTTATTCTTCCCTAGATAAACATAACTGTCTTCTCCCCTATAACTCTCTGTATCTACCTCTTAACCAAATTTCTCCTATCTCTGTTCTCTTAAACTAGTCTCTCCTGCTGCTCCTTACTTATAACGTTGTTCTAGAATCTCTTCATACTTCTAAATACTTCCTTCCCACAGTAACTGACCGTTGGCGAAAAAAAAAAAACTTTGTTCTACTGTCTTATATCACATATGCTTTTCTACTTTGAAGCACATATTATTATTTTTTTATGACTAGTATTGCTAATTGAACTTTTATGTCTTTAAACTGAATTATAAATGTGATGTATATTTTATGTGGAGCTTTTCTCCCCGGGCCTTTACTGAAAATGGACATATATCCAGTTGGACTAGCCCGGTCAACAAATGTAAAATAAATAAATAAGTTTTCTGCGAGCTGGAGGTAAAGTGTCTGGGGAAAGGCTAGATTCCAAGAAAGCATCAACTACAATGTCCAGAACAGGAGGGATAGCTAAAAGCCTGTGTAGAGGTAGGAGTAATTATTCCCTAAGCCTCTTTTTGGAGTCAGAGTAATCCTGGCTTTCTCAGCGGAAAGCTCCCTAAGAGTGTGCAAGGTTTCACAGAAAGAAAAATCTTCTGGAGGGGAAGCAGAGGGAACAGAATCCTCTGCATCAGAATCCTCATAAGTAGATAAGGGCAAATCCTGGTAACCAGAAGGAGCAGAAAAATCAGATTCCTGATCAGAAGAATAGAAAGAAACTCAATTTTAGGTCTCTTAGAGGGGGAAGGCTGGCTTCCCCTAATCAAGGTAATGAGGTCTTCAGCCATTCTAAGCATTTTTTTTTTTTAGGCGCCTGGGCCTGCGGTTTGGTCATCAGTTTTCTAGGCGTGGTGTGAATTTTAGGCCTGGATGAAAATGATGGTGTCGGTTTAATATGAATGTCTGTAGGCCTGAATACACCCTCAGAAGCTGGTGTCTGCACAGCAGCTCTGGACCCATCCAAGATAGAGACATCCGCAGGTTCCATAGTCGAAGAAGCATCTCGTGGCATACTGGACTTCGAATGGGTCTCAGTAAAGGCCTGCGAATCAGAAGTAGCTTATATCAGGGGCTGTGAATGCTCCTCGATGAGTACTGGTGGACTGGTAACTAGCATAACGAAAGCATCGTCGGCGGTTTTGGACCTATGCGTTCGGTCTCTGTCTTTATCCTTACTTTTTTCGGAATATCTGTAGTCAGATGGCTTGATGAAGCCATTTTGGAATACACAGAATGAGTACAAAAATAATTAGCTGAAAAAATAGCCCGACAACGGATAGTTCGGGCGCTGAATAAGGTACAAAACCGACAACAAGGGATGTCGTGGTCTGGGCCTAAGCAGGGGATGCAGTAAGATGAAAATCTCTATGAGGTATTTGCTTTCCCCAGGTAAGACAATTGTTAACTTTTACTGACATCGTTTAGAGCAAGAAAAAGGATCCCCAGTGGGGTACTTAGCTTTTTTGAAGACTTCGAGTCTGAAACTCGAAAAAGCAAATTTCAGGAGTCAGCCGACCTGCACTTGCAAACTGCTTCTGCTTCGGGCTCCGCACGGCAAGAAAGACTGATGGAATGGCGTCGGCTGCATGTTTTATACCCCTGACGACCTGACATCAAGGAAGAAGTGACAGCATCCGATGCAGAAATCTGAAGACTCTGGTATTCAGGCCGGCTGAGGGCTACCTGCAGGCAGATAACCCAAATGTGATGACTGCAAAAGTGAAACATGATGAACATCAGTGGATTTTGCCCCAATGGGTGGTGTAGAAATCAGACTACTGACTATACTTGTGGTAGTAAATGAATAAAAAAGCTCAATAACATCATTTGTGTTTCTAGCTGTTCTGCTTACTATACATTACCATTTGTGTTTATAGCTGTTTTGCTTACTTTTTAAGAGTAGTAGAGTAAACAGAGTTTTCCATTCAGGTAATCTGGAGTAGTTGTAACAATCTACCTGGCAAGCTCTATTATCACCCTTCTTGGGAAAGTAGTGTGTGTATGTATGTGTGTAGGCCATAAGTTGCTTACAGTACAATTACTGTGGGGTAGGGAACAGAATCCAGAAGGAAAGGGGACTGCTAAGCTGGGCTCCAAACCCCTGATCAATGGGTAATCAGTGTTTAAGCTTGTTACTTGGTGTATGCTGTACAGGCACATAGTCCAAGATAACAGCACAGATTTTCTTCATATTCTTGAGGCTAAGTTTAACACAGTGAGATAGTTTGTGTTTCTCTTCTGTGCACACTTTATATTTCATAATATTTTATTTATTTATTATCTTAATATTCTGAGTACTGCTCAAGGGCCCCAGCAGCACTACCCCAAACTTGCTTCATCATCAACCCCAATAGAGATGCAGAGCAGCTCCTCCCCTTCTGAAGAGAATGTCATGACAAATGACCCAGATCTCCACATAGCAATTTCTAGCCCCCAATGGGCCTTGACAGTTCTTTTAGGTCCACACTTCCTGGGTCTCACATTATAGCACATGTTCGGGTTCAGGAAGTTAAAGGTGGCAGAGAAGACCTTCAGGTGTGATCAACGCAGTCCTGATGCTTGGTACAGCATCATGCTGGATAAACCCAACATACTGGGAAATTACCCCCAAATGAGTATCAGCTAAAAAATACCATTGAGCCTTCAACAATGGAAAAGTTTATGGCCTATTTGCAGTTTCACACATCTCTGCTCCCACTGAGGAAGTTTAATCCAGCAGTTAGAACCCAGTATACCATCAGATGATAAAGCTACCAACCTAACACAGGATACACATCTTTCTTATGGCCTTAGCGGTAACTTTTCTCAGAGTCAAATACAATTTCAAACAGTCGCATTCCACTGTCAGAGGTTTTAAAGTTATACTCATGCTTTCAGACTATTCCAATACAGGCTTCTCTTCAGGTTTTACCAGTGGGTCTTCCATACCCTTAAATTCCACATTAGTTAAGAACCTCTCGTCCATCAAAGTTAATGAACTTGAGGTTTACAAGTTAATTGAGAAAGAGGTCTTAGTAGGAAATATCATTGGCCACTTCTCAATCACTTTGGTCCTCTTATAAACTATCTCCCATAGGCTTGGTCCCAAAGAAGAAAGGGGGAGATTTCACCTAATTCATCATCTCTCTTACCAAGTTGGTTCTTCTGTTAATTTTATTGACAAATATCAAGCCAAGGTTCACTATGCCTCACTAGTCCAGGCTTCACAGGATATCCATGACTGTGTAAGTTAGATATTCAATCTGTTTTTCACCTCTTCCCATTAGAGAAGAAGGCTAGCCTTTACTTGGCTTTTACTTTTATGACAACTTTTTTTCAGCATGGCCATGTCCATGGACTGCTCTGTGGTCTATACAGTTTTTGATACCTTTAGTTCTGAATTACATTGGTGCTGTCAAGAAAAGGCCTCGGACTAAGTTGCCATTCATTGCTTAGATGATTACCGGATAAAACAAGAGGGGGAAAGCTGTGGCCTTGGAAGGCATGATCATTTTCTTGGATCTTTTCAAGGAACTGGAAGTTTCATTGGCAAAGGAAAAAAACTGGAAGCCGTTAGCTAGGCCATTACCTTTCTAGGGCTAATTATTGATCTTCCAGCCTCTGCCTTCAAACTTGTATTCTTTTGCAACATCTCAGGTCCATAAATGTCATGTTTTCAGTATTTGTTACTGTATTTTAATCACTGGCCATGAGATGAGAACAGCCAGATAAGCTGCATCACTTCCCACCACTGCTGAATAATGACCACACTGAAAATGGCAGGCAACATTAGAACATTTGCATTTGTGGACTTCAACCTGACCAGACAAATTGCTGGCAGCAGACCTGTGCTAAAAGTTACTATATGTTATTGATAATCCAGCTCACTACAACCCCCCTCTCAGAACAACTGTATTCCGCTATTTCACTCCCTTCTCCTATGGTTCTTTTCTGAGATGAACACCATCTGTTTGTATTACTTTAAGATTTTTTTCAACCCAGTTGAATGGTTTCCTGCCCATTGAAATTCCTTCCATATTTTACAGTTAAGCTTCTGCATAAACCCCTGCCAGGGGCTTTTATAAAGTCTTCTGTCTTCATCTGCTATTACACAGTTATAGAAACTCAAAAGGCTGGTTTGGCACAATCTTCTAACTATAAGTCCAAGGAGGTCCAGCTCATCTAACCACTATTTTGTAAGCATATCTCTCAACTTCTTAGCAAAAGAAATCTGAACAAATCCTGAAATAATGCAGGGAAAAAGGCCCAAGGGGACAAACATTAAATATTGTTTTTATAAACTTAGAAAGTTGTTAGAATAACAGGTTTTGTGATAGCATGCATTTTCTGAATGATATAAAGTCTGAAACTCAAATGTATGTCATTATTTATGGGTGATGCAGTGGTGTAGTGGTTAGCTCTGTCTTCTCAAAGTAATATGTTCTCCGGATCGATTCTCAGCTGGGGTGCCTTCTATGTGGAGTCTGTATGTCCTCCCTGCATTCACATGGGTTTCCTCCGGGTGCTCCGGTTTCCTCCCACATTCCAAAGACATGCGTCTGGAGCATTTCCTCTTGGAAGTCCTCTGAATATATGTTCTGTCCTAGTCAGACTTTCCCAGTAAACAAATGTTAAATAAAATAAATATAATGACTTCAGTCTTCAATGATTTGACAGAAAACCATAAATTTTAAGAGATACAGACCAAAAATATAATGCAAAAATCTGGACATTTGGTGAAAATCTGGATTTTTTTCGAGAGGTATGAATATATGAGCAAACAATCTTTCACACTATGAATTTTGCCCTTGACGTTTCCCTCAAGTGAAATTACACTAACTGGTCTGTAACTCCTTTGCCTAGCTTTTATTTTAATTTTGATTTAGGAGGTGAGTTTCTTTTGGCCACTTTCTAGTCTTCTTGACTTTGTATAGAGTTTTACTACAAACCTTCACTTGGGGGTAAGAGAGAGCTAGGACTTCAACAAACTTCCTTTATATTAAAGTTATAGTTTTCTACAAGTAGAATATCCAAAAATGGCTGTATTGTTTGGTATTCCTAAATTACAGAAAAATATTTCAAATCCCCCCTTTAGGCCCATCATATCAGCCAATAAATCTAAGACTGAAACTCTTTCTCTTTGGTTGGACTATATTTTAAATCCAATTGTTCAGAGTTCCAACCATTACTTAAAAGACTCCTGGCATTTGCTTGAATTATTAAGAGATTTAAAACCATCTAATAAAGATTTTTGTATGGCATCATTAGATGTTCAGTCACTATATACCTGTATTGACCAGGAGACAGGCATTAAATATTTGAGAGAGTACTTATCTAAACATAGTAATTTAAATAACATCAAAATTAATACTGTGTGTACGTTAATGGAATTAGTACTCGACAATAATAATTTTTTTACATTTAATGGTAATCTTTACAATCAAATTTCAGGTGTTGCAATGGGTGCGAGAGTGGCTCCAGCGTATGCCAATTTAGTAATGGCAAACTGGGAAAGCACCTTTATTGACAATAGTTATTACAGTGAAAATATTATTTTTTACTGTCGTTACATTGACGATTTGTTTTTTCTTTGGCAAGGTACATTAGATGATTTCAATAATTTTGTTAGCTATTTAAATAGCACCACTAATTTTTTAAAATTTTCAGTAGGTGGTTATGGATCAAGTTTAGATTTTCTTGATCTTAATTTGTATTATGCTTCTATAGCTAAATAATTTTTTAGTAAAATATATAAGAAATCAACATTTGCAAATCAGTACTTGCATAAAGAAAGTTTACACCCACTGCATATGAGAAGAGGAGTCATTAAGGGACAATATATTAGATTGAGTAGATTGACATCACAAGACACTATTTTCTGTAATGAAATGAAAACTCTGAGAACATTTTTTCTGGCTAGAGGTTACCAAACCATGGCTAGAATCTATTGAAAAAGAAGTTGTGGCATTAAGAAATAATAAAGCTAGTCCTATTTTGATTATCAGTTTGCCATCTTCCACATGTAATATGTCAGTTATGGATAAGGAATTTTTAAATGCTTTTGTTTTGCCTATTTCTAATGAAATGTGGCTTATTAAAAGCATTATAGTTGACAATTGGAAGATAGTATTAGGCAATCAGAAATTAGTCAAAGTTATAGGTACAAGACCTAATTTTACTTTTAAGAAAGTTGTAAATTTTAAAAGTTTATTAGAGAAAAGAGCTAATTCATGTGATACAACTAGTGAAATTACCATTAATACTAGGGGCACCTATGCGTGCCATCACTGTAAACAGTGTAGATATATAATTCCTCTTCAGTTTATTTTTCCCATTTAAACATTACACATTGGTCTAAAAAGTATTACACTTGTCGTAGTGAAATGGTAGTATATGTAGCCCAGTGCTTGTCATGTCCAAGCTATTATGTAGGGATGACTACAAGATGTCTCAAAAAAAGAATTAGTGAGCACATTTTAGCTATTAAGAAAAAAGACATGACAAATGCACTGGGCAAGCAACTCCACTAAGTGTAATAATTTTAAAAAATTTATATTTTCTGTTTTGGACAGTGTGTCTTATGGTATGTTTACTGGAGACAATAAACTTAGTTTGGAATGCAGAGAATCTATATGGCAGGTATATCTAGGTGCAGATCAAGCTCCTGGATTAAATGAATTGGTTAATATAAAATGTTTTTTACAAATGAAATGAATTTTATTAGTAACATTTTTACAATATTTTTCTTATTTAACATATAATTTGTTAGGACATTATTATTATTTTTTTTGTATTTATACATATTTATATAAAAGAGAATATATATTTATATGTATATAAACTTACATCTTAACGGAATTAATTGATTACTGACATCATTGAACATGTGATCATTATTTTATTATATAAAGTGCTTTAGTGTCTGGGTGAGTTGTTTCTGATGAAGTTCACGTTAAATAAAGTGAATGAAAGCACTAAAGATTGGTGTTCCGTACTTTATTCAGCTGATTTGGATTAACCTTGGAAGTGTGTTTTATTTAGTTTAAACTTCCTTTATATCCCTGTGAGGATGGATCTAGGTTCTGCACCTTGTACTTATGCATAAGATTTACCCTCACCCCCCGCCTCTACACATGGATACCCTTCCTTCCTTGCTCTTGTTTAATACCAAAATGAAGACTACGGTGAGCTTATTTTGAATTCATTCATCTTTTTCATGCTGTCTTTAGTGTCTTTCCATCCTTGGCTAGTTTAGGATGCTTCTTATATCCTCTGACTCCAGTTTCTTGTTTCATCAGTTCTTACTCACCTTCATTACTAGGCCCAATCTATACCCATCATGTGACATTGTTTCCTCTATAAATCACACAGCCTACCTTTTCCTCCTCATCTTTGTTTTCTCCCAGTGAACGCATTCACCACAATCACAACTCTCTCTATGAACCTAAATTATTGCTTTACTTTCCCAGACACATACAACTCTTCACTTTCCTGCCCACCTCTCTAGGGGTCCATGTTATAAACTTTCTGTGACAAACTATCATCATAAACCAGACTACTGAGTGCTCTCTAATGACCCACTTGAATCTACTTCCCATTTCTCAACACTAGTTTTGCAGTTTTCCCCTGCTGTTTCAGTCACCACCCGCATAATCTCTATGTCACCCATTACTTTCAGACTTTTCCTTACAGGCCACCTTTCACACAGGAATCCAGCTAACTACACATGGGAAACTATAATCCTCCATTACCACCTCTCTTAAGCAATATTCTCAAGCTATACTTCTGCCAATCAGCTTGTTGTCTGTCTTCTCTGTTGCACTTGTCAGCATGCACAAGGTATCTTGTCTTCAGTATGCTGCTGGTTTATTCTCATACGTCTCCCCATTCATCTATACCCCTTGTCTTCCCCTTAGTCTGCTTTAATTTCTTCTGTCACACAGGCTACCACTGTCCATTTATTTTATCCCTTCTATCGATTGAAAATTATGTGGTGCTGGAATCACTATGTCCTAGTGGTCCTGTAATGCAAATGAAATCTAATTTTCATTCTTAAATTCCAGATTGCAGTTCACCATCTTTCTTACTGAACCCCAAACATTGCTGAAGTGTACTCTGCACCCAACCATCCCCTTTATCTGCTGACTTTTATTCTGTCTGGATTAAGCTTCCCTCATCTCTCTGTAACACACTGGGGAAGGGCACTGACCTGAAAGCTTTGTGTATTTTAATAAACAAGTTTGCTACATTACCTGCCTAGCATTTCTGACCACTGGACTTTATCTTGTTCTTTGTGAATATTGCATGTCTGGAGTGACAGTTAACCTTAGAGCAGCTCCTAGCTGTTGTTTCTTGTCTCTGTACACTTGCCTCAGCCATAGTGACGCACTCCAGGCTGAGCATCGAACAAGTGCTCTTCTTCATCACCTCCTCCAACCTTCGGTTTTTCTAGTCCTTACCCTAAATATATGTGTGTGTATGTAGATATACATATGTGTGTGTGTGTGTGTGTGTGTGTGTGTGTGTGTGTGCGAGTGCGTGCGTGTGTGTGTGTGTGTGTGTATAGATAGATAGATATGGATTTACGTCATATACTTTAATTTTCAAAATGTCAAACTTTATAACATCGAGACAAAATCATCGTAAGTTCATATCAGCAAAACTGCATAACAGCGAATCTTGTAAACTTGAAAAACCTTTTGCTCATGTCAGAAAGCATTCCTATGAGTGCAGCTCGTACTTCATTCATTAGAACAGATTCTACAAGTAAAGTGAACAAAGAAAACAAATGGAATGGAGATCATGGTACAGTGAGGATCAGGAAATTTACCCTTTTCCCCACTCTAGTGCGATCTCGGAGTTGGTATATTTAAATAGCGGGGGGGTGCAGGGGGGGGGGCTTGTCCCCTGCAAAACCATTGATAATGCTATATTTTTGTTTTCTTTTATTAGTTCACTTGTAGAATCTGTTCTTATGAATGCAGCATGATCTGCATTCATTGGAATGCTTTCTGACATGTGCAACAGGTTTTTCGAGTTTACAAGATTTGCTATTATGCAGTTTTACTTATATGAGCATACAATGATTTTGTCTCGATGTTATAAAGTTTGATGTTTTGGAAATCTGAGTATATAAAGTAGATCCATATGTATGTGTAAATATATATATATATATATATATATATATATATATATATATATATATACACACACACACACACACACACACATACATACATATACATGTGTGTGTGTGTTTGTTTATGTATGTATATAGTGGTGGCAGAGTGATAAATCATTAGCAATGTAACAGGCACATTTGACAACAGACATATGGGATGAGAGTAATCAAGAATTCCTCGTTAGTATAATGAAAGAGCTAAAATGCAGAAGTTTAATGATTATGAGCAAGTCAATTCCACAACCATCCAAAACCAAATTAAATCAACAGAATCCACTCCCTATATTGCTTGAACTGTGAATTATAAATCAAGAAGTAACTGTTTTAAATCTGCGTAGCTCACACACAAATAAATACTGACTGCAGCAGACAAGATTTTCAGACTCTTGTTTCTACATACCCTTTTCTGAGCGGGGCCTCTGTTATCCTTAAACTGGTTCTGAGCAATCTCAAAGTCTACTAAACTATCTACTTTCCAGTAGTTGT
This sequence comes from Protopterus annectens, assembly GCF_019279795.1. Taxonomy (NCBI): domain Eukaryota; kingdom Metazoa; phylum Chordata; order Ceratodontiformes; family Protopteridae; genus Protopterus; species Protopterus annectens. Next base: position 273,261,514 of record NC_056750.1, read on the forward strand.
GTGGGTGTGGTTCATAAACTGATCTGCAATGACACAGTGCTAATGCATGGTCCAAATCACATAGCATAGTCCTAAACTATTCATAGGTGGACCCCTTGCACTGTAAAGCAAGGGGGATACTCAGCTGACTGCCAAAACTTCTCCAAGTGCATATCTGGTAGGCTAACAGGGATTCTGCAGTAGCGTTTGCGATTCAGAACTGTATGAATTGAAGAACACTGTGAAGCCAGGGCAGAGATTTATGCACATCTATCTAAGGACAGGAAGCACAAAACACTGTGGCTTGGCACCCAGTGCTGAAACAATAGTTAATAATAATGGTCAGTATAACATAAATGAGCATCTGCAGGGGCACTAAAGGGCCACACAATACACTATCGAAAATGATACATAAAAAGGGATGCAATGATTCATTCCAGTGAGGAATGCGGTGCACTCGAGCACATTGCCACAACAGTAACAGAGCAGGGGTCCCACCAGTAAAAAAAATGGTCATGCAATCATGGCAACAATGGTCAATGCATTCAGATGTCATCCACTGCCATGACCTCAGAGCATTGTGCAGCTAAGGTGCATTGCCACAGATGGGGGTGCTGTGAAAATGACAAGGGGTTCAGAGGTACTGCTTTCTACTGACTGCAATTACTGCATGGTGGACTGCTGCCAGAAGTGTGTGTTATCATTGTACTTTACTGACTTTTCTGTGGAAAAACAGCTACTTTCCTGCCCTGCTGCACACACATATCAATGGTTCCTGCTGGAGACAGCAGTATTTAAACGACTGAAACAACAAGTACTGCTAAAGTGTGATGCACCATGTGGAAGGCAGGAGACTAAAGTATCTTTCTTCAACTACTGCAGTCTTTTTAGGGGGAGTCATATGCAGAGAGTTCCTGGCAAGATCCCACTACAAACTGTTCACTCTGTGCATGATGCCTGTCTGGAAAATGTACCAACAGCAGTGCAAAATGGGATGGCCATCACTGTAAACTGGGCTATTACCTATACTACTCAGGAGGAAAGGAATATCACACTGTTATCCAGCATTCCAGGACATTAATTATACTATTCAGGAGGAAAGGAATGTCAGCACTGTTATCCAGCATTCCAGGATATTAATTATACTGTTCAGGAGGAAAGGAATGTCAGCACTGTTATCCAGCATTCCAGGATATTAAATATACTACTAAGGAGGAAAGGAATATCGCACTGTTATCCAGCATTCCAGGATATTAATTATACTGTTCAGGAGGAAAGGAATGTCAGCACTGTTATCCAGCATTCCAGGATATTAACTATACTACTCAGGAGGAAAGGAATATCGCACTGTTATCCAGCATTCCAGGATATTAATTATACTGTTCAGGAGGAAAGGAATGTCAGCACTGTTATCCAGCATTCCAGGATATTAATTATACTACTCATGAGGAAAGGAATATGAAGAGCATGAATGCAGAGAACTGTTTCGGTTTATCAGTACTGTTATGGGAAAGAACATTCAGATACTGTTGAAATCTACCTTCATTGTACATAATAAAGCCTTCTTAATTAATCTACAGTGTGCACAGACTTTATTTGGAAAAGAACAAGAAGATTTGACCCATAAAGGAGAGACCGGCACCTGTTCGGCACAGTTCTGGGTAATTAACAGATAAAGACATTCATTCCTGTCTCAATCCAGTTTCTTCCAGTTGTTTCCAGTTAATTCCAGTATCTTGCAGGCATATCAATTTTTTCAACTTTTCTGAAGCCTTCTTCAATAAGACTATAACAATAAACAAGACAGTTTAAAGAAGAAAATGCTGTTTTTCTATTTCTGTCTGCAGCCAGTATAACTTTATACCAAAATCCAACACTATTAAGATGAATTATTTAAACTTTGGAATGGTGGTGAAGTGCAACAATATCTGTCCCCTCTACATAAGGGCATGGGACCACAGCATTCAGAAGAAAAAAGTTGGGTTTTATAACTTGCTAACAAAGTGTCCAATGATTGGAGAACATATTAAAGGAATTTACTGCATTAGCCCAGGTTTTGACAGACAGCAGTTCAGCAGACTGTTCTAAATGCCTAAGGGACACATACATTAAAAGGATACGTTTGCTTCTTGCACTCCTATACAAGTGCAATGAGTACAACTTAACAGTTGTGAAAAATCATGTTATCCCCTAAACTCGCCCCATTCACCAGGAACCACTTACCTAGTTAGACCAGAAACTACAGAGCTTATCTCATTTTTGGAGACAAACTTGTAGAACATCTAAAGAGCTGTGCAAATGCAATTGCTTCTATGATAAAGAAGAGGCAAGCAGGGATCATTTTCTGCAGCAGCTTAAATCTTAAATACTTAGTTGAAAGACTGGGCGAACTATCACTGGCATAACCAAAACCAATTCTTTAAAACATTTTACAGAACAGTCAACCACGACAAGTTCACTGTAGCTGCTCGCCAGTTATGTCTTCTGTGTGTCTCTGTGGGTTTTCAATGGATCTTCACAGTTTCTCCAACTGACTAAAGATACATCACAGGTTAATTAGTGATCATCCTAATTGTTCACAAATGTGAATGCAGTGTGAGTGTGCGCACGTTTTTACATGCGTGTACACATAATGCAAGAGGTTAGTGTCCCTCTCAGGTTGTGTTTCTATATTTTGAACGTTATACTCCTTCATCCTCAAGACCCTGTAATGGATTAAGTAATTAATCAGTGAATGAGTGCTGTACGGTTATACAAGCCCATTAACATTCTAATGCATGCATGCATTATGATTGGATAAATCAGTTAGCATCAGACCAGTCAACTCTCCAGATTTTTGCAGAATAGCTACATTTTTGTTTCATATTTTTCATACGTTCCTCATAATATTGTGTTTTTTAGCAATTTACTGAGGATTGAACTCACTAAATAATGGCATACATTTGAGTTTCAAAATGCACATCCTTCAGAAAATACATGCTAACACAAATCCTGTTCTAGCAACTTTCCAAGTTTATAACAGCATTACTTAAAATTTGTCCCCATTTTGGGACTTTGTCCCCCCATTATTTAAGGTTTTGTCCAGATTTCTTGAGCTAAAAAGTTGAAAGGTTTGATCAGCATGCCTGTTGTAAATGTATTACTCATGTAATGAGGTTAACAGCTATGCCAAAAATGAGTATCACTGTTCCTATGGACTACCAAACTGACAGCACTCACATATGCTGTTTCTCTTGGGACCAGCCTTTGGTCAACTGATGTGCTAGGTAAAAGGGTTCCACAACAACACCCGGGCCCCCATCCTGGCATACCTACACCATCCAGATTAGTTTTGTCTTCCTTTTTCTCACAGTTTTTCTTACTCTTCAGTTTTCCTGTACTCATTCAACATGTTTTTTAAAAAATTTCTTTACTACAAAAAATAAAGAAAAGTACTGAAAAAGCACCCCCGCTACAGTGGTGCCCTAGGTGGCCACCTAGTTGGCCTCTGCTTAAAGCCGGCTATGTTGTCTGGACATTAGAAATTCTTACCTTTAAGTGTTGTTGCTCTCTAATGAAACACACATTTGTTCAGCAACAACACTCAAAGAGAAAAATTTCTAACCCAGAAAACCAGCAGCTATGAGTGTTGCTAGTTCAGAAAACTTACCATAATTAAGGATCACTGAGGCTAATGGTCACCAAACTGGCATCGCTATCAGCTGATGTTCTTCTCTTACACATCCTTATACTTTACTGCTGCTTGAAAGTATTACATATGTTTGGAGAAAGTATTTAAACAGAAAATACATACTGAGGTAAAAATTAAGCAAAAAGCATTACATACAGTGCAAGCACTGGTATGTACAAATTGAAAGTATGCACAGTACAAGCTTTAGATATCCCCCTAATGGAGACGCCACACACGAATACTTGAGTCCATTTACATAACTGCATTATTTAGAACATATACGAATGTTTTCCAATAATTTTGAATAATAATAAGACACTTGTGTGTGTGAGCAATGCTGGATTTACCTTTGGCTGGTTTAATTAAAACACTCTGGCTTTCCCCTTGTGATGAGACCATGCCAAATGTGAGTAAATTCAGCATTATCTACACTCAACTGTGAATTAGTGCTAAAATATGACTTTTCTTTTCATTATTTATACATGCATACAAGTATAAACAAATGCCACACACATGCTCAGATATGCACACATACATGAACAGCTATTAACTGGGCAACAACTGATATTTTGTGGACCTATTTGACAGGGCATCAGTCGTTAGATCATTGTCACTATGCTCCTAACTAATGCCACTTGCAAATGTCAATAATAACAGTTAAGTATTGTAGCAGATTGTGCACTAAATTATGCCATGAATTTACCGCAAATTAGCAGAATGAAGTTTCTGCACTGTAGACATTTTCACACAAAATAATTCTGTAAAAAAGCACAGTTACATTCTGCTCAGAAATAAATATCACCCTGATGGTGTTTTCATAAATACAGTAACTGCTGGAAAAAATCATGTTCTATTAGCAGCTGCAGAAGAAAACCTACATTTAGGTTATCCATTCATAGTCTTATAGTCCAGACACACTGCCTGAAGCAGCAGCTCTTCCTTAATGAATGGCGGAATGACGAAGGATAACGAGATTGCACGCTACGCAAAAACTGATACTTTTAATTATCATAGCAGGTTTTCAGTTGCTTTGTAGCTATACAAATGCTCTTGTTTGCAGGATCAGCATTTCCTTCCACTTGTCTCTTGTCATGGTCATGACTGGTCTTACACTAGTACAGAATATTCTCAAAATTTTACATCAGTAATAAATCAGACCACACAACATTCTATGCAGCCTGGACAGTCTGGATTCTTCCTTCTACTGTCTGATAAAAAGTGGTATAAATTATTAAAAGAATAAATGTCTGCAATGCAAACTAAAAATGCAATTGCTATTCTCCACATATCTGACATCTGCTTTACAACCTATCAAGACTACCTGTTATTTGATCACTATAAACTGCTTAAATATTGGTTTTGACCAGTTATGAAAGATATTTGCAGCTGACATTACAGAATTTCTTCTCAACATTACTTCAGGAATTCATGCAAGTTTGTACGAATGGCTTTAACAAAGCTAAGATTCATAGTCTGGGTGGCATAGGCCAGTCAGACTTTAAACTTTACAGACCACTTTTGTGTATTATACAAAAGGTTCCACTGGACGTACCACTCTTTGAACAGTTATACCCTGTGAGCATCATTAGTAACCACCATTTAATCCACAGTACATTGTGTCGTTATGAGATAGTGCCATCGGTGCCAGGGAGAGTAGGGCAGTACATGTGTATATATGCCAGCATAGCTAGCCAAAGTTTTGTAAAGAATTTTATGTTATTTGACTATCACAATGATTTGTACAGATCTTGGAGTTAAAAATATATTTGTGACGGGTCTGTATTAGAAGACCAAAAGTTTAAAATTGCGAACGCTCTAAAGAGCAAAAATGCCGGACCTCAAATTCATTATTGTGGGGGACTGCATCCCCCACCCCCCGCTAAATATATATTCCAACTCCAAGATCACACTACAGCAAGTAAAGGGCAAATATTCCGATCTTCACTGTACTGCAATCTCCAAAAAAGCACTTTGAGGTCCATCATTTTCGGTCTTTAGATCGTTTGTGATTTTAAAATTTCAGTCTTCTAATACAGACCCTTTGTAAAGTTACTTGCATTAAAAATGCATCAACACTAGGTCCTGCTGGACAAAAAGAATGTATGCATGTATATTAAGTTGTAGTGTTGTAACTGATCACATGCGTATGCTTATCAGAGAACCCTGGAAGGTTGGAAAGTTTGAAATTTTGTTATAGCTTTCAGAAGCTGCCACAGATCTTGGCAAAGCTCTGTGTGTGTATTGTACCTGAGTCAGGTGAGCATAGGTGATGTTATCCTCTAACCAGCATCTGGACTCTTACAGCAGCACTTTGGAACCTGACAGGAAAGATTTCTGACAGGATACATATCTCACACATCCACAGAGAGAGAGAGAGAGAGAGAGAGACATCATCTGGCTTTTGCTGTGGTAAGACACTCTTGCTTTAGTAAGTAATCAGGGAAGAGTTATACTTTAGTCAGTCAGGGACATTTAGTGAGAATAGCTTAGTATTGTTTTATGCTTCTGTGAGAAACTATCCAACTGTATTATTTTTATATCTCTGTGGTTGAAACTCTGTTGTTTATTGTATTCAGTACTCTCCTATTTTCTATTTTATTATTTATCATTAAATATTTTAATACCTTTCATTGTGGCTGGTCCTTTAGAAAATACTTTTAACATCTTGCGAGTATGTATGGTTATTTTAATGACACTGTGGCCACTCCTGAAAGCCTTGCTGCTTTGTTCACACCCTACCATTTGTATTAGTATTAATTTTACACAGTATAATTGGGTACCCTTGTAAGGGTCTTAGTGTAGCTGACTGGTGGGCAGCATGATTACCTCAGAGTCTGGGAAGAAAGGGGCAAAGCTAGTAAATCTGTGCCAGTTTTTCCCAGGTGTGTGTCAGCTACTGGGAACATGAACACAGAGGTCCAAAGTGGTCACTGTGGAGTTTTATGTGGGCCAGGAGAGAGAGAGTCCAGTCTCAGGTCTGGAGCATGCTCCCTGTGTGCTATTAAGGGAAATTGTGCCTGGTGCAGGGAGATGTATCTGAAAATAATGTGTGAATCCATCTTTGATCTTATTGACCATCCCTCACTGGAGTCAGTGGTGAGGATTGAGTCTCCTTGACTGCTGGCCTGGAGCAGGGACCCATCACATACATGACAAAGGAAAATGCAGTACACAGACATTAATCAACATTACAGTACAAAGGATAATACAGTACACAGACATTTAATTCACAGTACAGGACAAAGGATAATGGAGTACACAAGTATTTAATCCACAGTTTAGGACAAAGGGTAATGCAGCATACAGCCATTTAATCCACAGTACAGGACAAAGAGTAATACAGTATACAGACATTTAAGTATGATACAGGACAACGGGTGATGCAATACACAGCCATTTACTTCACAGTACAGGAAAAAAGTTAATGCAGTACACAGCCATTTACTCTACAATACAGTATCACAGCTGTAATACACAGGTCACTTGATGCATAGGTTCTCGTTAGGCATGCAGTCTAAGAGACCATTAATTAAACCATAGCACTGTCTAGTTAAGAGATTTGCTCAAGGCACACAGTAGGCAAGCGATGGCTGAGGGAATCAAACCCTGTACCACAGGAAGTATAGGTATAGAAAATTATTCTCCTGTCTTCGTCTAATGATCCACATGCTTGCTTTCTCATTTTCCTTTTGCTTTGCCAACTATTAAGAAAATTTCTTAGCTTTGTCGCCAAACTCCTGCCATTGCCCCCTTTGGTATGTACCTAACCAGGCATATCCAACAATTGGAACGTCCACACAGGTTTCTCACTAAAAGAATATAGGGCATAAGTAAAATGTCCTCTGCAGACCACCTCAAGGTCCTATCCCTGTATTCTGTCTCCTGTAGGCTTTTGAGGAGAGATCTATGCCTGGCATATACAGCATTGTCAGACTCCACTCTGATAGATCTCCTGCATATCAACAAAACAAAGTGCACCAAAATTACCTGTTCTAAAGACTTAAACCTTGTCTGTGATATAAACAGGACCTGCTGGAGAGACAGGTATGTATCCCAGAGACTACCCCATCTACGGAGCAAGCTCCCCATCCATGTGAAGCAGAGTTCCTCCCTAACTCAATTCAAGTGCAACTTGAATAATTGGATGAGGAACAGAAAATTCATCCCTGGTTTGGCACCTACATCTATAATGGACATAGCCAACCTGTAAATGGTTCATCTCCCAGGCTCCTCCTTGCAAATGTTTCATTACCCAAGCCCTTGCTTACACTTATCAAGAGTAGTTGAGCTAATCAAAGATTTGATGCATGGCTAGGCTTAAAATGGCCCTTGTGGTCATTAGCCTAGTAAACACCTATGAACTGTTTATACTCAACCAGGTCATACTGTATTGAACCCAATCCAGGCCCAAATCTCTTGCTAAGTAAGCAGATAAATATATGTATGATTTAATGCTAAACAAATTTGATAGATAATTGTACTCATTCATAAACACCAATAACCTGATATTCTAGCCTTTACGGAATCTTGGGTCTTGCACTTCCTGAACTACATTGCCTATTTTGATGCAAACAGGCAAAAATTTGGAGTGGGTGTCGTCGTACCCTTAAAAGGTAACCTAACTGTTGCATGGCAAAAATACAGCGCATCAACTACTGTCACAACCCCAACTGGTTAGCTATATATATATATCACTCTCAAAATCCACACCAGTGTGACCCTGGCAGCATTCAGCTTCCTAATCTATAGGCAGAATTAAATCAATGCTAATAGACTCACTAGACAGCCTCAAACATCACAGAAATGTATTCACTGTAGATGACTTCAGTATTAATCCTCAAAAATCAAACATTTTGACACAGAGGACTTCCTAAGTAACCCTGAGCTTATGCAGCTGATAAAGGATTTTACTAAGTCAAGTCTTGCCTCAGGCAGCTACTTCCTGCTTGATTTAATTATAACTAGTGAATTCTTCATGCTACACAAAATAAATGTCTGCCATCTTCTGTTTTAAACCTTCACCCCCCACTAACTACTTTCTTCCCCAAGGGTCATCAAAACATCACTAGTATAAAAACAGAGCTCTCAAATATGCAATGGGTTGATGTTTTAGGAAGCATCACAAGTTTCCTACTCAAACTCGAAGAAAAAACATTTCCCTAAAGTCATCAGACTCCTAAAGCCAATCAACAACAACACATGGTTGACTAAGGAATTCAATCCCCACTACAAGCCCAGGGACAAAGTCTTGACAACCTGAAAAAACCCTCAGAAAAAAACTGAGATAAATGTGTACTTCTAAGAAATCTAGCCAAGAAGCTCACCAGATAATACAAGGTAAAGTTAATAACCTCTGCACAACATTTAGCATAATATATCAAAAAGGATTAATGAAGACTATTTAACAGCACAGCAGGTTGTCTCTCACCTAGAGATACCCTACATAAAGGTGAAATGAAATACAATCAGGATACATTACTCCCCGCTTCTCCTCTTACTCCTCATATTACCAAGTCCACCACCTATTTCCCTCCATTCTACGTTACAAGTCATCACCATGGAGATGCTCACCCAGGAAATGATGGCCTCTACCCTCGGTTCATCATCCTCTACCAAGGTCACATCCTACAACTCCTGACAGACCTGCACAGTGTATAAACTACCAATAACATTTGAAAACAAAAAGAAAACTGGAACCACGAATAACTTGATTTATTCATACGCAAGTAGAAAACTTTCACAGCATTTACACTGCTTCTTTAAGGCATCAAATTCTTCCTGGTACAAAGGTCACTTAAATACATTCAACTAACAATAATGAATTAAGCAATTAGCTAAGTAAATACTAAAACAAGAAGTTATTTTCTTAAATAAAAACTTAATTATGCATTATTTTTAATTAATCTTATCATGTAACTCTCTTAAAGTACACTTAATGCTCAACATATTTAAGCCTGGAGGAAAACAAACCTTAAAACACAAAATCCATTTAGTTTCCATTTCTCTTTTAAATTTCTTTTATCTCCTCCTCTGATGTAAGTTGGGGTGTTAAATAAGGTCAGTGGCTGTAATAAGGTGCAGGTATCAGAGTTCGTATTGGTTGTCATACATTTCTGCGTTTAACTTTATGGTGTTCAAAGTGGTCAGTAAATCATTTCCTTTGTTGCTGGGATTTCACTAATAACTCTGAAAGCAACCTGGTGCATGTTAGAATCCTGTTAAGGTGAGTAACCTGGTGCATGTTAGAATCCTGTTAAGGTGAGTAACCTGGTGCATGTTAGAATCCTGTTAAGGTGAGTAATCTGGTGCATGTTAGAATCCTGTTAAGGTGAGTAACCTGGTGCATGTTAGAATCCTGTTAAGGTGAATAATCTGGTGCATGTCAGTGAATCCTGTTAAGGTGAATAATCTGGTGCATGTCAGTGAATCCTGTTAAGGTGAATAATCTGGTGCATGTCAGTGAATCCTGTTAAGGTGAGTAACCTGGTGCATGTTAGAATCCTGTTAAGGTGAGTAACCTGGTGCATGTTAGAATCCTGTTAAGGTGAGTAACCTGGTGCATGTTAGAATCCTGTTAAGGTGAGTAACCTGGTGCATGTTAGAATCCTGTTAAGGTGAGTAACCTGGTGCATGTTAGAATCCTGTTAAGGTGAGTAACCTGGTGCATGTTAGAATCCTGTTAAGGTGAGTAACCTGGTGCATGTTAGAATCCTGTTAAGGTGAGTAACCTGGTGCATGTTAGAATCCTGTTAAGGTGAGTAACCTGGTGCATGTTAGAATCCTGTTAAGGTGAGTAATCTGGTGCATGTCAGTGAATCCTGTTAAGGTGAGTAACCTGCTGCATGTTAGTGAATCCTGTTAAGGTGAGTAACCTGGTGCATGTTAGAATCCTGTTAAGGTGAGTAATCTGGTGCATGTCAGTGAATCCTGTTAAGGTGAGTAACCTGGTTATACCTCTCAACTGTCCAGATTTTCACAGAATATCCAGATTTTTGGCTTACATTTTTGGTCTGTTCCTCATAAAATGTGTATATTTGTGGCAAATTACTGGGATGATATGAGAATTGAAGTTACTAATTAATGATATACATTAGAGTTTCAGACTTCAAATCCTTCAGAAAATATATGTTAAAACAAACCCTGTCACTTTATCGACTTTCTAATTTTATAACAGCAATATTTAAAATATGTCCCTATTTTTGTACATCTGTCCCCCCATTTTGTTAGGCTTTGTCTAGATTTCCTGCTCTAAGAGGTTGAGAGGTATGATACCTGGTACATGTCACTGAATCCTGTTAAAGTGAATAACCTGGTAAACGTCACTGAATCCTGTGATGGTGAGTAACTGGAAACGTCATTGAATCCTGCCATGGTCATTAACCTGGTGCATGGCATTGAATCCTACTAAGATGAGTAACTGTTGTATGTAATTGAATTCTGCTAAGTTGAGTAACCTTGTGCATGTCACTGAATCTGGCTAAGTTGAATAACCTGGAGCATGTTACTGAATCCTGATAAGGCAAGTAACCTAATACATGTTTAACTATATTTCTGGGCTCTCTGTACCTGAAAACTATCTGGCCACTCAATGTTAATTCATTCCCAGCTGGATGTAAACAAATTACGGCACAGCCATCATCCAGGTAGCCACTGGGAGATTTTGCCCTGTTTCTCTTGAACAGCCCCCAAAACCCCATGAGTGCTTCATAAGTGATTGTGGGAGATATGTGCAGGGTGAAGAATGGAACTATGATCTAATTCCATGGAGGAAGTAACCCCTTAGGTTACCTTGTACTCTCATAAGGTGCCTGTCTCTACTGGAGATTCATAGATTCCCAGCACATGCCCCTCAGAGGGATGTGTCTAGGTGCCCTTCACTCCCTTCCCAACAGGTATTTCCATCACCTGGGTTGCTACCTGAACCCAAGTTAAATGCGTTGCTATTGGGATACTGCTGATTATCGCCACCGATACAGTCCATATTGTTTTGTTTTATTTATTGAGAGAGAGTGGGAGGGAGGAGCCAGAGACAGCTTGTCCCAGGAAGTAGTCTAATCTAATGCAGTATTGACCCTATCAGAAGTATTGTGGTCTAGCATACAGTACTATGGGTTGTGTAATGAATCTGCTATACACTAGCCATGGAATCTGGCCATGTATGCATATTACACATGCATCTCCCTCAGAAACAGTGATGGTTATAGTTGCACGAATAACTGGAAAGGACTTAGATGGGGAGGAAGGGAAGGAGGGGACATCTGTGTAAATGATGTCCTCATTGGTACTGGACAGTCACCTTCACAGTGGAATGAAAAGGCTCACAGGACTTGCAACCCTAGAGAAGCAACAAATGGTTCAACAAGGTACTGGGAAAAGCTGAAGGTGGGCAATAATGGAGAATAAAAGCAGTTCATGTAATATATGCAAATAAGGAGTCATATACACCCTTATGAGTCTGTTCAGACTACATCTGGTTACAAAATAAAACTCCAAGCCACTCCCCAGACTTTTATAGCAAGCATAAAATGGCAGTGAATGCCAATCTTGGTATATGCAGTCCCCATTATAGCCTATATCATTGCATACCCACTAACTTAAAGCGAGGTGCAGCATTAGACACTAATGGTTTGTCATCAGCGACATGTCATTCTATGTGAATCTAAGAGTGTATTTGTCTGTGGAGAGAATGGGATCTTTATGATGTGTAGTCTACATTCGTGGACAAAATATCCACTAATGAGGTTTTTGCCATTCATTTTTATTACACTTAGTGCAAGTTCTGTACATCGATAAAGATTCTTCTCTGCTTTGGCATTTGAGCTCTTTCCTTTATATAATATTTGATTCCAACATCCTGGTTTTCTTTTTAGCATTCCACATGACTGGACAACACTCCCACTCCAAGTAGTTAGGCATCCATAGTTGTTGCTGCTGCTTCTGGTAAGAGGAGGAGTAACGGCGGCCATCTTCTTTCTCTGTTGTTCTGCTGCGACCATTCTCTTGTTTAGCAGATTCATGTTTTTGTGGGAACGTTTGTGTGGATCACCGTTCTATTCTATTTTGCTGAGCTGCTATCATTATGCACATTTGCTCAGCACACAAAAGGAAGGAAGGCGAAGATATACTCTACTGTCAAACCTTTTTCTACATCTTGGTTCAAACTACATAAAGTAGAGCATCACAGGACTATCAAGCACCCCAGAAATAATTTCAAGCTATAATGTACTAGTTACAAGATAAGCCTCTACCCAAACACTGAACCAACTACATGTTAAGATAGCTCTTTTCCTCTCAGGGTTAGCTAGTTTGTTTCAATTATACAACTGACTACTAAGATGACTATTTTTTATTTGTGTTGTTCTCAGCTATTTGTTAACATTTTGCATGTTTACTGATCTTGGCTGACTGTGGTTTCATTTCACGCCTTTGCTGTACTTCTTGTTGAGTTATCTGCTATGTTGTTGCTATTAACAATATCATCTTTGAACTTCTACCTGCTGTTTAAATATATATGCTTTTCACTGTTTGCAATTATTGTACTTTTTATTGCAGTTTTACTATTCTCTGATATACCCTTTATTTGTACCTTTTCTGATCTTACTATGTTACTGGCTATTTAGGTTTGGTTGTACTGTTTTGCAAGCATTTGACAGCACTCAGAATGCACTTGTTGAACTGCTGTTTTATGCCTTTATCTATTCGTAGACTGGTTTTGCTCTTAGAGTCTGCTTGCTGTCAAACTAACTTTGGATCATAATTTTTTTAATGATAAAATTCTCCATTTCCAAGGAATTGTTGTGCTCTCTTCATATACATATACACACACACAGAGTTTACTATCAAAATGTCACCGTAAAAAAGAATTCCTGTACAGAACATCGAAGGGAAGAGCAAAAGTTAAACTGTATGTCCAGTCACAATGTCGAATCTGCTGAACGAATTCAGAAGATTCGACATAGTCACCGAACAGAGCACGTGATGTCCATATAGGAGCTCAGGTGAAACTCCTGCACCTCACATCACGTTTTTGTGTGTGTGGGGGGGGGGCAAGCCCCCCTGCCCCCCCCCAACTATATATTCCAACTCTGAGATCGCACTACAGTAAGGGAAGGGATGACTGTCGCAAACCGCACTGTACTCCGATCTTTGTGCAGTAGTTTGAATTCATATCAATGAATGCACAGTAGCATTCGCTGATATGAACTTTCGAAGATGGACTTTTCAGCAACACAGACAATCGAACATCCATCTTTCGATTGTCTGTCTTCACAGCATCTCCATTTGGCTTTTTGATAGTAAACCTGTACACACACACACATATATATATATATATATATATATATAAATATATATATATATACACACACACGCACATATCCTGGGCTAAGTCTGAAATGGATAAGACAACATCAGTGCTCTACCCTGGATAACAAATTCAAAATAAATAAATATATTATTTTTATTATAAGTATGCACCCATATATGTATGTGTATATATATATACATACATATATATATATATATATATATATATATATATATATATATATATGTGTGTGTGTGTGTGTGTGTGTGTCTGTGTGTGCATGTATATGTCTCTCAAACTATGGGAATCACTGTCACAGCTGATCAGAAATCTGCAGATTGAATGTGCTGGCAGTGATTCTGTGTAAGATTACGATACAGTGGGGATCGGGGAATTTGCCCCTTTCCCAGTGTAGTACGATTTCAGAGTTGGTATATATAATTAGCAGGAGGCTTTTTTTTTTTTGTTCCTTTCCATACTCTGCCCTTTGGGTTAGGAAACTTACCTAAAGGTGCAATACCATTGGAGTTTCTATTGGTGAACATAGAACACCTTCACAGTGGGGTTGACAGTTGGTAAGCATGACCCCTGTTTATGACATTTATCACTGTGAAAAGGTTCTAGTAGCTTCAGTGTACTGAATTTAATTCAAGTAGTTGTTGTTTGTCTTTCGGCTTTTCCCAGTAAGGGGTCACCACAGTGGAACTCTGGTCCGCTAATGATTGGCATTAGAGTTTTACGAAACGCCGAGGTGCCAGCTCGACACACAACCTTCAATGAAGGCACGCCCATTTACGCACGCATGTCTTTTGAACGCTACCCAACCACGGGAAGGACATGCAGACTCCACACAGAAGGCACTCCCAAGCCACGCTGAGAATCGAACGGGAGAACCTCTTGCTGTTAGGTAACAACGCTACCGCCATACCACCGCGGCTACATGAATTTCATTCAAGTAGTATACTTTCTAATACAATGGAGTCATGTACTTTCTTATATGCCCCCCCCAACCTTATCCTTACTGTAGCGATTCATAATGTTTCTAAAATGTATACTCAGTATTCATTCACTCACTGCTTGCACTAAGAATTATCTATCATATTTTTTACCCTTGTTTGCAGACTACACTAAACACTAGCACCAGCAGTACTTACTTTTAACATATCCCTTTCCATTAACAATCACTACACCAGTTTTAACTTTTACTTTCAATACTTATTCATCATTATCGCCTCAAGTTGCCTTTCTCCAGTCCCCTTATTCTTTCTTAGCTAACCCCTCTACGCAACGTCTCTCCACCCTATAGCAATGCAGATGTCTCAACTCTCATCCATCTATAACCTGACTCCTACACCCTAAGCCATATTCACTTTATTTCCTCACCTCTTCAAAATTTCCTTCCTTACTAGTTAATAACACATATAATTTATCTATTCTTCCCTTACGATCCATCCTTGCCCATCTATCTGTTAATAAATCATTTCCATTCTGCCCTGTACTACTACATATTCTTAGAGTACCTTGTAAATATTTCTATATGGCTGCTTAATCACTACATTACCTCTAACTCTATAATAATATGAATATTTGGTTAGTATGTATCTGTAAATTCCATAAATCTGTATATATGTTATGCTTATTTGCTTTCTATTTTTTTTTTTTTTTACTATACTGGCAGTATTTGCGAAACAAACAGTATCTACTAACCATTTTTGAATTTTATGTACTATTAAACTAAGTATCTTTATCTCCAAAGCCAACTTCATGCTACTCAAGTCAGAAGTGACAAACTTCATGACACCCATGCAGACGGGAACTGATAGTTCGACTACTGAGTCCTACACTAAGGCACTGTACCTGCACATCTCTCATGCATGAATTGTGCCATCCCAAATAGAACCAAGATGCTCTCCTCCAAAAGAAGGAAGCCAATCTGGTGGTCCCCTGCCATAAACAAACTTTACAACAAAAGTAAGAAACTGTTGCGCAAAAGAGGAAAATCCCACAATGCAAAAATTTCCCTTACCAGTCTCAGTAAGAAGCTGAGATCTCTCATAAAATCCTCCAAAGCTAGTTACGAAAATAAAATTGCCAAAGATTCCGAAGACATTCTATAACTATGTCAAGAATCTAAATGGCAATGCTCAGATCTGCCCTGAGCTACAACAGAATGGCATTAAATATACTGATCCCAAGGATATTGCCAATATCCTGGCAGATCGATTCAGTGCCAACTTCACCCCCTCCACCCCCTAAACAGCTAATCTCAATACTGGAAGATTGCCAAATTCTGGTAATGGCCACACAGGTAAAAAATACACTCTCCAAAGCTATGAATACAGCATCCATGGGACCAGATGACATCCTGGGCTGTGTACTACATGAACTACAGAATGAACTGGCACCTCACCTAAGTGTCATGTTTAATCATACCCTCACCTCAGGCTTTGTGCCCACTGAGTGGCGCACAGCTACAGTTATCCCACTCCACAAGGGGGGATCTACCTTGAATCCCGGGAACTACCACCCCATCAATCTGACGAGCCTGATCTGCAAGGTCATGGAATGTATTATCATGGAACTTATAAACAAAGATATTGGCAACCTTCAAACACTGGACCCCACACAATTTGGGTTCGTGAAGGGCCGACCTTGTCTGCTGAACCTGACTGACTTCTTCAAATCAGTCTCCAGAGCCGTGGATGAGGGTAAGGCAGTCCACACAGCCTAGCTGGACCTCACCAAGGCCTTTGGCACCATCCCCCACTCTGGAATCATAGATAAACTTACTAAGCTGGGCATTAATCCCTACGTCACTCGATGAGTTGCCAACTGGCTTACTGACAGAACCCACACTGTAAAAGTAACTGACTCTAAATCCAGCTCCAGACAAGTGACAAGTGGAGTACCTCAGGGTTCAGTCCTGGGACCGCTCTTGTTTGACATCTACTTCTCTAAAGTACAGGCCAATACTAAGAGACTCTGGCTAACAAAGTTCGCAGAAGACTGCAAACTGGGAGCCATTATTGAATCCTCAAATGATGTGGATACTCTACAAAAGGGCCTTACAGAAACAGATGCTTGGTGCCAAAGCCATGAGCTCAAGCTCAATGCCAAGAAATGTATAGTTATCCCCTTTGGGAAAAAACATGTACCCGTGAATTACCACATAGGTGGCAGTACACTAAACACCAAAAGTGTGATAAGAGACTTAGGGACACAGGTGGATAGTGGTCTCACCTTCAATAACCACATTGGCACAACAGTCAGGAAATCCTTCTATGTGGCACACCTCATCACTAAGGGCTTTTTATCCAGAAAAAAGGAGGTCATTGTCCCACTGTACTCATCCCTCATTAGACCCATTATAATGCCCCATTTTGTATGTACCTCTCAAGACATCTGCAACAATTGGAAAGGCCACAGAAATACCTCACTAAAAGAATCACAGGCCTAAAGCAGATGCCCTATGCTGACCACCTTAAAAAACTCCAGCTATACTCTGCCACATATTGTCTACTCAGAGGCGATCTCTGCTTAACAGACAAGCCCATGTCAAACCCAGAGCTGTTGGACATGCTACATTTAAAGAAATCCCAATCCCTCTGAGCCACACGCTCCAGGGATCTAAACCTTGTCATCACAATAAACAAAACATGCTGGAGGGATAGCTTCCTGACCCAGAGACTCCCCAGACTCTGGAATAGACTGCCCATACATGTCAAGCAGAGTGCCTCTTTGGCCATCTTCAAAAGGAACCTTGACGATTGGATGGGAGAGAGGAAATTCACCCTGGGATCACATCAGTCACCCTGCTAGACAGGGGTCCAGGGAAGTAAATAGTGTGGGAAGAAATAGCCAGGGAATTGTTATGGTTAGGCTTGTATAGGCCCTAGGGCCGATAGCCTAGTACCAACCTATGAACCTATGGAGCTTTTCTCCCCAGGTCTCCACTGAAAATAGGTTCTTTTCGCCCAGTGGACTGTCTCGGTAATCAAATGCCAATAAATAAATAATGACCCCCTATCCCTTCACACCTACGGCTCCTATCAGTAGCCATATCAACTTAGCCTACTAATATGTATCCCTCCATTAGGCAGGACTCTGATTTAACTACATCTTTCAAATAGACATCATCATTTAGCTGCAAGCCAATCTCTCTTCTCATATGGATAGTCTGCTAGCATTACACATTCTGATTTGGTGCAGAAACTCTCCCTTGTTTACTGATAACCCACTCATTTTAGATTTGCTAAGTCTACCTGTGAGAGATGCCCCTACATACTTATTTTGGAGCCATGACTTTCCTTCCATCATCAGGAAACAGTCCTACACCACTATATATTCTTATGCTGTAATTAGTCATTGTTTTATCAGTGTTTTGCCCAGTAAATAAATTTAAATAAATAAATACATACATGAATACATATATGCATACATATACAGAGGTAGTCAATAAAGCCTTGCCTAAGACTCCCAAACATCCATGTAGAAGACTTCAGCCAGTCTCTCACCACCCTGAATATGGGTGTGACCTTACTGTCATCATGTGTGAGTGAATGAGCTTAGACAATTTGCCCTGTGGGAGATACAATAAGATATACTTGATCCCTGTATCTATGGCACTAAGGACGGTCATTTGCTCCATGTAAACAGTTATCATCTGGCTTTGCAGGACTAATGTGTATTTGTGTGAAGCAAAACGGATTACTTTACAGTGGCTCTGTTTGTGTGAAACAATGTAGGACAAAATAAGAAATACTCAATATAGATATTGCTGAGAGGTCAGGAGGTGAAATAATAGGGGGGTAATAGGGAGCAGGAAAAACTGGTGGGCATCAGGGGATGGCATGGAGTTTGGAATCAGTGTAGGTGTAGGGGGAAGGAGAGGGTAGTGGTGGAGTACCTTAGAATCCTTCACCAAAGACTCCATTTAATCCAAGACTGGCCCTGATGGTTGTTTATGGATTAAGGCTGTTTATGTCATCATACAGTCTTGCTACACCAGGTTCTTTATTCTATGTCCCTAGCATATTGCAAGATTGTAGTGCACAACTACAACATTCATGACAGATCAATATCATTGTGGGCTTAACTCCAGAATCAGTTAAGCAAGCTATAGACAAAATGACTGAATTTCATTTGTCTGAATTCAGGAGACAAAAAATACAATTTACTGCAGTTCATCTGTGATTACGGTTGAGAAGGGGTAGCAGTGTTCGAAGAGATACTTATCCTCCCTTAGGGTTAAGTAACTTTCCCAAATGCACAACACCATTGGAGTTTTTGTTGGTGAACAACGAACACCCTCACACTGGGGTTGGTGAGCTAGACCCCTGTTTATAACATTTATCACTGTCATCAGTTTCAGTTAGCTTCAGGTTACTGAATTTCTTTCAAATACATTCTCATACAGTGGATTCACATAGTTCCTTATAGTACCCCAACCCCATTCCAGTGAAACCATTTATAATGTTTCTAAAAGGTATAGGTTCATAGGTCAGTACTAGGCTATCTGCCCAAGGGCATTTATAAGCCTAGCCAGAGTGTGTCAGCTTTCACCGCCCTATTGATTAATTAACTGATCCTCTGTCAAGAAGAGCCAATGAAGTAATCCCAGGGGTGTATTTTCTGTTGCCCATCCACTCGTCAAGGTTTCTCTTGAAGAGTGTTAGTGAGGGGCTCTGCCTAATGTAGTTAGGAATTTTGTTCCAAAGCATGGTGAGTCTCTGTGACAGGAATCTATCCCTCCAGCATGTTCTATTTATTGTTGTGGCGAGGTTTAGCTCACTAGAGCAAGTGGCTCACAGTGACTTGGATTTCTTTAAGTGAAGCACGTCCATAAATTCTGAGTTGGACATGGCTTTGTAAGTCAGGCAGAGAACACCTCTGAGTAAGCGATATGCGACTGAGTACAGCTGGAGTTTTTCCAGTCGGGCTGCATAGGACATATGTTTGAGGCCAGTAATCCTCTTGCTGAGGTACTTTTGTGGTCTTTCCAGCTGTTGGAAGTGTCTTGTGAGGTACATTCCAAATGGGGCATTGTACTCTATGATGGGTCTGATGAGTGACGAGTAGAGGGGCTATTGACCTCTATTTCTAGATGCGAACCCTTTAGTAATTATATGGGCTACATAGAAGGATTTCCTAACTACTTTGGCAATATGATTGTCAAAGGAGAGATTACCATCTACCTAGGTCCCCAGACCTCTTATTACCTCTTCTGTATTAAGGGGGCTGCCACCTATGTGGTAATTCATGGGTGTTTTGTTTTTCCCAAACGGGATGACTAGGCAATTTTTGGCATTTAGCTTGAGACCATGACTTTGACACCAGGTATCCGTCTCAGTAAGGCCCTTTTGGAGAATGTCCGTGTCAGCCAGAGAGTCAATTATGGCTCCCAGTTTGCAGTCATTGGCGAACTTGGTTAGCCATAGCCCTGTGTTTGCCTGTACTTCTGAGAAGTATATGCCGAACAGTAGGAGTCCCAGGACCGAGCCTTTTGGGACACCACTTGTGCCTGATTTAGAGTCGGACCTGGAGCCCACTATTCTTACCATGTGAGTTCTGTCTGTAAGCCAGTTGGCAACCCATCTCGTGACGTAGGGGTTTATGTTCGGGCTGGTGAGTTTTTCTATAATTCTCGAGTGGAGAATGGTGACAAAAGCCTTGGTGAGGTCAACGTAGGCTGTGTGAACTACCTTCCCCTCATCTATGGCTTTGGTGACTGTCTCAAAGAAGTCAATCAGGTTTAGTAGGCATGATCTGCCCTTAACAAAGCCGAACTGGGTCGAGTCAAGTGTTTGGAGGTTCCCATTGTCTTTGCTAATGAGTTCCATGATGATGCATTCCATAGCCTTGCAGACCGGGCTAGTCAGGCTTATGGGGCGATAGTTACCACAGGGTCAGTTGTGGCCCCTCCTTTGTGGAGTGGAATAACTGTTACTGTGCACCATTCTATGGGCACATAGCCTGTGGAGAGGCTGAGGTTGAACAGTGTGTTTAGGTAGGGGGTTCGTTCGTTCTGTAGTTCATGCAAGACACAGACTGGGACACCATCTGGCCCCATTGATGCTGTGCTTTTGGCTTTTGAAAGGGCTGTTTTCACCTGTGCATCTGTGATTTCCGGGACACTACATTTTTCCAGTATTATTGTGGGCCCTTTTGAGGGTGAGAGGAGGGTGAAGTTTGCACTGAATCTATCTGTCAGGATGTTGGCAATATCAGTAGGTTCAGTATATTTTGTGCTATTTTGCACTAGCTCAGAGCATATCTGCGAGTTGCCACTTAGATTCTTGACATAGCTAAAGAAGGCTTTGTGGTTAGCTTTCGAATCCTTGGCTATTTTTCTTTCGAAGTTAGCCTTGGAGGATTTTATGAGGGACCTTAGTTTCTTACTGATACTGATCAGGGATGTCTTTCCTTCTTGGGATTTGCTTTTTTTCTGAACTAGTTTCCTCCTTCTACTGTATAGCCTGTTTATGGCAGGGGTCCACCAGACTGGTTTCCTTCTCTTAGGGGAGTGAAGTCTTGATTTTGCTATGGATGGCATGATCCATGCATCCTTGTAGGTGCTCATAGAGTGCATTTGTAAAGGTTCCTGCATCTTGGACACTGTTATCCTTTAGCATGTGGGCTGTGAAACTTATTACCTCTGTCATAAGTAAGGTGAAGTTTTCTACAGAAAAGTTTTTCACTGTGGTTTCCTTGGTTGGAGGTGGTGTGGACATCCAGATTGATTAGTTTATGGTCTAATCTAACCAGTGATGGGTTGACCTCCGGTGTGGAACACCTGTCGCCCATGTTGGTGATGACCAGGTCCAATATGTTTTCACCTCTGGTAGGGGAGTTTACCAGCTGATCCAGAGCATTTGAGTTGATAAATTCCAGGAAGTGCTGGACCTGGGAGTTTGTACTTGAGTAGTTTTCCCAGTTAATGGTAGGTTAATTGAAACCGCCCAATATCAGGGTGTTCGGTAAGACATTCATGTTTTCCAGTGTCTCCAGAAAGGTGTAGTGGTGGTCCTGGGTCATGGAGGGTGATCTGTAGCAGGCCACAATTTGCTTTGCAGACTTGCCTGATGTTAGTTGCACATGGATGATCTCGGAGGTAACATGTTGTGCCACTAACCTGGGGGATGAATATGGATACACCCCCCCCTTTTGTGTTTCAGTCCATGTTCTGTGGCCGAAATGTGTGGTATGAGTTGTAGCCCGGTAGTGCTGGGGTGCTCTGTGGAGCCTTGAACCAGGTTTCAGTTACTGCACAGATGTCAACATTCTCCATACTGAGGAGTGCTTTAAGCGTGTGCATTTTGAGATTTAAACTCCTGGCGTTGAGTAGGATAACCCCCTTTTTTTTTATTTGTGCTGTTTATGGAGGTGGGTTTGACTTTTGAGCCTTGCCTAAAAAAGGCACTATGGGGGCAGCAAGAGCCTTGGCCAGTAATCAAAAGCCTAGGGGTGACAGGTGCAAGCCGTCTCTTGTGAAGCAACAAGGCTTGTCGAGCATGTTGTCCCAAGCTGACAGACACTGGATCCCCTTTGAATGACACCAGAAGCTTACCCAATTGTTGAAATTGATAATTTTTTCTTTATACTGCGGTATCATTCTTGGTGAGGGCAGGATGCTACTCAGGGTAAGGGTCATTTCTGCCTGGGCTACATGATCAGAGAGCTCTTCCATGTCTCTTTTCATGTAGTCCAGGGTGGTACGTCTCAGGTTATTCATACTAACATGAACAATGACAGAATCATATTTGTACTTGTTCTGGAGTGACCTGAGTGCTTGTGTTATGTGGCGGATTCTGGCTCCCGACATGCTTGGTGTTCTTTAATTTTCTACAATAGGTTATGGAATGATTGTGTTTATATATATATATATATATATATATATATATATATATATATATATATATATATATATATATATATATATATAATTTTTATAAACGAAACTGAATACGTTTTTTATTTTATATTATTTTTTACTACATAGGGACCTTTAAATTGTATTTTGGTTAAATCCCGTTAAATTATCTCGGTCCCTGATCACCTCAAACCAGCAACTACTAGCAGTCCATCCACCAAAGAAAAATGTGGGCAAATTCCTATACAAATGCTCAGTTGCCCAGTCCTGGAACAAACTACCCTTAGATACGTGCCATTATACACCCATCTCACTTTAAAAAGGAACTTAAACACCATCTGCTCAACTCCAAAACTTGTCCCTACCATAACCTCTCCAAACCCCCACTTTCAAAGTTTTTAACTCCCACCCATTCTACCTTGACTGCTAAAAACAGCCTAACAAATCTCTCAAGTATAAAGCAAATACACTTTCTAATCACATGGTATTATTCATCTCTAAATATTTGTACATATACAAGGCCTCATGCTGGTATACTACCATACTCTTAATCCCTTTTCTACTCTTCCTATTATGTATATATCTTACCCCTCTTTTGGCTTTATCTTTAGATATGGCTAGCAGATTTCTCTATTGGCTTTATCTTTACATATGGCTAGCAGATTTCTAGATGTACCTGGACCTTGTTTTACCAATTACTACAAAAATTTCTCATACTGTAGATTAAATGGGAATCTTAGACTAAATGGGAATCTTTTTACTGCAAAATGTTAAATGAATGTAAACAACTGTAAATTGTTTTTCTCTGTAAAACGTACACTGAATGGAACTAAATTTATGTTCTATTCTCTAATTGGAGCTTTTCTCCTCAGGTCTCCACTGAAAATGGGTTTGTAACCCAGCTGGATTAACCCAGTTAACAAATGTCAATAAATAAATAAATAAAATAAATCAATTGGTTAACTGATTGTTAAAAATGTGACTATTTAAAATGTTTAGTAGGGCAGTTTCAGACTAATTCTGAAGAAGTTTCTCATTTTAGAAACAAAAGCATTTAACTGTCTACTGTATTTTAATAAACAACTGGTTAATATTATATGGTGTGCTTCTGACCTGCATTTATTGCCAACTATGACTGTTCCCATAAGTTAATGGGTTGGGTTTTGTTTGTGGACATTCGTGTGGTTCTAGTATTGGTTGCACACAGTATTTACAGTGCCTACAGGCATAAGTGCTTTTAGGTTTTTTGTAACAAGGAACATTGCCCGTTGCTCTACCAGTGTGGTCAAACAAAGCTTTCAAATGTGTATTCTTTTTATATATAAATTTTGGCTCAGCACCCAACTTATTTAATACCTCTTGTCATTTTTGTAAAATTTTCCAGTTGACTTGTTTAATAGCATCTGAATCAATGGAAACATCAAGAAAAAATGTTATATTTGTGAGATAAGTAGCATTGCCATGCCTTTCCTTTAACATATTTTCTTTATAATGGGATCATTATAATTATCTCTTTTATATTATACAACATGAAATAACCTCAGTGCTGTGTTCTCAGTGTGCACAATATCCATGAACATATTTCTAGAGACTTTCAATACTTCATCAAAGTCTTTATCGGAAGTCAGCACAGATGTTTGGTGTCAAAGTCATGTCCTCAAGCTCATGCCAAGAAGTGCATTATCATCCCCTTTGGGAAAAACTCAGTACCCATGAACTACCACATAGGCGGTAGCTCACTAAACACTGAAAGTGTGATAACAGACCTCAGGACACAGGTGGACAGCAGTCTCTCCTTTGATAACCACATTATCACAGTAGTCAGGAAATCCTCCTATGTGGCACACCTCATCACAAAAGGGTTCTCCTCTAGAAAAAAGGAGGTCATTGTTCCTCTCTTCTCATCCCTCATCAGACCCATTACAGAGTACAATGCCCCATTTAGCATGTGTCTCACAAGACACCTAAAACAATTGGAAGGGCCACAGAAATACCTCATTAAGAGCATTACCAGCCTCAAACAGATGCCATACGTAGACCGTTTCAAAAAACTCCAGCTCTACTCCATTGCATATCGCCTACTCAGAGATGATCTTTGCCTAACATACAAAGCTATGTCAAACCCAGATGATCTCTGCCTAAAATACAAAGCTATGTCAAACCCAGAGCTGTTGGACATGCTACACTTAAAGAAATCCCAATCTCTCTGAACCACATGCTCCAGGGACCTAAACCTGGTCACTACAATAAACAGAACATGCTGGAGGGATAGATGCCTGTCCCAGAGACGTCCCATACTCTGGAACAAACTATCCATTCATGTCAAGCAAAGCTACTCATTGGCCCTCTAAGAAAAACCTTGACGACTGGATGGGAAATAGAAAATTCACCCTGGGGATCACTTCTGTGGCACTGCTTGACAGGGGCACAGGAAAATAATTTTCTTGGGTGGTGAAAGCCAGGGAACCTTTTTGGCTAGGCTTATATAGGCTGCAGGGCCAATAGCCTAGTACCTACCTATGAACATATGACACCTCTATTGCTTGACACTTGAATTAATTTTGGGTGACAGGGTTAAAGTTTAACACCAGTTCATAACCTACTTTCATGCACTAATTGAAAAACAATATCTAAGAAACTTATGTTATTAATAGACCATTTGGCTGTAAATTACAAGAATGTGGTGGTTTCATTTTAAATGCATAATAAACTCTTTTAACATGTCTTCACTTTCTTGCCATATAATAAACCATCACTAATTAAAGCTAATGTATCTAGATTCACAAATTACTTGTTTTCCTACTGAATTAAAAATAAGTTGGCAAAAGCAGAGGCGACGGCTGCCCCCAGTGCTATACCACTTACTTGACGATAAAGCCTGATATTAAGGCAGATGACATTGTGACCTAAAATCAACGCAAGCATTTCACAAATAGTGCCAACAGATGGCATGTTTTAAAATTAATATCATTCAGCAAATGTGCAACTATGTCAAAACCTTCATTTTTTGGTTTTACCACATATAAATCTTTAATATCTGGTGTAGCAACTAAATAATTGTCACACTGAATGGTTTTAAGAGGATCAAGTGCCAGGAGTCCCTAATGTAAGACCTACTTAACTGAATCATTAAGTAATTTGTCAGAATAGTTATGGGCTCAGTTTTGGGTCCCTTAGTGGACACTGTAGATTGAAAAGCAGATGTTGTAGCAGATGTGAATGTTAGGTATACTAATAGCATGGGAATCACTGGGTTATCAACCTGTAAGAATTCATAAAACTGAAAACGGGCCCCTTGGGCCTAGTGGAGTTCCCCGGTAATCAAACTGGAAATAAATGTCATTATTTAGTGATATCAGTCCTCAGAGATTTGCCAGAAAACCACACATTTTACAAGAAATAAACTAAAAATAAGAGGCAAAAATCTGGAAATTCTTGGAAAATCTGGACAGTTGAGAGGTATGACAGCAATCAGACAGAAGTCTGGGAATTATTGTTAGCCTAATTTATTGACCATTTGTTCCTCACAGAGGCACATGGTTCTACAGAGGCTACAGAAGTTTATGATACTGGGCTAAATAATTTAGCCAAATACTGTAAATCTGGAGAGCTGCATGATTAATTAACAAGCAATATTGTCTCTTCTGGTATAAGATAAGAAAAGCAGATCTGACCTTAACTAAAGCTGTGAGTATATGATGAATGAAACTGCAAGGGCACAACTGAACAAAGCAGAGAGACATGTGCAGTACAATATGAAATACAAATAAAAAAAGCGTAAATAAGTAAAATAATATGTAACAGTAATGGAGCAGAGAAAATTATCCATGAAGTGTGCAGGGAATATGGAAGCTACAAGGTGGACAGCAAGTGTGGTACAGCTGAAATGTAATGTTTTTGTACTAGATGTGGTTATACACACAACAGTCCTGCATTTAATCAGCTTTCTGCAAGCTGTGGTACAAAGAATCAAATGCGTAAAAGTAAAGGCACGTGTGTTCAATGGACTGTTGAAAAGATCAAATGTGTAAAAGTAAAGGCACATGTGTTCAAAGGACTGTTGAAAAGAAACTGGAAAATAAGCAGTTTGCTGGCCCTAACTTCTGAAAATGAATCAGAAACAGTGAGATGGGAGTGCAAGTCAGACTGTTCAGAACCTGAATAAATAAAATAGTGAAATTAATCCAGATGCTACTGCAAAGTTTAATAGTCTGCCTTGTACATGCTTTTAAAGTTTCATGGACTGAAAAGAAGAGAGTTGTGCAAACATTTTTAACATATTCAGGTCACCAAGTAAATATGTCAAAAGCTACTGCTACATAAATACGACAATGAGAAGTGCAACGGCCTGTTTCAAATCATAGCATTTAAGGAAACCAGTTCACATTTCTTGAATATATTGATTTATATGCAAGATGTGTAAGTCGAGCATCATATACAAACAAATCTATGTATTAAAGAAAGTATCAGTAATTCTCAGGAGTAGAAATGAAGTTGCCGGATGGCTTAAGCATCTTTATGAAATGATGAATAGTAAGAGCGTTGTTGTAAAGCAAGACACTATTCATACATTTATTAATCAATAAAATCTGAATAAAATAATTAAAAGAGAATACCTGCTATAAATATACCAACGTCTGCATTCGAGACACCTGATATTGCCATATCTTAAATATCCTATGTATGTATTACATATGTTAGTCCACAGTACAAAAGTCAGGAATTTAGAATTTTTTTTATTGTAAGTGGGAATTCAGGCAAATAGTGTCCAATGTGCCATGCTCAGTTTAATAAACAGAAGGAAAGAACTACCCAGTCACTACAAAATATGTGAGGGGCTGGTTACATCAAAATCACATCTTTCTATTTGAATTCAATACACATTTCAGTAAATGCAACTTTCAATTTTTAGCATCATGTTTAACTCTAAAACTGTGCACATCTGTGTCTAGTTTCTTCCGAGGCCTTCCAAAGGTGGACTCTTTCCTATGGCTTCACTCTAGACATGTGACTTTTGTGCACACATGCACAGGAAGTCCTCTATGGAGCACCTGTAATGGCTATGGCAGTTCTGCTTAGTTTTCTTCCTTGAATTTTGAAGTCTTATTTTTATATGACTGTCTGCAGTTACTCCTACATGGCTTCCAGCCAAAAGAGACCCATATAGCCAACCCTATGACATCCATAATATTTTTCTGCTGCCTACCTTGGATTTATTTTCAGTTTAACTTTAAAATTTTACAGTCTTCTCATTCTGGCAGTGGTGTGGAGTCGAACAGTTTTTCTGCTTCCCATTCCTTCCTATGTCAAGCTTGGCTGGATGGCTTACAGCTGCATGGGAATCTGCCACACAAATTACTTATCTTTTCTTTCGTGACCGACAACCATCCAACTAGATTAGCAGATGCAGCTACATTACTTCAGTTTAATCTTCAGGTGCCATCCCAAAATTGTATGCAGCACTATGCTATTTTTTTTTTTTTATTTCTTGCATAACTTGACAGGAGTTTGCTTTCATAAAGACTAGTCACTTGCTTACAGGACAGTCATGATACTGCAGAGCATGCTGGCGCTATATGACAACATGAGTAAAAGAGAAAAATAATTTGTAATTTAAAAAGACCACTCAGAAATTCATGTTATTTTCAGCCCCGAAGTGGAACTTTCCATACATTTTGGGACAGTTGAAACGTATGCCTGCAGTGTAAAAAGCAAACATTGTCTGGAGGCTTATAGCTTACTTGAGAACTTTTAACTGGGCAGGGCATTATTTACACAAGGCACAACCCTTCATCACTTTTAGTTTCAATAAAAAAAGTTGTACTAAATGTAGTTACTATTAATTGGTATTCTTATTACTGAAAGACATGCACTATAAATGTCATACATCTTCACATTTACAGCAAACTATTGCTGTATCACATTAATTTAGATCCTCTTTAGACAAAAACCTAAGCTTTAACACATTGTTTGCAAATTGGCAGCTATTCTCTGACTTGTGTTTTCAAGCCTCCACAGTGTCACAGGATTAGAAGGCCTAGGATATTCTATAGTTAAAAGCAAATGTCATCCCTATAGTAGCAATGAGCTGAATCAGGTTAAAACTCCACTGAGGGAGGAGATATTTTCTGCATACACTCAGATCTGAAATTTAAAGCCAATCAAGTTAAAACTTACCTTTAAATGTTGTACAGTCTGTGCCATTTTAACATTGTTTTTTCAAAAGATGACAGCCTTTTTTCAGATGTTTAGTTGTGTTAGAGTTGTAAATATTTTGTAGAGTACATAATCAGAATGATCCCTGAATGCTGTAGCAAATTACCAATGACACAAGACAAAAGCTAAAGGATTATATGGAAAAAAAAACTTTGCTTTAGCAATGATGGGAAGATCCTAAAACATGGGTGTGGCATTCTATTAACACTCATGCAACCTCTCTTTTGAATTTGATACTATAGCACTAAGTGCATGCATATTTGTATGGAACAGTGAAATGGTGTATGCTCTTAACCCATTATGTGGCAATGTTTTCATGTGCTGCAATTATTGTTAATGCCTTTCCTAATTCTTGCACATACTATGTCTGAACCTTTGGTAGTGCTTATTTGAATTTTGTGAACCTGATTTTGCTGTAAACAGTATTTGTGAATACCTTATGTGCTTATCTGTCTAAACAATATGTGTTTTGCCATGCCATTATGGACAATGTCATGGCTGAAAGGGTCTTAGGGCCAGTTCACTTACCTAGTTAACAAATGTAAAATAAAAATAAATAAAAAGCAAAGTCTTTTCAGTTTCTGAAGCCTACTTATAGTACATCACAAAATTACCATAAATTATATGGGATAAATGGGTAGTGAACAATAACTTTTTTTTTTCCTTAAGTATGTCAAACTGCTTTTTTTTAATTATATAAATAATAATAATCATAATTTTCACTGTAGCATATCTGACACCTCTTCCTCACTTTCCAAACTAAATAACCTACTAAATGAAATAATTTCCTCCACAAATAATATCAAACATTTCCTAATACTTGGAGAATTCAATCTCAACCTGCTCACTCCCCATTTCAAATGGCCAGGATACTCTTCTGATAATTTAACCTCACCCAGTGCATATCTCAACCTACTAGACCCAACATCAACACATCTCGCCACTCCTTTCTATATGTCATATTAACCAACAAATCATCTTTAATCTCAGACATCACCATCCACTCATCATTTCTCAGATACATATTATTTTTCAAATCTATCAAACATATGTAAATATGCCCTCAAAGTGCATAAATTTCTGTAACAGAACACAGTGCAACATTAAAAATCTTAAATCCACCTTTTCCTTAATGGACTGGTCGTCAATTCTGAATTCATTTGACACTCAAACTGCTGAAGAACTACTTATCTCTGTACTGACCTGCAAAACTCCTGCTTCCCAGTAATCCAAAGACTATACAAACCAAATGCTAATAACCAGTTAACCTATGAGCTTAAACATCTTCTACAACTCAGTGACAAGCCATGGCATTCTTGGAAAGTACTTCCTATTAGCATAAACAGACACTGCTACACCCAACTACACAGCCTTGCCAAGCAAGCAATATGCTATCATAAAAGTTACCTGATGAAATCATACCAGACCTCACTAATAAAGTCACCTGAAACCTTCTAGAAAGAGGTCAGCCATCATACAGACTGGAATAACTTTCTCTCCATGAATTTGTCATCCTGTCAACATTCGGTATCCAATTTCCTTTCGCATTTTAGCAACCTTCTCATCCCTTTTACTAGACAGTTTCAAACTGCTTCTGCCACTCCCACCTCCACTGCATACATATTTTCATTCTACTCCAGAACTATCACATCCAAAGACACAGATTTAACTTATAACCCCCATCAGTACAGACAACATTCACCCATAATGTATTTATCACTGCAGATACAACATCTACAGCTTGTATATTGCATTTAATGTTACACCTACTACCTGGAAAAACATCATTGCAAAACCTCTCCCTGAGAAACCCTGTCCCTCCAATCCTTCAAACGTTTGACCCATTCCTATTTTCCCTGCCCTAGGAAAGATTCTGAAAAAATGACTTTACATTCAACCCACTCAAAACATCAACAATACCACCTTCTCTCTGAAAATCAGCATGGATTTTGGTCTGGTTGCATTACACCCAGAGCTATCTGGACACTCAGCACCAATATTATTCTTGGAACAGAGAAAGCTCTAATTATTGGAACTATGTTTTAACACCAGCAGAGCCTTTCATTTTGTTTACCATTCAATTCTCCTAGACAATCTTACTGAAATAAGCATCAGCAATGGCACACTATCCTGGTTCACAAATTACCTCTCTAACTGCAACTTCTCAGTAAATTTCAACTCATTAACATCTCCATCAGGCCCTCTGCAAAAATGTGGACCCCAAGGATCAATTCTGGTATTTCTCATCCTTTCCATCTACATTAACAAACTCCCTTTTGACTTACCCATCTTCTTCTCCTGCTGTATACTGATGACAAGATCATATCCCACTCTAACCACTTTCTTTCTTCTCTTGAATCCAAACTACAGGCTGATTTTCTTGCCGTTATTCAATGATCAGTGACAAAACAGTTATTACATAACTCCTCTAAAACAAAAGTGATGCTTTTTGGTACTACTAGGCAATAGCTCACTTCTATCTCCTAATCTCTACAAATCTTTGATCATCTGAATAACACTACTGAAAATGACATTTTATTGAATACCTGGGGGTTTGGTTGATTCCCTTCATAAAATCAACTCTGTGCCTTTCCAATAGCTGCACACTGATTAACAGCTTAATTTCATCTTTCCTAGTATGAAAAGGAAACTGAGAAATATTCTGCCAGCTTTAGTAAAATTTAGTTACTGCCTGGATGCCAGTAAAGATGAGACATAGAGAACCTGAAAGAAAATCATCTAGAAAAAGTGGAGAGAAAACACTGACTGGGAAAATCCTATAGCTGGTCAGCAAAAAGCAGTTCAAGCTCCAGCTTTG
The DNA here is from genome assembly GCF_019279795.1 of Protopterus annectens. Classification (NCBI taxonomy): domain Eukaryota; kingdom Metazoa; phylum Chordata; order Ceratodontiformes; family Protopteridae; genus Protopterus; species Protopterus annectens. The sequence goes on from NC_056750.1 coordinate 273,293,372, forward strand.
GTACAAAATACGGCTTCTAATAATTTGATTAAAAATAAATCAAATGCACTCATCTTAAACAACAAAAAGCTGGAAACATGGACAAAGCTTTAAGCAGCTACTTAGATGAATAGATAAAACTGCATAAATCAGAGTTCAAAATGAAGAAAAAGCTGGTTGCATATGAGACTTTTCAAGAAGAGTGGTTTCAAAAATGGTCGAGGTACAGGCGACACAGAGAAAACCTGATATTTTCTGTTGTACCAGAAAAGCTGGAAGGAACAGATTATATTATTTTTATGAAAGCACAAATAAGCAACTAGACTGCAATTTCAAAGCAGGATTTGTTAATTGAAAGGGCACGTCAAGTATATGTGCCAAACCTGGCCATATGAAAGCAGCCAAGACCTGTCTTAGTAAAGATGCAATGATTTACAAGCAGAAAGAGTTGATCCTGACAAAACTGTGTCAGAAGGGCAAAATACTTAAAATTGGAGACAAGACAGTCTTTGAGGAAAATGATTATTAACTATACACCAGGCAGAAGATAAGCAAATTTATCCCGGCAATCAGGGAATGTCAAGAAGAAGATGCAAGATTCAATGTCCTGAATCCAGCTGTCTTCAGAATATTTTTCCTGGGGATCAAATACACGTTTTGATGCAGAGCAAGCTAGGGAAGAACTACAAAAGTTTGTCAAAGAAAAAATGAGCCATCAAACAGGAGGAATGCTGTTTCTCATTCTTCTGACAATAAAGCTCATAGAGAGTGTTTGCCAGTGAAACATTTTCCAATGTTCCAAAGGAAAATATTTGAGGGACAGAAAAAATCACAGGATCTGACTAGAAGAACTTGGAGCACCTCAGAGTTGAACCAAACTCTGGTGTTGGAAGTTGGAGATGACCAGGAAGAAGATCAGCAACATTGAAATTAGTGAATAAATGGGAGAATATACAGCATAAATTACATTTGTGAAATATGACTTTAAAAGGAAAAACTGGCTGAGAAAGACTGGACTTTTTTTGAAATTGTTAAACTGGTGGATAGACTGAAAAGCATATACCCAATTCCTGTCATAAATGTTTAGAAGGACACTAAAAAAAGTGACTGTAAGTAAAACAGTTTTTGTTTTTAACAGTATTTATATAACACATTCATGATATAAACTGTATACGATATAGTAAAGCAGGTTAGTGTAGCATGTAGTCAAGGGTATTTAAAATGAAGGGGTGACAGTGAGTGTTTTCAGTGATTGTTGTATGTGATAAAGATACTAAAGTAAGCAAGTACTTTTTTCAGCTTTAAGAAATGTAAGCATTACAGTGTAAAAAGAGAAGAAAGGCTGGACAAAAGCATGTTAAAGTTAATTTATAGTAATCTTGGGGCATGGGGTATAAAGGTGCACTAATTATTGTATATGTAGAAGTGACATGTTTCCTCTTACATCTTACTTTTGCATAGGTGAATATCTGGATTAATGCCCTTAATCTAAAAACATGGTGAATATAACGAAAAGGGCTAAGTGTTTTGCAAATTTAATAATATTAGCTTGTTTTGTGTTTTCCTTTAGCAAATAAATGTTCAGTGTGACTTGAGAAGTCTGCAGCTGAGGGCAATTGTACATTCTGTTCTTATATTTACATGAAGGTAAGCTGACTGTAGGTGCAGGCAAGTAATCCTGAGAATTCTGAGCGTTGTTTGCTGTGGGGAATGTAAAATTAAAAGGTACAAGGACAAACAGGTCAGTAAAAAATAAAACTTGAAATTATTGGAAGTGAATAAGAGTCAAGTTTTCCCAGCAGCTGAATTACTTAAGTGCTTTCACTAGAAGTACATATAATTTAGTTTTATTTAAAGGCAGCCAATGAACCTTTTCTTAAGACTAAAAATTAATGTTTACTGAAAGTATACAAGCTGTTTTTCACATCAGGGAGGGGACTAGAGATAAGAAAAAACAAACATCAGTCAGTGTAAGTGAGAACACAGGCTGTAACACGCACTTTAACATGTACAACATTAATTTTAACTAAAGTAATGTCTGTTGGTGCAGCAGCCAATTTAGGACAGCTGTTCCTATCAGGAGGGTTAAACTGTTTTATTTGAAGATTTACATAGTTTTTGGTATTTGTTTTAAGTTAATATGTTCTAGGGATATGTTTTTGAGGGTTTTGTTAAAACAAAATCTTGAAAAATTTGACATAGGTTTAAATAGAGATGATAAAAAACAACTTTATAAAAGATAAATCTGACAAACAGTGTCTGCATGCAACACAAAAGTTGTAAATAGAAACATAAAAATGCTGTTATGTGTAATAGGTGGGAATAATGTCTTTACATAATGACTATGTTGTCCATATTATTTTGGAATGTAAATGGCCTCACAGGTATAGAGAAAAAGGAAAGCATATTGCATTATATTAAGAAATACAGGTTCAAGTGAGAAAGTTGAATATATACCCACTTGGGACCAAAAAGAGGTTTGATCAGTAGAGAGAAAATTATACTAGATGCCTAACTTTAAAATATAACCATGATATAGAAGGGATACAGAAGATTATACAAAAGTACTGGGGCATCTTTTCAAAGATTCTGAATGGTTTGGAAATTTTCTCAAAAAATGCTCTATATAATTATAGAAGGGTTAAAATATTAAGAACTTCTAGAAACAATGTTTAAGATAGAAAGAATGCCGAACAGTCAAAAGAAAATAGGTACTTACAAATCTGGAATGTGCCATCAATGCAAATACATGTCCCATTGCGCTGACTGGTGTCTTCCTGCCATAAAAGTTTCTATAAAGGTTAGCAGGTATTTAAACGGTTTCTCCAAGGGAGTCAAATATCTTGCTTACTGTCATATCTTTTCTTTTTACTATGTTGGAAAAACTGAGAGGTCATGAAAAACTAGGATATACAAACATTATTATGAGATATTTAAGCATGTGCTGTCTAATGCATTATACAGGCACCTAAGGGATTGTGAAAAAAGGTATGTTTTTATTCTGGGTATTAGAACAGGTGGAACCCAGGCCTAGGGGTAGGCAGTGGCAAACATTGCTTGAGTACTGATAATAATGCAGGTACCCCCCCCCCCAGGCTCAATAGGCAATTATCCTTGGGTCCTGTTTTGTATCTATTGCATGCCCATATAAACTGTAAAACCACAGATTACATAATATAAGCTTTCCTTTTATTCTTCAACAATATTGCAATGCAATGCATTTTTGTCCTATGGTACAATCTATGATATTTATTAAACTTTGTACCCATACACTCTGGGCTGGCCTGCACTGGGTCCAGTTGGTTCATATGTGTGTTTACTAGTCTAATGACCAAAAGTGCCTTTATAAGCCTAGTATAAAACATTGTGTATATGCTCTGTATTCTTTTGTGATGAACATCTGTGTATATTCCAGTTATTGCATGTGCCTGGTCAAGTACATACCAAAGGGGGGAGTTATACTCAATGATGGGACTGAAGAAGGACGAGTTAAGTGCCATGATAACATCCCTTGAGCCTTGCCATGCCTTTACTTATAAGTTGTGTGGTACAGAATGACTTTCTTACTATCTTAGACACATGATGGTCAAAGGCCAGCTTACCATCTATGTGTGTCCCCAAATCCCTGACTTTTGGGTATACTGTTATGGGTGTTTTATCAATGAGGTAGTTTCCAAAACTGAACAACTCATCAGTAGGTAGTATTATGCATTTCTTGGCATTAAGTTTTAAGGTATGGCTTTGGCACCAGTTATTTGTTTGTGCTAGACCTTCCTGTAAGACGTTAGTATGTTGGTGGGATTCTATGACTGACTGCTTCTGCTCTGCACTTGTTAACAAAAATAAATACATAAGCTAAAATATGCACATTGTACATATTTCACAAAACTATAAAAGTCATGTTTTCTGTTAGTCTAATATTCACATACTGTACTATTCCACTTTGCTACATTCACAAAGACACACACACTCACTGACTCTTAAACCTTTAGATTTTCAGACATTCTGATAATCTGATTAGTTGTCAGTCTAGCATCATTTCACCATTGTAGAATGCATGACAGCAGTTGGTGACACCAGTTTCTGTCTCTTTGTCCCGGTCCCCTTCAATAAACACATCACACTGAATGACATTTGACGACCTTTATTAAAACTTCCATAACATAGCTTTGTTCACCAGCTTTATTAGTTACAACTGACCATAATATAATTGACTGTAAACACAGCATAAACATCCTTGTAATGTTAATCAGGGCAGCGTACCTACTCACCCTGCCCAGTCAGCAGGGTCCATACCTCTGCTCGGATACTTTACTTATGAAGCAGCATCCCATCTCACTTCATACACCACTCATTGAATTACTTCCATCAAATAAGCAGCATCCTTACCTCAGCTTGCTTATCTATTCAACAGGCTTCCTCCAACTACTTATTTTCCTTTCCACACATCCTTGAAATGAACATCTATGCACCAGAGGGGGAACAGAAGAAGGCAAGTTCACACCAAAATGTGATTGCTTACCCAGCTACACTAAACCTCTTAAGCCCCTCCCTACCCTTACCTCATTTCCTCCCAATACTCCCTGCCTCCACTTAACCCTTTCACCTCCCCAACCCACTTAACACCCACTAATATCGGGTCTATGTCAATTATTCAAATGCTTTAAATGTCGAACGTTATATGGTCGAGACCATATGTTCGGCATTTCAAGTGTTCGAAGGTTGACTTTTAACAGTGCCATACAATGCAGAATGGGAGAATTTCCCTTTTCTGCACTGAAGTGCTGTCTCGGAGTTGGTATATACAGTGCAGAATGGGAGAATTTCCCTTTTCTGCAGGAAAGTGCGGTCTCGGAGTTGGTATATTTAAGTAGGGAGGGTGTGGGGGGTGCAGGGGGGCTTGCCCCCCTGCCTGCACTGTTAGTGTATGTTTTTCTTTTATTAGATATTCAGACTTTCAAATATCGACTATATGGTATTCGACATTTTGGAAGTTTGAATATTTAACATAGACCCTAATATCAATCTAACCCCTCATGAGGATGTCCTGGGACAACTTGGTTTGTTGCCAAACTTCATAAGACTCATAAGTCTCATTCATTCTCTGTTGTATGAACTACACTGACGGACAGCCAATGAGTATCTGTAAAAGTGAGATGTCATATATTGTAATACTATATACTATTGCTAGCTGAAAAAAAACATTGCATTCACCCACTTATACAGTTACCTAGAAAATCACAAGGATTAAATTCTGTTTAGTTTTCTTATTTTGAAGTAGACATTATATGCACAGTTTTGCACAACTTCATCCTGCCTCTTTATTCTTCTTTTCACGATTCCCTTGTTTCACTGTATTCTGCTTCTTCACATTGTCAATATAATCAACATGCCACTGAAAAGCAGAATCGGCCATTACTTGTCGCAGAGTAGTAGTATTGTTATTTTCATATTTTCACCCCAAAGAGCACTGATCACAATGGACCATTTTCAGGCTCAGCTCAGGGGAATATCAAAAGGATACAATTCAAAGTAGAACATTAATAGCCAGGTGTAAATAGTCAAAATATTCATTCAGGGAAGTTCAAGGTAGTTTTGTAGCAGTCAGAGGCAGGGGATGTCAGTTTGAGTTACGTTGTACCTCTCATTACAGGTAAATATAATTGCTTGTAATGCATAGAAAAAAATGTTTCAAAACATTCTCCTATCTCTGCAGGCACTATAACTGTGTTAAAGGCAAGGAATACAAAATGCTGAACAGCCCTCAGTTGTATGTTTGCACATAAAACACTGTTCTCAAGGTGAATGTAATTGTATCTCAGTGACATGCAAATCTAGTTTGGCGGCACGGCACTGCTGTAATCTGCTCATGCACTGTAGAAAGGCTGCCATCCCAACACACTGTGTCTGCATTATAGTACAGACCTGTTTAATTAGAGTGTGTAGTATTATTATGCAGCTCCCTTGGAATCTTGCAATGATAACTATTTTGTAATGCCAATGTTCATGAGGACATTCATACAAACTGGACACTGAATTTGGGTTACCATCCTGCATGAAATCCTTATCCTGACTGTTTATACGAGGAAGTATATCATGTGACATGTAACAATCTGCGCCTACAGACAAACACACTTAAAGATATATATCCTAAATGCCACATCCCCTTTTTCTAGTTATAAAATTGTTTTTATGGTAATTTATTCATTTGTCATATTAAAATTGCACTGAAGGAAGTGATGTACAGATTCTATAAGTTATCAAACATTACATTGCTCTCATTACTGTAAACTATCATTTAAACTTTGCAATTTTCTACAAAATATGTGTGGGGCTCGTTATATCAAACTCGCATCTTTGTATTTGAATTCCATACACATTTCAGTAAATGCAGCTTTCAATTTTTAGTATTAACTCTAACTGTGCATGTCGATGTCTAGTTTCTTCTGCGGCCTTCCAAATGTGGACTATTTTCTAGGGATTCACTCTGGACATGTGACCTTTGTGCACACATGCAGAGGAAACCCTCTATGGAGCACCTGTAATGGTTATGGCAGATCTGCTTAGCAGTGTTTCATCGAGTGCATTGCAAGGTGGTAAGGTGGTATTAAGAATGTTAAATATTGATATCTAATGTAAGTTGTAGTAAGCCAAATATGTAGAATAAATTAAACATTTGAATTCACAGGGGTACTAAATACGTCTTTCCCCAAAACATTCTTCTCATTTAAAGAAACATTCTTTCCTGCCTTAACACTTTAGAAAAAGTTTATATGTTTTGTTATGATCTGTATGCAAGTAACACATGTCTTGTCACTGCTGGCACAGCATTACAGTCTTGTCTGTTCAGCTGCAACATACGGGTTTATATTTTATTGATGGCAATTTTTGACCTGGTTAATTAACACTTTTCAAAATCTGATTTCATCACGATTAAATGTTTTTGTCTGCAGATTTCTCTACTGCTGTGTCCCAATTAATAATATTTAACTTACTATATATATATATATATATATATATATATATATATATATATATATATATATATATATATAAATTGTATTACACAGTAGTGGTGATGATTATCAGTGAGGTAGGAAATATTTACTCCCTTAAATGAAGGGGAAAAAGCAGAAAAAAACATAAACCCAACTTGTGTTATGAGACTAATGTTGTTAGCCTCAAAATAAACTGGTTAAATGTTATAACCATTCAGAAATCTGCATGAGATATACTTGTGCTGACTTCTGAGAATGGATAACTATTATATTGTTTTTCTAAATCAAAATAATGGACAATTTTGTCCCTAATAGTTTTCTTTGGGGAGTGTATAGCATATAAACAGAGCCAGGGGGAGCTGCTGGCTGTGAGCATATTTTTCTCTTATTTTGCTGACTCTCATGTCATCTGACATGAGTGACTGACTTTCTTATCATTCCATCAGCTTTCAACCTCAATGCCCATCAAAGAAAGACTACCTACAAAGTTGCTTATTATTCATGGACAGTTTTCAAACTGTCCTGGGGAGAATACAAACTCAACTATGTACTTAGTGTTTAACTATGTATCTTTCTTGAAGGACATATTGGGAAAATGTGTTATGTATTCAGACACACATACATACACAGACAGACACTGATGCACATGAGCCAGTATGTTTAGAGCTTATTTAATTTGTATTTATTTTAATTTGATATAAGTATAGTAGTTAGAACCTATATAATTTTAGTTTATTTTTATATATTTTAATTTTATGCAACTAATTTGATTTTGTTTTTGCAAAATAATTTAATTTTATTTTTATACAAGTTCAAATATCATTTTTTTCACTTCTGTCTTTAAACGTGTGCTTCTGAGTGGCGGTATCCCAGAATTCTACACTATTGGATATGTAAATGCCATGCTAATTACAACCCACGTTTTTGGCTAGACGTACATACTTTTCATGGGCGTTTGTCCAGATTTTTGATGTATGAAGGTTGGGAGGTATGACTACAAGTGCTATCCTATATAGGTTTGGCCAGCACATTATATTTTCTGTAGCACTGTAATCGGCCACTCAGTTGATTGAGACCACTCCCATCATCCTCCTTTTTATGTGATGTCATCAGCACAGATTATGTTGAAACATATCATGCTGCACAACCTGGCACTGTTCTCAGAAACATCTTTGAAAGGAATACAATAAATAAATATAACACTGATTGCCTTGAGAACAAACAATTCTTTACTGTTTTTATCAATTTATGTAATGTTAGCACCAAATTGTGTTCTATGTGCCTCTACTTTATTTTAATGTGCTACCTATATCTTAAATACCTTGTAATTGTTGATGTATACTTTGTTGTACAAAATTATATGTGGAGCTTTTCTCTCCAGGCCTCGACTGAAAATGGGCTCATTTAAGGCCCAGTGGACTTTCCCGGTAAACAAATACAATAAATAAATAACGTGTAAGAATGCATAGTAATGTACCTTCTCAATGCACAGCATTTACATATTTCTCAAAGCATAACATCATGGTGCTTCTGTGATGGGTTTGTCATGTTCTAAGGTATATAATCTGTTGACAAACAGTCTTCCTGATGAATTATTTTCAAGTACATGCCTTACAGGTCCAGTTCGGATTTCATGTCAGTGCTTATGCTTTAAATATACTTTCTACATCTCTTCTGTTATTTACTATTAGTCTACAGTAAGTAGAACATTAAGCAGTTTCATTCTTTCATTTTCAGCTGGGGTGCATATAATATGTACGGTATACATGTCCTCCCAGTCTCTGTATGGGAGTTTTGTCTGATTTCTCTGTTTCCTCCCACATTCTGAAGATATAATGTTGGTACACTTCTGATACTCCACGCTGTCCAGAGGGGCATGTGCTTCTGTGTGTATGCATGTATGTGTCTTGTGATAGAACACCGTCTTGTCCAGGATTAGTTTCTCTGCTTTGCACTTATTGAAAGCTGGGATAGGATCTGGATCACCATGATCCTACAACTGGATTAAGTAAGAATCAGACAATGAAGATATTAATGAATAAATGTGACATAAATACATACATATACATACATATATATATATATATATATATATATATATATATATATATATATATATATAGATAGATATATATATATGACTCCTCAAGACACTCTTCCATTAAACAGTAACTGGGGGTCCAGCGCTGTACTGTATGCATAACTTCTAATGTTCTCTACCATTAAACAGTTACAGTATAGCAAATACAGCTGTGTAAAACATGTAGATGAACTCTGACACATTGTTAATACAAGAATAGCTGACTACAGATAACTTTCAGATGCATTTTTGCCATTAAATGGTTACTGCAAGCACAGCTGTCGACAACTTCTGCATGCATTCTGCTTTTAAATAGCTACTACAGGTATATCTGTCTACAGACAACCACTAGATGCATTCTGAAATAAAACAGTTACTGCAAGCACTGCCATCTGCAGACAACTTAAATATACAATCTACCATTAGGTGGTAATGCTTAATAGCAGAGCACATGGAATATTATTCCAGTGGTTTCTCAAATGTTTGCCTCTTGTTCTCAAGCTATCTAACACATTTTTCGTTGTCAGCTTAGGTCAACATACATCCCATTCTGTCATTCTCACCAAAACAGTGCCTCAAGAATCAGGCCTTGGCACACTCCCCTTTATTTATTAACAAGTCAGCCTACACTGTACCTCATCCTAATATCCTATTTCAGATAACTCCCCATCACATAAATAAATCTCCACTCTAGAATAATCCCTCCAGCGCAACTTCACTCAGACATGGAATTCCTTAAGTTCAAATAAACTTTAAATAATCACCCGTAAAACTAGCATGACACTGTTTGCTATTTCCAGAAGACTAAAGCACTGAAATTCATTCCCATTCTCAATGAAAGATCCTAAAGGTTTCACACTACTGATAGTAAAAGATAAATGTATCCTGACATACCCTTGGGTATACCACTTTCCTTCAAGACTCGGGTAGAATTTCAGTGTCAGATAATATTTGTCCAACTCAGGGTGCCCTAATGTTTGCCGGTCTCCTCACATTAGCAGCCCGAAGATCCAAAGTTCTAAGTATCCTTCTCCCCCAACTAGAGTATGGGCTCCCTATCTTCTCCCAAGGCTCCATGCCTCAGAAAAGAGAATACTTGGATTTATTCATCTTGGTCATAAGCAGGGGCATCACAACCATAAAAGGCTAACTGGCTGCCCACTAATTTGGGCTCCAGCTTCCTATTAAATACCTTAACCTATACATTATCTGATGAATGTTATTCTCCTTCAAAAGGATGTCAGCTAAAACACAGTACACTTGTTGCACTGTCAGAAACCACAGCATCTTAGTACTGGTGAGGACCCCCTTCATCCTCAAAATCAGGAGAAGCTCCTTCTTCAAATCAACAAATCACACATGGAACTCCATGCCAGAAGAAATCAGGCACTTTAATGATCAGATTCCATTCTGTACACAAGTAAAGAAAGATTTTACAAAAAGAAAACAGAGGCTCATGCTTTACAGGCAGAGGGTGACATTATGCTTAACATGCATGATTATCACTCTCACCCTACCTACACCTTGAAGGTAACTCCTGGATACCTCCCTCTACAACCTCTCTGTTAACACTGTTGTAGTTACTGAATGTAGTATATACTTCACCCTACTCTCATGTTCAATTAGTACTACTGTTTATGTCACTTTTGTATGTCTTGTCTTTGCCATATGGCCTGGAAAAGACTAAAAAGGGTCTTTGGATCAGGTCATTCACCCAGTCAACAAAATTATAGAAATAAACAGTAATGCCAGGTACTACTATTTATTAAATATACTTCTAGAGTAACTCTGCTATTAAGCAGTTACTGCAAGTAAAGTTGTATTCTGGAGATGTAATTTCTACATCTGCTTTATTATTACACCATCTGCTTATCTATCTATCTATCTATCTATCTATCTATCTATCTATCTATCTATCTATCTATCTATCTATCTATCTATCTATCTATCTATCTATCTATCTATCCATCCATCCCTCCATCTACCTCTTTGTCTATTTGTTCAGAATTTACCATCTGATATGAATCTGGCAAGGTGATGCACAAGGGAATGTGATTAATATTAACAGTCACAGGACTAGACAAGACCACCACCAAGGCAGTCTGCAATATAAGGATTGTCATATCAAAGTAAATGCAGTTTTAATACATTTTCTCACACTGTGTAGTCATTATCGGTCAGTGGATAGTGTGACATTCATTAAGCATAAAGGAAGAAAAAACATACTATTCCTGCCAGACATAGCAACAGCTGAGAATCAGCTGGGCTTTCATTTAAAAAAAAATCCTAGTACTAATTATGCTGGTTTTCTGTTTTACCTAATTAGAAATATTTTCTATTTGTGAAACAACTTTTAATCCAAAACAACATGTGCTAATTCAAAAAGTAATAAAATAGGACTAGATTTGTATATAAAGGCATAAGAAAATAAGACATTTTTTTTTTTTACAAAATGGATACATATGTTTTTAATCAGGTTGTCATGACAAGTGTCAATACTTTTAAAATGACGAATGAGCAAAGACAGTGGCGGACCTTCGCTACTCTGATCTGTATGTTAGACTAATGTTAGAAAAATGAAATAAAATTAACTGTGAATGCATTCCAACATTATCTGGCTCTGGCATTTTGGATCTGTTATAAGCAGACACCTGATGATCTGGTGTCCTCTATGATATATGAATGCAGACTGGCAAAGGACAAGCTAATTGCATTTGGACTGAAATAGCACTGCTGCAGAATGCCTAATTTACCTTATATTACTGCCAAGCTTCCTGCTTTTGAGCATCAGTATACCAGTATCTCTCAGACAAGGACCTGCCTTAATTTTATTAGCCGCTGACCTGATGACTAACTGTCAGTTCTGAAAAAACATTCAGAGTGCTCTGCTCCTGTGACAACATCGTTTGAGTAATATAATAAATGAAATAAGAAGAGACTATGTCAGCAGTAGCACAACAGGGGAAATGAGACAAAGAGAATACATTCCACATGCATAATCCATTTAGGTTGGTCTGTGTACCTACAATATGCATGAAATGAAAACATCACATCATTTAAAAGGCTTGTCAAACAGGATTGCTACAAGATGCACTGACGAAGGATCAGACCCCATTTTACTCCTGCAGTTCTTCTGTTCTAGAAGCTAGTGTGTCATTCATTTTCTGCATTTGTTTGATTTTATAGTAGGACAGAAAAAAGAAACAGGATTTATGGCAATATGTTTTTTAATTAACACCAATCAATAAGTGAATTAGGCTTATTCGGGAACATTTAACATTTCTACTCCACATTTTTGTAAAAAACTCCATGACTTTAAATAGGAGAAGCATGCCATAAAGAATCGACCAGCCTTATCTATAAACAATGATGAGGATGGATTGTGAAAGGTGGAGGAGGAGGCTGGCAATAATTAGGTAAATGAAAATGTTGAGAGGCTGCAAGGAAAAAAACGTGAAGACCATACTGTGGACAGGAAGGAGGGCATTAGCTGGAAACAAAGGAAATGAGGACTTACAACTGTGGGCTGCTTAAATACCTACTAAAGGAGAAAGAAACAGGCAAAAACAGATGTGACCTACCGCTAAGATGTTGTAACACGCAGTCCATTAGACCTACAGCTAACCCATTTCGAATTCTTCAAAATAGATGATCTAACTGAAAGAAAAGTTTCTATAAATGTAAATTATTTAATCTGGTGATCTGAACATACTGTATGAGTGGGGGCTTTCCTAACTTTTGACTTACTGGTCAAGCATCCTTCCTCCAATGATTTCACATGAAAGGAACAATATTCTTTGAAGTTGTCATCCTCAGAAATGTGGGAAAGAAATGTACACTGGGAAGCAAATCAGGAAGAAGTGGCCTTGAAGTAGGATTAGTAAATTATGCATAAAAGTAGATAAGCCGTTTGTCCATTTTAACCAGGTTTATTCTTTGTTATTAGAATCCAAAGGTGAACTATAATTCAGGGGGATAAATATCTCCTGCCGTAGGCAACAATATATGATCACAGTAGGGTTGGCGTTCAGAACTGAAGACGAAGAGGAATTAGGAGATGTAGGGCTTTGACACTGGGTAAGTTGCAGCTATGACTGTGAATTTATGTATGTTTTGCTGAAGCACATGGATGACAAGATATGCATATAGGTTCCACAACATGCCAATGATATGTTTGTCTAAGGGCTCATGCATAATGCCTACATATGTATGAGTATACCTCTGCAGGCCAAATTTACATTTTGCCAAAACTGAAAACAACTAGTCCACTCTGCCGAAACAATACTTAAAACAAAACTACACACTGCCAAAACACAGAACACTGAACATCAACTATCACACATCCCAAGAAAACTATACACATTTTAACATGTACACTTAACTCAACTTTCTTCATGTTTTTGCAGATTTTATATACCAACTCTGAGATTGCACTACATCGTGGAATAGGTTAGATCCAGAAATGTTAGCATACTTCCTTGTTCAGTGTTCTGTGGTTTGGCAGTGTGTAGTTTCGACAGAATGGACTCATCTTCAGTTTCGACAAAGTGTAAATTCAGACAACAGAAGTAGACCCATATGTACACGTCATGTTTTAAGGTGGCAGTAGGCTTCACTGCTTATGATTCACAGCATATCATTTTGTTTTACATAACATTTGTGGTGAGCATTACGAATGCTAGTACCTCACTTTATCTTCGTTTTTGAGCTATTTTAACACATCAAAAATCATTCTGATAACTTCTTATACAATTTTAATGTGTTTTTCCACAAACCAAAGCCATGTCTGACCCAGCTCTGTTACAAATGCTACTTCTAAAGAAATCCCAATCCCTCTGCACCACACGCTCCAGAGAAGTCAACCTCATTACCACAATCAACAGAACATGCTGGAGGGACAGGTTCATAACCCAGAGACTGCCCATGCTATGGAAAAGACTTCCCATACATGTCAAGCAGAGCATCTCACTGGTCCTCTTCAAGAGAAATCTTGATGAGTGGATGGGAAATAGAAAGTTCACCCCGGGGATCACTCCAGTGGCTTTACTCAACAGAGGCACTGGGAACTAAGATCGGGTGGCACGATGCCAGGGTAATCCTATGGGCTGGGCTTGTAAAGGCCTCAGGGTCATTAGCCTAGTACACACCTATGAACACTTAACATAGCAACATGATCTTGTTTTTCTTCAGTCCTTTCTCTTTCCCATAATCCATTTCAAGCCTCCTTTATATGAGTCATGCTAGACATAAGAAAGTAATGGTGTATTCCCATCCCATTGACATATTGTGGAATTAGTGTCGGTCACTGTCATCTGATATACCTTCTGTAACAAGACTGCTTCTTTTTTCCTGGAATGACCCTCATTTATATTTTTTCTCACAGCCCATTTTACACTATAGTGTGGAGTTATACAGCTGCAGGTGGATTTTAGGCCTGTGTTCAAAGTATCCTTTTGTAGTCCAAGATGAATTGACACCCCCCCCCCCCCACACACACACGCACTATTTCTGAGGTAAAAAACTACACTGCCCTTAGAGATACTTGGATTTTCATATGTGACAGCTGCTAGTAGAAAGTAAGGGAATTGAGAATAATTCTACTCCCCAGTGCCTGCAGTGCAACGATTTTATTTATTTTTTTACCTGAATGTTGTAGAAAATGCTTTATTTTCATTTGTTTTATAACTAATGCCATGTTCTTGTTTCCTCTTACCATGTACCTTTCAAAACGAAATATGACCAACGTTCTGTCCCCTGACTTTGGATAACTAGTTTTCTCAAGCACAGATGTCTTGTAGCATTATACTTTCTTTTCTTGTTACTCTGCTCATATACTGGTTTCTTAAATTACAGGAAAATCACTCTTTTACAAACCTGACTCCTCGATAAAAACACAGTAAAAATTAAACCGTACTCCTGATGGTTACAACCATCAGTGAATTGAGACATGCAGCAACCCATTCCTATTCCTCTAACTGGATTTGAGGTGTGTCTGGCAGTAAGTGCAGAGGACTAAAGTTCTGCTATCAGTGCTAAGAGCACATGGTTAGAATCTTTCCACATTCATTTTTCTACTTTGTGACTTTGAGCAAGTTACTTAAACAGGCAGTGCTTTGTGACCATTGGGAATTTGGGCTAGACTCCCTAACGGTCTCATGGATGCATGCTTAGCAACTCTGTATAAACCTATGTCCCTGTCCCTTTATTTCTTGTTTTAGTACACATCACAGCTATCACAGTAGTGTTTACATGTTATGTTTCGTCAGTGTGTTATTAGCAATGGTGGCTGTGGATTTCAGTAAGTGACCAAGGAATTCAAAGCTTTTCACTGCATGTTAATATTTTCTGTAATGTTTTTCCCCAGTCATAATTGCAGCGGTGATGAGTTGAATGTACAAAACATTTCCTTTCTGCAGTGCCTTTTCCTGCTCCATTCCATTTTCAGCTCGCTTCCCCACAGTTGACTATACTGAAATTACATCAATGATATTCTCTTCCTCATATACTCTTTTACACCTGTTAGTCATCTGTGTATGTTTTGACCTTTGCATGGTTCCCCAATTTACTGTCTGCCTAGTGAAATGATGAGTATAGTTACTTTAGGAATGCTTACTGCTACTAAAGAGGGAAGTCTACTGACCACCCACTAATATGTCTATGTACACCTTGCAAACTCCGCCATTACCAGAAAAAAAACAATTAGGCCACCAACATGAACACAGGCAATGTCAATGAGACAAGCACAAATGGTTGTCAAATAAAGATGCTCCGTTCGCAACATATTACAAATATGTCTTCATTTCCCCTTGTAAAATGGTAAAAATTACAGCCCAAATTCAAGAATGCTTGCTTATCTAGTTTCTCCTGTATTTGCACAGCCTTAGGAAGCATGGTGTGTTAATGATATTAATATTTTAAGAAGCCTTGTAATGTGCGTTGTTAGCCCATTGTTTTCCCAGTGTTGCACCTCACACTGACTCCTGCCTTTCATGCACTTTAGCCACATTTTGTCTGTTCTTTGTGTTGTGCTTTTCCCATTCAATTCATGTGATAGTTGTTTTCCTTACGTAGCACTGCTTACCATATTTACATATGTGATGCATGAATTCCACAATCGAGGACCATAAGGTTAATAATCTTTTTAGTGAAAAATGGAGATTTAGGCTTCCTTGTGTTAGTGTTTCACTCTATTTGCCTGGTAGTTTAGCCATACTTTGTCTCACCTGTACTCAGTCCTGGATTATGTGCCAATTGGATATGGAACTGAAAACTATATGTGGCCTACTTAGTGTTTCAGTAGCAGAAAATGTCAGACTAAAGTGGAAATAGAAACAGTAGGCCTATTTCTTATATGTGGGCCTGAAGATTCAGCCCCATCACTTCCATTGTTTATTTACTTATTTACATTTTTTTTTTTTTAACCAGGAAGGTTTGACTGGGAAATAAACCCCTTTTCAATGGATGTCCATGGAGAAAAGCTCCATGGTTACAAACACAGTTATTATGAAAAAGTGCAAAATGTCTATTAAAGCAGAAGCATTTACAAGTTCATAAGAGAGGCATCTCAAGTTTTAAAAGAATGACTTAGCTGCACTTGTGCAATATGCATACATTAAAGTAAGTCTTTTATACCAATTTAAATGAAAGATAGTTTTGGTGGTTGTACTGTACAGAACAGATACTTTTACTTTACCTAACTGCAGATTGGGAGGTTATGTGTAACTAGATATGTATTCATGTACACATGTATATAATGTATTTCTCCTGTTTTTAATTTCTGCAAGTCTTTTGGGTTTCTAATGCCATGACGGGAATGGGCCCCATTCCTAAGTCAAAGTACGATTAAAGCTCATGAAATTAGTATTGTTTCACTCTTTGATGTCAGCCAAAAGTGCTCTTTGCAGCACCTGCAATGTGCCCAGTAATGACTCTTCTGTAATTCGTATGGTGTTACATGAATTGGTAACATATCTAAATATGATTGTAAATTATTTTTTATAAGACCAGTTGCTCCTACTACTACTATCGGAACTGTCTTGAGTATCTTTCTTCTACATGCCTCTCATTTCTGCCTGCAGATCATGGTATTTTATGACTGTCTCTCTCTGTACACAAGACACTGTAGTCACTAGGTGTGGCGATTTCAATGATCAATACTACTTCTGTCTTCTTTTCTTGGACCACTATATCCAGTTTTCTAGCATCTATCTTTTGAACTGTTGGTATTGGGTGATCCCATGTGACAAACTTCATCATTTTCTATGATTCTTTGTCGCTCATGTTTCCTGCGTTTTTCAGCCACTTCGATACCATAATGTTTGGACAATCTCCAGTGTAACAGTCTCGCCACATTATTATGCCTTTCAGTATACAGACTTTCTGCCATTATTGCATCGCAACCAGCAAAAGGTGTGTGACTGTTTCCAATTCGGTTTTACAAAACCTACACATGTCTGTTTCTTCCATATGTTCAATGGACTTTGTAAACCAGCGTGTACATAGCCCACTATCTTGGGCTGCCAATATTAACCTTTCATTTCTTGATGTGAATTCACCTCTCCTTAACCATTCCTCCATTATACATGCACTCATGTTTCTATACATACATGTAAGATGTGTGCTACACATATGTATTTCATCTCTCTCTCTATTTATATATGTATCTATGTGTGTGATATATATATATATATATATAGAGAGAGAGAGAGACTGAAAGAAACTATTTCTGATTTCATTTTCCTAATGTTTTTAATGAACACGTGAATGTGAAAGTAAATTCAGCTTTATATCATGGTTGCCATCAATGGTTACATTTTCTCTGTAGACTTGAAAATGCTCAGTGTAAAGACTGATTCAAAATCAGTGGGAGATGTCTCTTTCCTTGGATCTGTCTACCAGATATATATCATCCTCTGGAAGGATGTCACAAGGAAGCATGACAAACCTGCTTATAAACAGTGTCATTGTACCTACTTGATAGGGTTGCCACCTGTCTTACTTCCTGTAGAGCAGTCCTGATTTGGGCAGTTCTATCCTTTGGGGCATGAAAATGGTAAATGGTAAGTGTGTTGATACTTTACAGGAATTACAAGAAAAAATACTTATTTTTCTCTAAATGTTACAGGCATCTTTGATACTACATTTAAGTCATCTTAAAATGTAAAGTAGCATAAACAACAAACATTTCAAGTTTACAGCTTAGCATTTCAATACAGTTATGCTGCTTATGTAAATTTGTCAAAAGAGGTGACAACTGCTTTTGAACCCTTGACTGATCTAATTGCTTTGTTTAGCTATGAAAGGCATGGCTATATTGTAGGCAGCTGTGGATCGGTGCAAGTACTCTGCCAATCTGCAATAAAGATAGTGGAAATCAGTTTCATACTTCTGTTTTTTTTTTTTTTACTGTAGTTGCTGTGCTCTTGATATCTGCAGTACTAATTGCCCATATAGGATTGTCAGCAGTACCTTTTAGGATAAACTGCATATTTCTCTGTGTCAGTGGTATGCCATGCAGGCAGAGACAAATTCCTCTGCAAAGTATGTGAGAAGTTAAGCTTAAAAAAAAAAGTAGGTGGGCTTTCCCTTTGTTTGATTCCAAGGCAAGGAAATGAAAGTTTTTTTAAAGTACAAGCAGGTGTCTGGTACCTACACAATACTGTAAACATATTGTAAGAAGAAAAGCAACCTAAGGGTTGCGTTGAACTATAGGAGAAGATGGAGTTTTCCTTTAAGAACAGCAAACTCATGCTTTTTTTCATAGTTTCATAAGTTAGTACTACACTAAACGCCCTTGAGGGGCATTTTAAGCCTAGCCAATTATCCTATTTGAGAATCAAACCCTGCACCTTGTGTTTGTAAGGTAAACACCTTAACCATTACACCAACCCTTAATTACACAACCAGTTTGTACAGCAGCTATTGGGAACCTATGTGTGTTTATTTAGGAGAGTAGATGCATTGTTTGCCCTACATCTGCGGTGGTGCAGTGGTAGCATTGTTGCCTCACAGCAAGAGGTTCTCCTGTTTGATTCTCGGCTGGAGTGCAGGGAGTGCCTTCTGTGTAGAGTCTGCATGTCCTCCACGTGGTTTGGTGGGTGTTCAAAACACATGTGTAAATGGGGGTGCCTTCGTTGAATGTCGAGCTGGCACCACGGCATTCGTCAAAATCTACTGCCAATCATTAGTAGACCGAAGTTCCACTGTGGCGACCCCTAACTGGGAAAAGCCAAAAGAGAACAACAGATGCATTGTTTGCCCTACAAGAGGTGCTGACTGAGGCTTCTGGCATCCACAGAACTGGTGATCAATATTGGCATAACATGCATTTCTGCCAACCCATGGTTCTCTGATAGAGGGAAGCAAAGGTCAGGCAAGAATACCCCAAAGGGGACATTATTACTCTTTTACATGCTAATTTTAAGCTTTTGCATAAAGACTGTTTTCTGTGGCAGATATCAGGACATGCCAGGTAGGCTACTGTTGCAGACTGCATTTGTGCTG
Source organism: Protopterus annectens (assembly GCF_019279795.1). Classification (NCBI taxonomy): domain Eukaryota; kingdom Metazoa; phylum Chordata; order Ceratodontiformes; family Protopteridae; genus Protopterus; species Protopterus annectens. Next base: position 273,312,932 of record NC_056750.1, read on the forward strand.
CATATGTGAGGCACTGGGCACCATATTAGACATCTACTGTCTTGCACTTGCATGTCAGACTGTGGTTTCATTGTGAGGATATAGGCACATATACAAATTTCTGCTATCCCGTACTTATATGTGGAATATGTCCTGGATGTGAGACTGTGGGTACATTTCCAGGATTCATTGTCATGCACATACATGCGGGAGTGTAGATTTGTACCGAGGTCTGTATTTCACTTTCAATTGTATGTCAAGGCTGTTTTGTTCCTTTTGTCTTTCATCAGAGGCAAAGTGAGAGGCCAGCTATGAAGCAACAGGGATATTTCTTGCAGTACAGTCTGACTGCAAATTACCTACAAACTGAAACTATGTTCACTGCACCATTTGTAGGAAATCTTCACTTATACCACCTTTCCATAGTCTTCATTTTGCAGGTCATGATAGAGGCAACACTCCTCAGAAGTATCAGCAATCCACCAGTCTTTTGTGTGTGTGTGCATGTGTGTGTGTGTGTGTGTGTGTGTGTGTGTGTGTGTGTGTGTGTGTGTGTGTGCGCGTGGGGGGGGGTCTGATTTTTCCCAGGCAGATATCCCAGCTCAGTCATACACTGCCCCCAGCTTTCACTGTGGTGGTTGACAGAGCAATGGCTGCTGGGCAAGTGATACCATGCCCCTTCTGAATCACACTACAGATATACTAGATCAACAAGTGCTTACCATTGTGCACCAGAGGAGGGTTTGGCCCCTGCCACACACCACCCTAATACTTCTTAGCCATATGATGGGTTTCATTTGATATCCTTCTGTGTCAGTGAGCAGTCTGCATGCTGCCTGTACCCCAGCCTGATACTTTTGTGCTATGATCCACACCTTGTGCAGTCCAGTCCTCTCTATCACCATTTGTCCACAATGTGTTTGTCTCTGCCCAGCCCCTGTCTCTCTCTCCCCTAGTGTGTGCATCCACCCTTGTTTACTTCTACTGTTCTGTCTGTTCCTACTGACTACCTTTCTCCGCATTTTCTATCAGGTCTTTGTCATCCTTCAAACCATCCCTTCCCTCTCTCTCCATATATAAAATATGAGGTGCCTCTACTCATAACAAGTGAAGCAGCTTCCCAACCTCCTGTAAGGTGTACCTATTTTTGCTATGTTCCCTAATTCCCTTCTCTCTTATGTATTCTTCTCCCCTTTCATGAAACCAAAAACTGTCAGGTGATGAACCAGACAGCAAGTGTTTACGTAATGTGCTGTAAATTACTGCTTGCCTACAGCCTGCTCCTCCATATGCTGTGTGTTGCCTGCACTTGTGAGATTGACACTAAATGGCAAGTGGCCATTCACTTGATCTACTGCTTACTTGCTACTGTGCTTCACTGAGACAGATGTGTAGCATTTAGCACTGCTCTGCTTTCCAGATCACAGCACAGCTAGCTTGTCAGATGTGCACTATGTTACAATTCGGATGTCCATGTATACTTTATACTGCAGTGTTTTGCCACTGTGCAGTGTAAGTCTTGCTGTAGCATGACTCACATCTTTATGAATCCCGTACAATATTTAATGTCTGAAGATTACAGAATATAATTGAGCAGTGAGGGAAATTATCATCTACCTGCAATATAGAGGATATCATATCCAAGGGCCAAAATGAAGGGTGAACATGTGAAAAATATGAAATAAACTGAAAAAAATGCCATTCTAAATAATAACCCATCTTAATATGTTACTATCTTCCTATGGAAAAAAAATATCAGTGTTAACTGACACCAACTCCACAATGTGGCTGATCAGTCCTGAAGGCAAGAAACGGATGAGCTTTAACATTAGTCTTCTGAACTGTTATATAGCACTACTGTTGAAACCTGCTCCTTGAGCCATATCATAGTCAAATAGGGGCCTAGCTAGGGAAATTGACTAGTGGCCATCAACCATACTAATATCCCTTTATTTGGCAGCTTCCCCACAGTTATAATAAAACACTGTACAAAATCTGTCATTCTGCATATTGTTTTCTTCTTTACTTCAGCAATGAAAAAAGAGATTTGGATTTAATTTAATATTTCTGTTCCTAGTTTTACAGCACAAACATTGAAAGTCGTTTGCTAAACAACAAAAAAAAAATACTTTCACACTGAAAACAGACTTGGCATAAGCAACAGGAAACTCACATTTATTGAAAGTCCATCTAGCAAGTTACTGAAATGCATGAGACATGAGTTGGGATTCACCCAGCACTCATCCAGTTTACCCCTAGAGTAGGCCCTATTAACTAGTGGGAAGTATTTTAGAATATCAGTGAATAAGTGGAGAGAACATTAGAGCATTCTGGTATGATGCTGTCCTGATAGCAATTTTTTTTTTTCTTCTGTGCCCTGCTCACAATCCTGCCCTAACTGGCATGCAGCAATGTCAGTGTATACATTTTATCCGCAGAGCAAAGTATTGTTACAGTTCCCCAAACTTAGTACCCTGTCAGTGCCATAGACTTTAACCCTGGCTAGCAGTGCTTCCACCCCTAACCCTAGGAAATGGAAACTAGCTAAATGGCATTTATTCTTACCCTGTTGCTCTAACTCTGGGACGGGAGATTTATCACTCTGCACAACTGTATCTCTCTAATGAGCAATTAGCCAAGCCTGCTATACTCATCAAAGCAAATTAATTTTCATTTTATGTTTATTTTTCCAACCCATATATTAAAGACCACACTAATGGGCAAACTGGTAAAATATATCAACAAGAAGAGACTGGTTGGCAAATACAAGTGCAATATTGTCCGATAACTAAACTACATTAAAAAACTGGATTGGTAGGCCACAACACATACACAAACAGAAAATATAGAACAGAAACACTGCAAGGTGCTCATTTGGTTTCAAAATGATAAAAATAAAAGGTTCATGTAAATTAACCAGACTGTAAAAGATTGTCAAACCAAGTTCTCAAGATACTAGTAGCAGAGGTGGCTCTAATAATACTTCTGATAGGTATCAGTATCCAGTAGCACCAACCAGGGAATTATAAAATTGTAACAGTGACCTCCTCAGATTTGCTATAGTAAGTGTTTCAGGCATTTTGTGCCATGAGGCACAGCTCTGTAATGTCAAATCAATATAAAATCCTTAAGCTTGTAGACAATCTCCATTTCTACATACAGGGTTGATTCACTATAAAGAATGGCTCATAGAACATGAAATCTTATATTTAAACCATTTTGGCATACATCAGCTCAGAATTCCCATTACATCATTGGATCACTGTTCCAGATATTTTCTTTTAAATTTGCCATGTTTTATTTCCACAGCATGTAGTATGCAAACAAAGTGCAATGTAAAACACCATACTGTATAATAAATTGTTGAATAAATATGCACTTTTGAAATCAATGCAAAACCAAAGCCCACTATGACATAGTTAAAAGAAAGGAATGCAAACTATAAAATATAACAATTACAACAAATGCTTATACTGAGCATATTCTAGCACTGCTTTTTATCTTAAAATATAAAATATTCCAATTTTCTTGCCATTTTTTCATGTCCATTTCTGAGCTTATGGAGTTATGGAAAGTAGAAAGGTCTATAGAAGCATAACTTTCCACTGGGAGAATGTCAATAATATAAAAGCAGCTACTACAGTTCTAATCCATCTGTCTTCTAGAGCAATCGACCCAATGGAGGGTATTACAACAGCCAAAAAGCCAAATTTTGACTTGTGTGTGGGAGGGGATAGGTAACTGAGGCCCAAGATATTCCCACAATAAGAATATCCTATAAGGTCTGAACTGTAAGACATTCCTAGAGCAGATGTAAATAATATTATTTTGGCTGACGACAATATCAGCATTAACTACGATTTGTAAAACTTGGTGCTTGTAACTTGACTGGGCAGTTGTGCCCCTGTTATAGCACCTTGGAGAGTGTGAGTTTTGCTTATAGGGGATATTTAGAATCTCCCATCCCAATCCCATACATATATTTAGCTAATTTCTCTTTGAAGCTAGCACGGCATTCCATTTGTTTAAGCAGTTTAGCAAGAGTTGATTGGGTTTCTCCATAAATTGAGTATAAAAGAAACTTAAGTTAGATGAGTTAGGTTGAACAGAGGGTAAAAATAAGTTTCCAAATATCTAAATTGATTAGGTATTTAACAACCTTATAAACTTGCTTGTTGAAGGTACAGGTTTGTAACTGTCGAATTTGCCAATAGTGAGGTACTAAAGGCAGTCCATCTTCTTCCATATATACAAAATGTTAAGGGTGGTATGCCATTTATCAGTTACTAACATTATACCCACTTCAGTCCAATTTTGCAACCTAATTGTCATTCCAGTCATTAAAATTACAGGGCAATTACATATATAAGAGACGGAGGAGAGCTGCAATCTTAATTTTATGCAACATACCAATTATTTATTTTATTTTATTTCTTATTTGGACCTTTGCTGACTGGGTATGCCTGAATGAGCATGTGTCCTTTTTCAGCGGAGACCCGAGGACAAAAGCTCCACACAGAGCAATTATTAAAGTATATGTAACACAAAGTACAGAAAACTTCATATACGTAACAGATAGCAAATACAGGAGTAATTAAATATATATAAAACATCTCAAAGTACAGTACACAATAAGTCAATCTGCAAGCAATTAAGAGATATAAGAGAAATACAGTAATAACTACAGATACATAAAAAATCTCTAAATACAGCACAAAAATGGTTAGAGGAAGTTTGTTCTAGGCCAAGGCAACAGAGTAATTGTATAGATGTTGGCCAATTATTCTTTTGGGCTTGTAGATTCACAAGAGAAACTGGTTAGAACTCCAGAGAGAGTGACTGGGAGTATAAGAGGAAATGAGAGAAGAGATGGCAGGGCAGGAAGTAGGTTTGTTAATAATAGAGTGAGTAAGGAGCAGTTGAGCTATGAGAAGCTGGTCTGGGAGTTCCAAGCCAGTTTAAGGATTTGAGCACGAGGCAATGGTGTGAATTCTAGGGTTGATTTGCTGAGAATCTAGCAACTTTATTATAAGAGAGTTTGAGTTAAGTCTTTAGAGAGGATTGTAGGTTGGTTAAGATTAGAGAGGCATAAAGTAGACTGGGAAGAAGATATGCATAGGCAAGGGAAAATCTAGAGTCCTTGGTAAGGATTTTTTTGTTTCCTAGAGTAAGCTTAGTTTTTTGGTGAATTTTTTACACAATTTTGAACATGTTTATCCAAATTTAGCCGATCATCAACGATAACGCCCAGGAGCTTGGCATGTGTTTCTATATTTATTACAATGTTGTCATGGGATGAGATAGTGAAGGAAGATTTGAGATGAGAGAGAGATTTTGGGAGAAATAAGAGTAGTTTTGTTTTTTTGGGACTGAGTACAAGTTGATTATCAGTTAGTCACCTTTTGACGGAGTTGAATGAGTTTTGGGTTAAAGTGAGGAGATGTGAGAGATTGTCTGAAGTGCAGATTATAGTGGAGTCATTTACATATTGTATAAGGGAGGACAGAGAAAAGTCAGTATGAAGACAATTAAAGAAGATGTTAAATAGTTGTGGTCCAAGAATGGAATCTTGAGGTACTAAAGTATTAACAAGAAGGAAATGGGAGAAGGAAGACAGCTATTTGACAGACTGCTATTTGTTGATAACAAAGCTCGAGAACCATTTGACTGTTGGATTGGAGAGATCAAGATCAGACATGTTAGTAAGAAGCCTAGGGTGAGAGACACTATCAAAGGCTTTGGAGAGGTCTAAGAATAGACAGAATGCTAGTTTACTGTTGTCTCTGGCTTGAGAGAGAGTATGAGTGAATGAGATTAGAGCAAAAGCCATGTTGGGGAGGAGTGAGAAGATTTTCTTGTAAAAAGTAATCAAGGAGCTGTTTGTTTACATATTTTTCAAGTATTTTGAGAGGGGGCAGGATGGCTATGGGCCTGTAATTTGAGAGGTCATTGGAGTGTCCTCCTTTGTGAATAGGTATACTGTAATTTTGTTTGCAGATAGAGGAGACTGTAGATTCTTGGATGGATATGTTGATAATGACAGAGGGAGTAGGCAACAGAGCTAGCAGATAGCTTTAGGAAGAGGGGTGCTAGATTTTCTGCTGAGGGAGAACAGAGCTTCAGTTTGTTTAGTAATGATTTTATATAGGCAGTGGGGACAGGACTTTAGTGAAAAGGTAGGTTTATGACCTGAGGGAGAGAAAGAAATAGTGATACTGGAAGTGTGACTATTCTGGACTAGTTATTGATAGAGTTAATGAAATAAGAGTTGAGTGTAGTGGCAGTTTCCAGAGGAGAATGGTTAGGGCAAGGGTTGGGTATACTCAGACAACCTGGGTGAAGAATCTTGTTAATGGTGTTCCAGAATTTTTTTTAGGATTGTTGTGATGGTCTGAGGTTTTAGATCGAAGTATTTTTTAACATTATTGACTTGTGTTTTAGTGAGGTTGTGGAGTTCTTTATAGGTTTGAAGGTGAAGTGGGGATTTTGTTTTTAGGCAGTTCTTCCAAGCAATATCCCTCTTGTACATTAGGGAGTGAGTGGATAGAGAAAGCCAGGGTGCAGAGAAAGTGATTTCCCTCTGATATTTCTATGGTGAGATAGGGAGTTGAGAATGTTTAGAAAAATGGAGTTAAATTTAAGAACGGCTTCCTCAAGTGGTAGCTTAAAGAGGAGGGACCAGTCTATGGTGGAACTCATAAGGGTTAAATTTAGCAAGACTAAGGCACTCTTGATATTTATGTTGCCTAAGCTGGTAAGGGGAGTACCTTCGTATGCTTGTGGGAAGGTGATCACTTACAGAATCAGGAAGTGTTTTGAGGTTGTGGTATTAGTTTGGATTGGATTCTAGGATCCAGCCCAGGATAGAGCTGGAGTTGTTTGGTTAGCTGCAGTGGGTAGGGGTTGAAATTAGTTGCTTGAAGCTGTGAAGATTGATACTCGAGTGAGGGGAGTCAGAGGTCAGGGTTTCCTAGTCGATGTTAACATCCCCCAGAATTATTGTTTCATATGACATGTAATGAGTAATCAGGAGAGGACATGTTCAAGAATGGGAATGATATTACCCGGTGGGGAATGTGTAGCGGGAAATTATATATATATATATATATATATATATATATATATATATATATATATATATATATATATATATATATATATATATATATATAGTAGCAATCAGAAGTTTTTTTTGTGAGCTGGTCAGAATATATTATGGCTACACCCACGCCTTGTTTGTAGATCCTGTCAGAGTGGAACCCTGGGGGAAGTATTTCATTGTCATTAATATGGGGTATGAGCTACGTTTCAGTGAGAATTATTATGTCAGGTGAGTACTGTGCTATCCATGAGTGAAACTGACTGACTTTGTTGAGAATGCTGTGAATATTTAATGAGCTTATGGCTAAGCACTTGATAGAAGAAAGAGTGGGAGGAGGATGGGGGCATGGAGAAGGAGCCAAGAGAGAGAGAGGAGTGGGGGCCAGGATTGGGATGAAGGTTAAGTGATAAGAATATACATTTGGTGGTGTGTAGCAGTGTAGGTAATTTAGAGCTATCAGTGTGGTATTTATGCCTAGTTTTGAGAGCATGTGGGGGGGGGGAGTAATTTGATCTTATCATAAGAGAGAGTAGGAGAAGAAGATTAGTAGAGACATAGATGTGAAACATGCTAATTGAGAGCGAGAAGGAAGGAGTGGTGAAATTTAGTCAGAAATTAAGTAGATAAGAAAGATGAGTTTTGCTGAGGAGAGTAAGAGTAGTTTTGGATGAAGAGGCAGGGGAGAGGATGGAATTTGCTGTTGGGATTGCAAAGGAGAGGATGACGTAAAGTGTATGTAGTGTGGAGTAAGTGGTGAAGTAAAGTGGGAAATGCTGGCAAGAAAAGGTGTGGATTACAGGGGAGTGAAGTGTTTGAGTTGTTGAGGACTAGGAACTAGAGGATGAGTTATAGACAGGAAGCAAGGGAGTGTCAACTGGAGGTGATGAATGGGAAGAGGTAGAAAAGAAGGGGAGGGTAAAAGAAGAGTTACAAATGGGTGAGGACTGGGGGTAGGGTAGAGGAGCTGTGAGCCCAATCAAAGTTAGGGCACGGAGCAGGCTGGAAATGATCACAGCTGCCAGACTTACTGCAAGAAAACAATCAGTAAGTAGTGCAGCATAACTGAGTGTTTGCCTGTACTGAAAGTATACAATAACAGTGTGTGGGAGATGCGTTATAAAGAACAGGGAAAGTTAAAGGTCAGAAGGGCTGAAACTGTTTAGTTGAACTAAGAGTTTAAAGACAAGTGTTACATTCTCCGCAATTGACAAATATTAGAACAGAGTTCTATGTAAGTGAACCCTAAAGGTCAGAAATGTTACAGGACTGCTGCTAAGTGGGGTAAAGATGGCAGGACCAAGGAATATTGCTTTAACCTGCAAAATGAGAAACCTGTTTGGTAAGAATTAATTGCTAAAAGGGTCCCGGTGATGTGCAAGGGAGCCATGTGTGGATATGGTTCAAATAAATAGGTTTGTGTAGACATACATTAATTATATGTGGGAACTGGATGGAGCCGCATTTTGCAGTAGCTTATTATTTGTTACTTAAAATACTTATTATGAAGTGATTTTGCTCCAAATCTCACATGGACAAGCAATATTCTCTGAGAAGTTAAAAAGGTGCAATTCCTTTCCTTTACACTTTAAAAACAAGTCTTTACACCTTACAGTATTAGTTTGCAAACTTTACTGACTCACATGGGTGATGTATATAGCAGTATATGTTACAAGATTTCTAAAATGGGTATCATGAAATTACCATATATTTATAGGAAGTGTGTTGACTATTGCTAAGGGCCCTTTACACTCTGGCTTTTACCTTTGCAATGGCATGAATGTGACTCTGGTAATGTTGCTTTCCATCCAGTACTGTTGAGTTGCACCACACTTCTACAGTGACTGCATGAACAGATGAGGTCACTAACAGACTTTACCAAGCAAGTAGGGAATAGAAATAGATTGCCAGGCCTTCCTTCTATAATGCATGCATGTGCACTCACGTGCACTCGCACACACATATACACAGGCACATACATTGTGCACAATCCTGGGGACAATTTAGAGACGTGAAGCCACCTGCTGTATCTGTTTAGGATATGGGAGGAAACCAGAATACTCTGAGAAAACCTGCAAGGAGACCATGCAGATGCTTTGGTATCCCTGACATGTATTAAACTGTTTATTGAGTCCTTCACTTATCACAATATTTTATTATCAAATGAGTTTCTATCAGTAATAGTATATACAGTGTGTTTGTGTGTAGGAGTACTATTTTATTTTAAAGGTTTTGTGCAGTAATTATTGCTGGTGCATTGTATGGAGAGATACCAGCACTGATGTCAATATTTTTGGAAATTGCTCCCTTCTTCAAACATCCATGGACTTGATGTATGTAAGTCTGGAAGGAATAAGGGGGGGCTTGCTCACCACATAAGGGGCTGTAGGGTGGACGTTGCTCTCCCTACAAACATGCTTAAAGTTTAATTTTTAGCTCATTTGTTTTTTAGGCATAAATGTTTGTTGTTTTTGAACATTGTCATTTAGATGTTGGGGTATTGCTTTGGATTTGTACATTTCCTATTACTAGATTGGTACGGCCTTTGTACAGAAGAATCAGATGCATATGCAGGTTTGTGTGTCTGTGGCTTTTTAGTGGTATGCATTCATGCTGCTTAGTTTGATGACTGATTCTTAGTAGTTTAGTGGGCTGGTGGTATGCTATGTGTGATGTATTATGTAATGATTATTTGTATTTTCAGTGAATGGGATGTTAGATGGGAATTTTTAGATAAGTTGTGTTTAGAGTACATGCTAGTTCATTCAGTCTATACAGACACAGACTCCGTATAGATGGTATCCAGACCAAGAACTTAACTCGAAAACCTCCTGCTGTGAGGTGACAATGCTACTCACTCACCACTGTGCCAGCCAAATGAATGCCAAACACTAGCCTGGTAAATGACAACCAAAAACTTTACTTGCAAAAATCATATCTAAAATGTATTCCTTAAGTAGCCATGACCACTACCATTTATGATTTTCATTTCTTTGGCTTTAGTAACTTTCCATAACCTCTAAGTGTTCCCAGTGGAATAATTTCTTAGGAAATAAAACTCACTGAAGAAAAGGTGGCACAGGAGCTCAACACATTTACATGAAGAAAACCCGATTTAATATTCTGAGCACACTGCAAGCAGAAGAAAAGGTTAGTGGATGCCACATTTACATAGTGCTTTACTGCTGTCTTGTATGCTAATGAGTTTCATTCAACACATGACTGGAATGGCAAGGTTCTGATTTTACAGTTGCTATCTGCGTGTGGAAAAATCAAAAACATAACATGATTTGCACATATTTTGCATATTTTAGGCATGTTTTTTCATTGCTTGCATACAGGTCACATTTTATTACTATATGCTCTTACACTGTAGGTGTATCGATATTTTATCAGGGACTGATCAGATAGCTGATGTCTTGTTCACAGAATAGTACAACTGCTGTGCACAAAATTTTCTAAGCAGAATGTAAAGGCAGTAATCTATGAAGCTTTTTCATTGCAGATAATTAGAATTCTTCACAGTGCTTTTGCAGCCACTAAGATATTGTGCCATTTTATTTTTTACTTATTCTCTTATTCAAAAAGCAATGTGATTTTCTGACTATATCTTATTACTATCCTTCCTCTTACTAAGCCATGCAAGCAGCGTTATGATCAGCTTTTCAGAACCCTTCATGAAATTCAGTTCACTGACTTCTAGAATGTGCTTCCAAGTCTAACAGGTATTTAAATGACACATCCAATTAGGCTAATAAAAGAGGAAGTCATAAAGCTCAAATGAGCATTACATCACAGCAAACATGTTTTTAATGTTTATTTATAAACATCAAAACTATAAACATATGATGTTATATACTTTAGTATAGCTGTTTCTACTAGAGTTTTAAAATAATAGCAAATGTGTATAATAATGCCAGATCTGCAATATATAATTGTTAAATATACACAACTAAATCCTATACAACACTTTAAAAAAAAAAAAAAAAAAAGGAATCTACAAGACAAATGAGATAGGGTCAAGAGTGGTTTCAGAGAGGTACACCATAAAATTATTCTGCCGTATAGACACCTAAGAAGGTACCAGGCTCTACTGAATATGTCATATGTCACATGAATGTCACCTGCTGAATTTGTGGCTCACACTACGATTTTTTTCTTTTGTTAGGGTAAACCATAAGTGGGAAGATATGCCCTTGTAAACCCTTTCCTTATATACTAACTTGACAGCTGAATGGTTGCAGGAGAAAATGGAGGCTCATCAGGAGGTTGATAAAAGTAGTGACATGTACTGCAAATAAATACAAAAAGCATTTGGTGACAGTTCCATTGGTTGAAAGTATGGAAATAATATTTTCCAGGAAGTTTAACATCAAATGGTAGATCTTACATACACACAGAGACATAAATGTGTGTGTGCGTGTATTGTAACATATGATGGCTCCACCAAGATTGTCTAGAGGATGGTATAAATAGGCATGGGTAGGACTTTTATTCACACTGACTTCTACAGGCTTAGTGGAATATCTATGGGAATCTTTTATGAGACTTACCTGAGATAGCAGGTCATTTTTAGCAGATGGAGTTAGGCATCTCTGTAAAGCAGGTTCACCAGCAATATAGCAGATGTCAGTGTACAGTCTAGTCTGCATGGTTCCAGAGTAGCCCGGATGGCTTTCTTATCAATGAAGGTCCACCTAGGCTAGAGCAGTCATCTCTATAGTTGTTGAACGTTGTTAATCCATGTTTTATGATTGCCATTGGAAGTCCTGGCAGTTGAGTTCTGGGCTGTATGTTCCTTGAAGGGGTGGTAAGCCAGAGACATTGTTCTGTTTTCCCATTAACAAACTACTTCTTCTTCGTTCAGCTTTTCCTGGTTAGGGGTCGCCACAGCAGATCACCTGTCTGTTCATTATTGGCAGTGGAGTTTTTACGGTGTCGAGTTGTCAGCCCAGCATTCAACCTTCCACAGAAGGCACGCACACGCACGCATGCACTCACACCTAGGGCCAGTTTAGAGTGTCCAATCCACCTACAGCATGTAGGATGAAACTGGAGCACCCGGAGGAAACCCACGCAGCCACAGGGAGGACATGCAGACTCCGTACAGAAGGAATCGCAGCCAAGGATCGAACCGGAGAACCTCTTGCTGTGAGGTGGCAATGCTAACCCCTGCACCACAGCGTCCGCCCATTTGTCATTAAGGCAAGACTTGCTGTGGGAGTCTGCATCTGTTTGTCTGATTGTTGAGTACTTTTATAAAAGGCACAGACTGAGTAAATGTGAAACTTTATGCCAGCAGAATGTTTGGGGAGACTGAATGAATGCTCATTTTGTTTCTTTTATGTTTGTCATCATTACCTCTCACAAGTGTGAGGTCTTGTGAGAGTGACTGTATGTCAATGCACTTTTTTTTAGAGTTTTCACCATTACTGCTCACCAGGGTGAGACCTGGTGAAAGATACAGGTGTTAATTTATATGTGCCTGTAGTTCTGACTGCTCAGGAGGACGAGACTTGTGTTAACCCGTTTCACTGAGTAACCATGATCACTCACCAGTGCAAGGCTTTGTGTATGTGAAAGAGAAAAGACTTTGTATTTAACTGTAGATTAATTGGCTATACTTTAAAAGTATATGCATGGTGCTTACAAGTCTAGCAGTACTGTTTAAGTTGGCACCTTCCTAACCTAAGTACCACAGCTGTGGCTATTTGTTAAGTTAGCACCTTCCTAACCTAAGTATCACAGCTGTGGCTATTTTTTAAGTTAGCACCTTCCTAAGTACCGCAGTTGTGGCTATTTTTTAAGTTAGCACCTTCCTAACCTAAGCACCGCAGCTGTGGCTATTTTTTAAGTTAGCACCGTCCTAACCCAAGTACCACAGCTGTGGCTATTTGTTAAGTTAGCACCTTCCTAACCAAAGTACCACAGCTGTGGCTATTTTTTAAGTTAGCTCCTTCCTAACCGAAGTACCACAGCTGTAGCTATTTTTTAAGTTAGCACCTTGCTAACCTAAGTACTGCAGCTGTGGCTATTGTTAAGTTAGCATCTTCCTAATCTAAGTACCACAGCTGTGGCTATTTGCTCTGAAGTATATCACTTAAAATAGAGGACTGAGTCTACAAGCTGTTAACAAGCTGCTTCCCGTGGTTCAGGGTTGGATATCCCCAGTGGCAGCTGGTGACTTCAAATCAAAGGGGGGGGGTTGCAGGAGACAGCTGAATGGGTGGGGCCAATGGGAAGGGGTGTGGCCCACTAGAAAGGGACAGAGCTATGCTCAAAACCACAAAAACTGGGACTTTAATTAAATACACTGCCCTGGGTACCAAACCATCATTATGAGAGTCCAATCAACACAAAATTAAGTGGAGAAGAAAAAAAAATATTTCAATGCGTTGGCTACATGACAGCTTACTTAAAATCTAAATGGAAACAAAATGGTTGTGAGGCATGAAAAAATAAATTATTTTTTAAATACATTACTGGAATGCCAGTCGAAATGAAGTATAAAAAAAACAAGCAGCACTCAACTCAAACCATTTCTTGCACTGCAGTTCTAATTATAGTTTATATTCAGCTTTATAAAAGTACCAAGTAACAAGCTGAAAGTAGCAATCTCTGTGATACAGATTACCCCCACTTGTAAAAATGTTTCTTATCCAAAAAAGACCTGCTGCAGTGCTGCCTGACAACTATCTTCTTGTTTCATGGGGAAAACATGATCAAAGTAAAAAATGCAGAGCAAACAAGAAACATGCTCAAGATAAATTGCTTAAATGATTACTGCACAGGCTATGGACCACACATGATAGATTAGCATTCTGTTTAATTTACGGGTAAAGCCTGCAAAGATGACTGCAAGTCTCCAACAAATGTAACGAGCATCTGAAAATACTGTAATCCTGTCCTTTATTACAAATACTCTCATATGCATTTCAATACAACAACAAAAAGACTTTCAATGTTGATAATTCTTTAAGAGTATTCTTATTAAAGCTTACTTGCATCTTACAATCTCAGACAAGCTTACCTGATGGTCATTAAAGCATTGCTACTTAAACACTGAGCAACATACACTGCAACAACATGCATTTTCTGAATAAGAAGCATAAATCAACAGTATAAAAATATGACAGAAAACCAGAACATTCTGCAAAATCAAGGAGAGATGAAAAGCCACTGTAGTACTTGTGTCTACCTTGGATGGGGGGATACTTTGCACACAAACTGCATAACTGCTCCTCACCTTGCTTCGACACATTCAGAGTCACTAAATAGGGGAGTGGGGTACAACAAGTATGTCACAATTTGAAATGTCTCTGGCTGACGGTGATGACCCTGACACATTTGTCATACTCTCAACCTCAGAGCAAGAAATCTGGACAAAGCCATAAATAAAAGTGGGAAATCTGAAACTCAAATGTCTGTCATTATTTTCTAACTTCAATCTTTAATGATTTGCCACTAATTCGCCAGAAAAAACACAATTTTATGAAAAACGGACCAAAAATGTGATGCAAAAATCTGTATACATACACACACAGGCTCTTTGCCTCCATGGGTGCTGCTGACATACATATACTGTGAAAGGCAGAATGGTGGGGGCTGCACAGATAAGCACAAAGCACACATAAAACCCCAAACTGGGGCATGCAATTTTAAGTGGGAGATTCAGAAATAACACTTCACTAGAATACACAGCTGCATGTTTGAAACACAATACTAAACAAACTAAATGACACAGACAAAAATATATTTACAAAGTAGTTACCATTTATATATTATGCATCACTTATTTTCTTTCTTTGCAATCATCATTAGTCCAGCTGCTCCAGTATTGCCTAGGAATATATTTTAATGTGCTTCAGTGATTATGACACAATTAAATATAGGGGTGGGTTTGAATTCCTGACTAACCAAATTTCATTCTTAACAGTTTATGGCTTACAATCATATCTCTAAATTGCTAGAACATATATAAAACACAGACTGACGGTCTTACATTACCTCTTGGTGCAAGAAATCTAGACAAAGTCAGAAAAAATGGGCTACAAAGGAAAGGACCAAAACAGAGAGAGGTTTTAAATATTGCTCTTATAAACTTGCAAAGTTGCTAGAATAACAGGTTACCCATTAGCATGTTTTTTTCTGAGAAACATGAAATCTGAAACTCAAATGTCTGTCATTATTACTAACTTCAGTCCTAAACGATTTGCCAGAAAACTAGAGATTTTATAACAAGCAGACCAAAGAAATGATCCATAAATCTGGACATTCTGTGAAAATCTGGACAGTTGAAAATCAGTTCATCAGTATACTACTAGAAACATTTAATATTTATTTTAGTTTACTGGGGTAGTACACTGATCACTATAGACCATCTGCAGGCACTGCTCAGGGGAACAAAAAATAATATAGTTCCAACATACTAAAGAAAAATTTAACCTTAACTCTCAAATAATGTGCATCATCAAAGAAGCTTCTGCAAATTCCCCTGAAATATTTCCATGAAGGAACTAACCAGAGCACTGAAACAAATCCTAAAAGTGGTGAACATTCCACAACAAATGCATAACATTAGGATCAAAAGATCTCAGATGAGCATTTTCTGAAAATAATGCTTTATGCATGGGCTGTGGGCATATCCAACCCCCTATCATACATCTGCATTTTATTACAGTCAGACATTCCCATGCAACAGAGAAATGGGAAATAAATAATTGTTTCTGAACAAAAAAAAACAAAAAAAAAAAACCCAGTACTTTCCTAGTGTTTTTTGAAAAATATTGGAGAGAAGTGATATTTTTAAAGATACTGGCTGAATATGTCTGGGGTTTACTATGAATAATTGCATCTTGTTTAATCAGGACACAATCACTGAATCCCAAAATATCCAAATTCTGGGGAGGTCACTACAGAAAACATCAGTTCCAAGGAGGGGTGGGGGCAAGACCCAATGCCCTGAAATATATCAGTAGGTTTTCCTTTTATCTGATTCAAGCACTTGTAATTTAGGGATGGAGCAATCAATTTCCATTTTTGTAGTTATACATCCACATTTCTGGTCCACACCCTCATTACAGTTATTTACAATAGATATAAAAACAGCCTATGTCAACACCGGTAACATCAATAATAACATAGTTCAGCTTGAGGCCTGGCTATGCTAATGTCAAAACACTCTCTTTCACCAATATATTGATAAAATCAACACCCTAAAAACCAGAAGGTAAATATAATTTTCCATCACAAGCGTGGGTACAGGACTGAGGGGGAAGCCATCCTCTTATGCTGAGTTTTAAGAAAAGTAAAGGATTTAAAATTGAAGAAACAGGACTCAGGCAGCATAGAATCATAAAAAGATGGTTATGTCCAACAACTGGTTAGTTATTTGACTGGATAACTGGGAGACTATGTCAGAAATGGACTCTAAATGTTTAATTTATCACACTGATTACAGAGCCAATGACAATGAAGTTGTAGAAAGGATGTGAAGATTTTGCAAATATGGTATTATAGCACTCCAGTATATACCAGAAATGGGTCTATATCACATTGTTGAATTAAGAAAAGAGTGAACAGCTACAATATCAAAAATGCTGTTCATCAAAGTGGTTCTTGTGCAGGGCTGCACCCCCACACTCTCCGCTAATTATATATACCAACTCCAAGATCGCACTACAGTGAGGAAGGGGCAAATATTTCAATCTCCACTGTACCGCGACCCCACAAAACACATTTCGATGAATGGCACTTTTGATATTGTAGCTGTTTGCTCTTCTCCCAATTTGACAATGTGATATAGACCCCCAAAATCTGCCTTGCTTTGTAAGAGTAGTGTATAGTGCACTAAATGGAGAAAACAGAACCAACAACTCAAAGATGTGTATTGGTTAAGTGTCAGCAGAGTTAAAAGACATTTCACTGCAAGAAAAACAGATGCAGTAATACATGAAAAACATTCTGAAATACATAACAGGAAAAAATACATTTTTAAATGTCAGCAAAATAAGCTGACCCAATTAGAACCTAAACAAACATCATAATCCTGATCTGATGCAAGAAAGTTTATGCATCCACAGTCACACATTTCAGTTTGCCAAATGATTAATGTGTATGCAATTAATGCATACATACCAACTCACCAAGAAAGAAAAGAGTAAAAGAGCGAGTCAGTCAGCGCACAGTGTCAGATTAGTGCCGTCTTCTTTCACTAGTGTGTCAGTCAGTCCGACCAAACGAAGTTAGGTTAGGATAATCTCCGTATCCGTATGCTAAATGCTGTAAGTCAGTGTAAACCAAACAAGTTAACAACTGTCTGTACTGATGGTTTCTCACTCTTTTCCCAGCAGGCAAAGTGCGTGAAGAGAGCGAGAACCAATCAGTAGCCATTCAGTCTATCCACGTCACATACATGACTGCAGACGTTACAGTCCAAACTCCTTCCATTTCTATGCACCACATAGACTTCTGAGCATCACACTGATGCCTTCTGTCCTTAATCCAGACTGCTTTTACAGCAGTCTGGATTTACAGAAACAATTTTTTTTAAATTAAAACCCAGAACTCGCAGAGCATGCACAGTTCCGGGACCTCAATGAGATGAACTAAACTTTGCAGCTGCAGTTACCAGCCACCAGTAGTAAGTAGTAGTAAGTAGATATAAAAAGAAAAAAAAAAAAAAATTATTTTATTTATTTTTTTTTTTTTTTTGTGGCTTGGGCAGATCTGCAGTCTGATGGGACGAGCCACCACTGGATAATTCCTTAGCCTCAATTTCTCTATTGTGTGATTCGCACTGCTAGTCACTAAATCAGACAGTACTCTGGGACAATTGTGAAACAGTGGTCATCACCATATGTACAGCATTCAGTGGTCAGTGTTCCAAGTTATAGTTATACTGGCAGAGTTTATATGTACTGTAAGCCATCTCTACCTGAGTCTCAGTGACAGTATCCTGAGCCTGAACTATGCTGCATAACATATGCTGCTGCACAGACAAAGCCCTGCATGTCTCCTGAACAAGCTGCTAGAGATGCTTTTGACTGTTACCCCTGTGATCAGGTGTTCCAGTAGCCACTGCTGTCTCAAAACGTTGTCTCTTCTTCAAGGGGTTCAGGCTGTATACAAGAAACAGTTGTTTTCCCCCTTGTAATACCATTTCATCATTATGCTAAATGTACCAGCCTGCATCACTGTCTACAGGGTTGTCCACCTGATATGGGATATGGGGAAGGGAACCCTGCTAGTACACCTTGCTGCTGTGTGCCACTGTGCTATGGTTATGCCATATGAATAAGAGTAATGGCATTATTGCGGACAGCCATTTTGTTGTCTACATCAGCATGGCATGGTGAATTTGAGCACGTGATTGTTTCTTTTGATGACTCTGTTAGAAAATATGTAATGACGTGTTTAATGTCACTTGTGACAGGGTTGTGACTTTGTACTAACAGAATGATGTCTATACTTGCACTCTCTACAGAGGTGGTGTTACAGCTAATATTAATGTTATAACTGAGGAGGAAACATTTAACGGTTACAAAATGCTCCTCTGTATCACAGTCATTGTCCTGTACAGAGAGCTGGTTCTCCTCACCAAGTGTCAAAGATCGGACAGTGGTAGGCCCACTATTGCATTCTGTCTGGCCTTTTCCCTTTCATGGCCCACCATTGTCATTAGCTCTTTTCCTACACTGTGCCAAAGTGTGTTTTTTTCCTCCTATAGCATTTATGTCAGCCAACGCTGGATTCCAAACCTTAGCTTGTTCTGCCTGCTTTAACCTTTTTTTCCTAAAAGATGCTTTACATATGTCCTACGTGCATCCATGAAGATGCATATTTTCTCCTCAGGACTGAAATTGTCTCTCCTGTGTCTTGCTTCTTGTTGCTGCAACACTGTTTTTTGAAAATACAAGTTAGGATAGAATTTTGTAGTCTTATCCTATGTGAGTGCAGTCAATTCTGTAATATGCATTTAACTGATAAATTGAATATTACCAAAACAAAAACAAACATTACATACATATATGTGACTTTTGCTAAATTATTTATTTTATTTCCCTTTCTATTTTTCTTTACTTTATACCTTAGTCACCTATTTTATTTATATGTAATACTGTGTAGACCAAAATGCATAACTCTCAACTGTCCAGATTTTCACATAATGTCCAGATTTTTACCTCATATTTTTGGTCTGTTTCTCATAAAATTTGTAGTTTTTGATCAAATCAATGAGGACAGAAGTCATTAAGCAATGACATACATTTGAGTTTTAGACATCATATCTTTCAGAAAATGCATGCTGACACAAATCCTGTTATTCTACCAACTTTCTAAGTTTAAGAGCAATATTTAAAATATGTCCTTATTCTTGGGCCTTCACCCCCTCATTATTTTAGGCTTTGTCCAGATTTCTTGTCTAAAAGGTTGAAAAGTGTGCTACAAAACAGTGCTGGAACGGTGAGGGAAACTTAATGACAAGTAATTAAGTTGTTTATTCTTTTAGTTGCAGTAAGGAAGCCGGCAATGTGGTCCAGAGCATTTCAATTACCAGAAACCACAGTATGTAGCAAGCTACTTTAAATGTGTTAAATTAACACAGTATGAATATGACACATTATATAGCCAAAATAGTTGAACATAAAACTACACTACCATTGCAAGATTTCCCTCCTTACCAGTAAATCAGGGGCCAGTCCTAAAGATGTGAGAGTAAAATGCACTGATAACTGCCTATTTCCAGTAATTCTATACTAATCATAAATGTACTAAACTTTTTTTTTATTTAGTCTGAACTTTTTGATAACCTTTGTATAAACCCGGACTCCAGCATCTCTCAAAATGGCAAACTGCAAAAGGTTGATGGACATTTTGTCTTGTACATGAAAAATGTATGCAAATTATAGATTTTGGCTCTCAGCTCTATGAATGACATTACAGGACATATGTGTAAGTGTATACACTAGTGTAACGTGTTTCTTGTTGTTGTGGCTGAGCCTGGAAGTGGCCATACATGTGCATGTGAGCTCTTACAGCCTCACCCTAATGGCACGATGAAGATGACCATGCAGCTAGAGTGGGGATGCACCTGCTTTTCTTGGACTAAACACAGAGGGTAAGGTGGCAGACAGAATGACGTCACACCCTAGTAGTCCCAATTTCATAATTACTACCAGGTGTGGGGCAGATCACCACCACCCCTTTCCTGGCTGTGAACAGAATTACAAGATGGGAGCAATGTCTGAATCCTGTGGGCAACTCCAAATTTGACAGTTTGGAAAGTCAATACTCTTGGAGTTTAAGAGCCTGGTGGAGGCTACTTTGAAGAGAGCAGTGGAGAGACAGTGGGGTCCTTATGAATGTCTCCTCCAATGGATGCAAGGTTCACTGTTCTAGCTGGCACTGACAAATGAGCCAGTGAAGGTCTTGACCACTTGCCATTAGTGTGACATCACCCAGGACTATTAGAGTAGGGGAATCTTTGAGGCTGTCTGGACTGGGCACAAGGCGCTCACCACAATCCTCTGTGCCGGTCCACCATCTGTATTCCCATTTCCCTTTACATTTATCATTGTATACTTGATAAAATGGAGAACAGCAATAAAAAAAAGATTGCTCATCCTCCCCCACCTCCTCCAGCACAACCCTTTTAGTGTTTTTCTTGTGTGTTTCCCTTGTATGCCGTCTCCCCTTTTTCTAATTGTCATGCCTGCACACTTCACAACCTTAAAAAAGCCAGATTGGGATGCCCACATAGGGCAACTTCAGAGTGAATTCAATTCATTAAAAAGTTTTAATTAGGCCTCTAGCCACTGGGTTTGAGCTATAGCTAGGACAAACTCTTGTGGAAAGTTTTCATGAGATCCATGCAGCTCCATGCTTGCTGCCAGCTGCTACAGGGAGGACAGTATTTGTAAATTTAGGTAAACATGAAGCATGGTCACAACAACTGGGATATTGCTACATATAACTAAACTAATTTCTTGTCAGTTTATATAGATTCAGATATGTGAGACTAAACCAGGCATTCTGTCGGAAGGCTGAAAACTTCTAAAACCAGGGTCCCTTGGTCAAGGTTTGCTTATTTACACGTAAGCATATTGGAGATATCTACAGATTTGCTTTAATCACTTCTGAGGCATGAACATATGAATACCTCCCAGTTTTGTAACCTATTCATTATTAAGTCAATTTTGTGCCTTCTTATATATTTCACTTATTTAATTTTAGGGTCTTTTGTAGATAACATACTTTCTTGCACATTTTTTAAATATGTGCATTTTTGCATCTGCAATAAATACAAAATGGTATCCCTTAATATTTTTAACATCATTGTTTGTGATTATGGAAGTACATGACTGAATGTTATGTTACAAAATCCTAAGGATACTGGTGTCCTATATCCTATTATATACACACTGATTCTACAATCCTCAGTGGACATCCTGAAACAGTGAGTGCTCTGATGTTTTCTATTCTCTCCATGATGTTTAGAGTGAAGTATCATTCTGGGCTGCATCAACATAGGCCTCTGTACCACTACTAAGGTTCATAGGTTCATCGGTGTTTACTAGGCTAATGACCACAGGGGCCTTTTAAGCCTAGGCATGTAGTAATATTTTTTGCAACATATCAGTTCCAATTTCTCTGGTACAGAAGAAGATATGTGTTTTCTCTCTCTCTCTCTCTGTGCCCTGTCTTTTAACTCTAGTTTTTTAGTTCTTCTTGAAAAGCTTCATATTTAGCCAGTCTTTCCTTCATTTTGATGTCCGATTTCTCACTTTTATGAGCTTATCTAATTAGGTACTGGTTTTTATTCTTTCAAGCCTTTTGTCATTTGAATTTTTATATTCTTCTAATGTCTCACTTGTTTTATAGATTCATAGGTTCATGGACAAGTTTTAGACTAGCTACCCTTGTGGACTATTTTAAGCTTAACCAATTTCTTCAAAGGTGAGAATCAAACCCTGTACTGTATGCCTGCAGGGTTAACACCTTAACCAATATTCCAACCCCCAGTCTTCATATTCAAGTTATGGACTACAATCAGGCACCCCCACAAAGAATGTTGCAAATCTCCTAATGCCCACTGCTGCCCTAATTCACAGTGAGTAACTGATAATGTTCTCTACTTTTAACCCTAATTCACAGTGAGTAACTGATAATGTTCTCTACTTTTAAGTGCTAAGAGATCAGTGCAGGAAAGGAACTCGTTTCTAGGAGATACTCTTTTGTTAAGAGTGTGACGTCCCTCCTCTGGGCCAGGGATCAAGGAGCCTCAATCTTCAGCACTGACACCAGTGGGGAACATTCACCATGAAAAAAATAGACACACAGTACTTACAGATGCAACCCTCTGCACCAAGTACAATTTCCCTTAAGAGCACACAGGGAATGCACATTCCAGTCTTGGGCTGGGCTTTCTCTCCAGGCCCCAAATAAGAATCGACACTGACCATTATAGAGCCGAGTCCTTAGCCATGTGTTCCAAGCTATGTCCTGCATGACTCTCTCTGTGAAATTAGTGCTCTCAGTGTCCCAGTTCAAAGTAACTGTCCACACACACACTTTCTTTGGGATTTGATTTTCACACACATTCGCACAGCTTACCTACTCTGCCACCTCTACTCAGACTATACGTTAGATTTGCTTCCACCAGAACACCCGAAGCCAGCTACTTTAAGGATCTTAAACACACACCACCTGTTCAGTGCTAGTAGGGAACAACACCAAATATAAATATAGCAAATTTTATTACTAAACATTCATTAAGCACTTCCATTCTTTTTTTGTTTTGGAACTTCATCAGAACTACAAAAACACTTCCACAGGATTTAAATACAACATGATTAAAAATATCATGACAAGAATATTTAATAAGAAACACCAATAAATCAAACAATTAATTAACTGATGATATTTCATAATTGTTTAACTTAAGAACTGAATTTAAAGACCAGGCTTCATTTAAACCAGGGTGATTCATAGTATTCAATTTTAACTGGCATTTAAGGTCACAGAAATGTAAGTGTTCATTTATAATCCAACCCTGTTGATCCTTTTCAAACTGCTCTAAAAACATAAAACCATACTTGTGAGTGTTAAAATAAACAGTATGTTTACCTAAAACATTATGTATGTTCCTTTTCCTAACATATAATAAATGTTCATACATGTGGTCCCTAAATTTTCTTGATGTTTTTCCTACATTTATTTTATTTTACATTTGTTGACTGGGCTAGTCTAACTGGATATATGTCCATTTTCAGTAGAGGCCCGGGGAGAAAAGCTCCAAGCATGAATAGTGACAAAGTTTACAATATATAAAAAGACACGTAAAATCACAGTACAGAGGCAACATTGGTCAAAAGAAAAATTATACTAAACACAACAGTAAGTTTGAGCAAGACCCAATTAGGAGAGAAAACCCTTTTATCTTATCCTCATACTATGAAGGAAAGTGTAATGACTAGAATTAGAGGCATAGGTTAGAGGAGTAGAGAAAGGATGAGAGCAGGAAGGGGAAAGAGATATCAGTCTGGGTTCACACATGGACATAGCCAGTGAGTTTTAAGATGTTCTTTAAGATGTTTTTTTAAATAGAGAAGTAGAAGCAAGGGTTGCTATTTCAGAAGTAAGCTAATTCCAGTTTTTACCTGCTGTGTTTGAAAAAAGTGAGTCACCAGCTTTGTTCTTAGATTTAATAGAGGAAAACAGGAGCTTATTAGCAGAGCATAGTGTAGCCAGATTTTTGTATGGTGTAATCATACTAGTGAGGATAGGGGTGTTGTTGGGGTGGTATAGGATCTTTTGGGTGATAGGTAATTGTTGACAAATTATATGGTTCTGTAATTCTAGCCATCCCAGTTGTTTGAGGTTGAGGCAGTGGTGAGTTTTAAAGGGGGAGCAAGTGATGAATCTAGCTATGCTATTATAACAGAGAGTTTTAGATTGGTTAGTAAATATAGCAGAGGCATAGAGAAGGGTCGAAATAAGGTGGGTCTGGGCAATAGTTTTTCTGGCAAAAGGGGTAAGGAAGGGTTTAATTCTATAGAGGGTACCAAGTTTTTTATTAACAGACTTTATAGTGGAGTTAATGTGGTCATCGTAGTTGAGGCGATTATAAATTGTTACACCTACTAGGCGGGTTGTAGTATCTGGGGTTATGTTGGTAGCATTGGTAGAGGTTATTGAGAAGAATGGATGAGGTGATTTATGAGTTGGAGTAAAGAGCAGTAATTTTGTTTTTTTGGGATTTAGTAGGAGGCAGTGTTACATAACCAATTTTCAACATTATGGAAAACAGTTTGGGTGAGGGACTGGAGGGAGGCTATGTTCTTAGCTGTACAGATTAAAGTAGGGTCATCTGCATATTGAATGCAGGTGGCTTGTGGAATGTTTATGTGTAGATCGTTAATAAATAAGGAAAAAAGAAGGGAACCTAAGATAGAACCGTGGGGTACTCCAATATTTACTGGAAGTAATGTAGACAGATTGTTATCCCAAAGTACTGCTTGCTGTCTGTTTTCCAGATAAGACCTAAACCATTGTAATGCTTGTGGATGGAGTGAATTGGCTTTTAGTTTGTCTAGAAGTAAGTTATGGTTAACCATATCAAAGGCTTTTGACAGGTCAATAAATAGCACAGAGGAAAAAGAGTTATTGTTACGATTTTTGTTTATAGAGTCGGTGAAGGATAGCAGGGCAGTCGTTGTGCTATGGAATGGCCTGAAGCCATGTTGGCAGTTTGCCAGTAGATTATTTTGTAGAAGGTGGTTAAGTAGTTGTTTGTGAATACATTTTTCCATTACCTTAGCTATTGGGGAGAGTAAGGCAAAAGGCCGAAAGTTAGAAAGCTCAATAGAAGACCCACCTTTATGTAGAGGGATGATGTGGGATACTTTCCATATGGTAGGGATTTTGCCTTCTGAGACAGTTCTATTAATAAGGATAGAGATGGGATAGTCTATGGCTTTTGCGGCAATTTGTAGGTATTCAGCTGGGAGACTGTCAGCAGAAGGGGTGCAAGGTTTCAATTTTTTAAGGAGCTTACAGATGAGAGATGTAGGTACAGGTTGTATTTGAAAGGTAGGAGATGAAGTTTTAGAGGTATTTAGTGGGTAAGCAATAAAAGGAGGTAAAGAATTGGCTAGGGTTAGAATGGCTTCTGTAAAGTAGTTATTAAAGGCATCAGGAATCTGGTTGGAGTTATTTTGGTTGAATCCTGCAGGGGCAGGAGTAGTAGAGTGGCCTGGCTGAAGAAGTTTGTTTATCCCTGACCAACATTTTTGTGGAATTTGTTGACTGGTTTGTTGGAGGTGAAGGTAGAAGTCTTTTTTTGTCTCTAAGAATATCTTTCTTGGTAGCATTTCTTAACTGTTTAAAGTGGAGGTGATCTGATGGACATTTGGTGGCTCTACATTTAGCCCAGATTTTATTTCTGAGGAGCATCTTTTGCCTAGTTTGTTTTGTGAGCCATGGGGCAGATTTGGTTCTTATTCTAGAAGAGTGATAAGGTGCATGGTAATCTAAGATTTGAAGAAATTTGGTGTTAAAGTAGGTCACTGCTTCATCACGTTCAAGATGTGTCATTGGTGACCAGTCACATGCTTGTAGTTCGTTTAGGAAGCTGTCTGGATTAAAGAATTCTTTTAGAGTGGGAGGTTTTGAAATTATTAGTAGTTGGGATATAGAATTTTTGTCTAATAATGTAGGTAAGCATATGGTCGCTGATATAGTCAGGAAGGGTTCCTGGTGTATAAGTTTCAGGGTGGCTATTAATAAGGATCCAGTCAAGCATGGTTTCCTTACTGCTAGGTTTGTGGATTCTAGTAGGTGTGGTTATTATTTGTGAGAATCCAAAGAGATTTATGTGATTAGTAGGGTTAGGGGAACTGCAGGTGGACCAGTCAATGTTAAAGTCACCCAGTACAATGGTCTCCTGGGGTAGATGGGTAGAGAGTATTGGTATTGTTACCAGGGGGGAGATACATGCAAATTAGATAGATAGATTTGGAGTTTGGCAGTTAGGGTTTCAGACTTTGTATCTAATGATGGGAGCACATTAAAGGGGGAAATTTGGAGATTAGATTTATAGAGAATGGCTATACCACAACCATTTTTGGTTTTATGGTCACATCTAAGGATATTATAGCCAGGAGGGGTAATTTCCTGGTCCAGAGTAGATGGTTTTATCCAAGTCTCTGTAAGGCAGAGAATATCAAATGAGTGCATTTCTAGGAGTGCATGCAGGTGGGAAATTATATTGTTTATACTTCAAATGTTAAGGTGAGCTATCAGGAGGGAATTAGGTGGTTTAGTTAATGTAGAGATCACAGGCAATGTTAAATTGTCTAGGTAATTGATATAGTCAGTATTGGGGCCAGGGTTTGGATGAATATCACCGTCTAGGAGGGGGTGTTGCTGGGGATATTGTAGAAATTTAAGGATTTTGTAGAAATTATTAAAATCCTTTTTGGTAGTGAAGTAATTAACATGGGTTGCTCTGTGATATTTGGGTAGTATATAGTTAGAGGTACAGGTTATGTTACTGTGGCTAAGGGAGTAGATGAAAGAAGATGGTAAAGTTTGCTGGAAGTGATGGTTTTGTTCAGGAAGAGAAAGATTTTCTAAGAAGGTTAGTGAGTAAGGTATTGTAAGAGAGGCTATTGTGGTAGTTAAGAGTAGTATGTTTGTGAAAATAGTTTTTTGTGTTGGGGCCATTGTAATAAGTAGAAATGAGGTAAGAGTAATTTGTGTGAGTAGGTGAAGAAGAAAAAAAGGAGAGAGTGCTGAAAGAGATTGTGCAGGGTTAAATTATGCAAACAGGAAATTAGTGGAGGTTGTATAGGAGTTGATCTGGGAAGTAGTCAGTGCAGTAAATGGTGAGGAAAGGTGAGTGAGTAGCCCAAAGAGAGTTAATTATTACTAATGAGGAATGATAGAGGTAGGGGAGTGGCTTAGTGATGAGGAGGATAATGATAGGATGAGAAAAAGGGGGGAGTGGTTAGTGAAGTATAAGTTTAGGACCACTGGGGGTGGATGGTAATTGGGGGTAGGGTAGGGGAGCAGAGTGAGCCCGCAGGGTGAACGGAGTGGGTTAGAACAGGTAAAAGAAGAAATTCCAGAGACAATCAGTGAGCAGCAGACTCTTGAGGAGCCCTTGGAAGTTCCAGGAGAGTGGGGTATGATAGCTCAGCTGTATAACTGTTAAGGGATAGTAGAGAGGAAATAGGAGGACAGTTGATAAGTAGCAAGGGACAACCTTAGCAGCAGTCTAGTACAGCAAGGTAAGTGAAAGGTAGTCTGGAATCCAATACAGGGGAGTAGAGAAAATAGATGACCACGCAGGCCGAGATTAGGGTACCACATAGTGGCCGATAGGTATAATACAGCAAAGCCCTGTGGTATAGAGATAGCAAGAACAGATGACTCAAGTAATAGATCCTAAGGAGGGTAGAGTAGTTACCTATCAGGTAGGGAGGGTAGTTACCTATCAGGTAGGGAGAGGTTTGGCTGCTGGGTACCTGCCTCAGTGGCGTGATTACATACACCAGTAGGTTAGAGAGAAAAATGCAGTTTAACAGTAGGTCTAGGGTAAAAACATACTTCCTTATTTCCTTTGGTAACAGAGAATTTAAAATAGGACAGTAGGTTTTTTTAGGATGCAGATGAGCTGGCTGAGTCTAAGAGTAAGGGGTCCTTATTGAGCAGGCAGGAAAGGATTCCCAAGTCTCTATGCAGGAATGGAGGCTGAAAGCTACATGGGTTAGAGAGAGAATAAAGAACAATGTCATTGGTAAGACAGCAAGTAATGCCAGGTTCACTCATTAACAACTTTGTTGAGACACAGTTATTACATTGGGAAATAGCATATAGAGCACATACACATTCCAAATTAGCTAACAGGTTTCAACAGGAAACTTCTACAGGCTGGCTAGTTGTTACACTAAACATGCTTTGCATAAAAAGGAAAAGGAGACAAAACCCAGTGTATTGACATATAACCATCTACATTAACAGCAATTTATAGCACAGTTCCCCAATTACACAGGTGAATATCTACTGGGCAACTCTGGGCATTAATATGAATGCAGGATTAACTAAAGAAAAAACATGTAAAGTATCAGAAATAGGGCCATAAATACAGCTAGGACCCAGTTCCACACTTAATCACTCAGAAAATGCTGAGACAATACGTCAGTATTACTAAACAGAGAGCAAGGTGGTAATAGCAAATAAATCAAGCTCAGGTACACGTTAGATACATGGCAACATTGTAAAACAATCTGACATGATGTCAACAAGAATGGTGAGCAAGATGCGTGTGACGGCTTCAAGAACTATTCCTCCCACTAAGGATTGTGCCGTACGCTCGTAGCCAAAACGCCAATGCAATCTATAAAGTAGGTTTAATAAGCAAGGCAAAGTTCTGTTACAGCCACAGTATCGGCTTTGAAACTAGCCCTGCAGGATCCCTGAGCAGCTAAATTACAGTTATCAGTCTATTTGTAGTTCAGCTAGATAGGTGTAGATTATGTGCAGTTTAATGAACAAAGTGTCAGTATATCGACCTGGAGTACACCACAGTAACCCTTCAACATATAATAACCTTACATAAATTAGGTAACTGAAGGATAATTCATAGAACAGCTTTGACATTAGGCTAAATAGACACTATTTTTAGATGTACAAGTAAAATGCCCATTAATTACCTAACACCTCTAATGGTAGAGATACCTGTTTTTAGGATGTAGGGACATTGGGAGCAAGCACCACATCTAACAGTTCCACTTTTATGTTTAAAAAATGACTTGTCAATCATTTTGGTACATTCCAAATAATTCTTCAAAGTTTTATCCCACCTGTAAATGAACTTAGATTTCTTCCCTATTTTATTAACACAATCACTGTCTGATGAAATAAGAGTCCAGTTTTCTTAATAACATCTGAAATGGCCTTGCTGTCCAGGTATGGGTGGTAATAAATAACTTTTTACCTTGAACAAAGATGGACTTCTAACTAGGTAGTATCATCCTATTATTGTCCATCATAATATCTTGAAGAATAGGTACATATGTAGCCATTTCTCTCTTTTTTACTACTTTTTCCTTTATCTCATTTAAAAACTCAGTAGGGTAGGGTAGCCTCTGTTAAGGAATGCACTCAACAAAAATTTAACCTCACTATGAAAATTCTCTAGTTCCGACGCCATCCTAGCTAACTGTACTAACTGGCCCTTAACCACCAACTTCTTTTGCTGTCTAGGATGCCAACTAGAGAAGTGAAGATACAAATTCAAAACAGTGGGTTTGTGATAAATGGTGGAATAATACCTGCCATGAATCAAATCTTTTTTTAAACTCAATATTCAAGAGTGCTATTTTTCCATATCTAAGGTATAAGAAAATTATAAAAATCAATAGTAGTATTAATATACTCTGAAAACTGATGTAATTTATCCACTGTGTCCTTCCAAAGAATAAAGATATCATCTAAAAACCTCATGTAAAGTAGCCAGCAATCCCCAAACCTGGTGGTAAAAATGTATTGGTCCTCCCATTCAGCCATTACATAGTTAGCAAACATGGGGCATATGCTGCACCCATGGCCACACCAGTGGTCTGCCTACAGTACAAAGAATAAATAATTGTTCTTTAGCACAACATCCATTAAAACTACCAAAGCATTTACCTTATCTGTGTGTAAGTCTAACCATTTAAATAATTTATTTTCAAACCAACTTAACCCCACATCATGTGGGATAACAGTGAACAGACTGTTAACATCTACTGTAACACATATAGCCTCAGACTGAAACTCAATGTCCTTTAATAATGTTAAAAAATGCCACGAGTCTTTACATATTTGCTTAATATTAGCTATACCCTTCTTAAGATGAAAATCTAAGTACTTAGCAATAAAAAAAAAGTTTTAAAATGTGTGGAGTCCACAATGGGTCTAAACCAAGGCTTTTCTAAACACTTACGGATATACCAAAAATACTAGAAATTGCGGGTTTGTCATCACACATAGATTCATAATAACCTTTTGTTAATTGACCTTGTAACAGCATATCTTCCAATATTAAATCAAATTTTACAAATGATACATTAATTTAATTTCTGGATGCTATCTCCTATGAGTCATCCAATAACAGTGCTTTCATTTGATTTAAGTAACTCACCTGGTCTATCACAACCAACCCATCCCCCTTGTCAGGTTTCATAAGGGGAAAGACTTAAAACAATGAGGGGGTTATTACAAAAATACAGAATACCAGCAGCCAAATGGTGGAACTACTTGGTACTCAGAGAAAGACCTGGAAAAAGAATACAGAGAGAGCAGGAGAAGAAAGGAACTGGCAGGAAGGTAGTGCAAATATACCCCACGGAGTTAATAAAGTTTAAAATAAGTAAGAAATTGCACCCCATTCCGACCTTCTAGTATGATAATAAGGGTCAGTACTATGAGGTTTAATGCTCAGAAGTTGAGCAGTATCTTTGCAGTGTACTACAGGTTAATGCTATGTGGCATTTGTCAACAGCCTGCACCATCACTCTCTGCTTCATGATACCTGCTACTTCACATCCCATGAGATTTGAGCTGGCTGACATGAGGCTGCAACCTTATTCCACGAGTTAATGCTTGCTCTGTTTTCATCAGCCTAATCTTGCTCTGACAAGTAGTGTAGCAAGGGTCCCCTTGCAAAGGCAGCAGCCGCCCCAGACACAAGATGCTAAAGGGCATGATTGTGAAATTAATTTACTGAATTCTTTTTTCTGTACTGGTGTTGATGAATGTCAGCACAGAAATGAAGTTCAGCTCAGCTCTTTATGCATGGTAAGCTAGCTACTGTTTAAAAGTAGGCAAAGTCCTTTTTTTTGCTCTTCAGCTGAAGAGCTGTAGGAAGATCTATTGTGGAGTGCTAGTCTAGGGGAGTGGACATTTTTTTTTCCACTGAGGAGCTGAATGAGTGTGTCACCAGACTGGGGACCAGCATCAGGAAATAATTAAGCCAGCAACAGCTCTATCTGTGACTAGCAAATGCACTCAGCTAGCTGCTCAGCCATGATTGTCACTGTTTATGTATTCATGTGTGCTTTACATTGCATTGTATCACCAGCAGGTAGTGCAAACTTTGCTCAGGCATGCAGTACATCTCTGTGAATTCTGGCCCTTGTGCATGCATATTTCTTTCTTGAATACTTCTGCCCTTCGTTCTGTACGGACTATCACATGGTCATGGTCTGGTGTATATACTTCTGTAACATGACTTTGAATTAAACTAGCTGTATAACCTTCTGTCATATTCATCATCCTAAACCCAGAAGTCTGTTTTAAAAGGGTTTGCTGACAAGTCTACTTACATGCTGTGAAATTTCTGTTATAAATGACACTAATGCAAAAGATAAAGATACAGCCCATGTAGTAGCAAATGTATTGATTCTGCCATATCCTTTATAAAGTTATTGGCACACTACCCCTCCCAGTGAACCAGAGGGGTTGGCATAATGGTTAAGGTGTTTACTTCACAAACAAAAAGTACAAGGTTTGATTCTCACAACTGAAATGAAATTGGCTAGGCTTAAAATGGCTTTCAATGGCCGCTAGCCTAATACTTATTTATGAACAATTAAAAACAGGCAGATCAGAAACATTATATGTTATGCTCAGCATGACCATTGCATCCTTTCTGGCTATGACAGATATATTTTTAATGATGGACTTGCTGCCTTCAGTAGTGTACAGAGATAAAGCCCCAACCACAGCTCAGATAACCTACATCTGATTAATTGACACAGCTGGCAGGAGAGGATGGGCATATGGCCATACTGTGAGGGTGGAGGGTAAGGAAGAACAAGCTGCACACTGCTGCATTCCCATGGAGACGGGAGATACAAGTGGGCACTATACAGGGACCAAAGCCTTTATAGCAAGTGTAAAGAACCATGTGCTTGCAGTGGAAAGATGTTATGGTTGCCTGGAGAGATACAGGCATTGTGTCCTCCTGCTCAATGGGGGTTTTAGTCACATTTATGAAAATCATCTCATAGTTGGGATGTTGGAAATGATGCATTGCACCCCCTGGCTACCTGAATGACATCTCCCTCTCTACAGCTCTTACTCTAACACTGTACAAGAATTCTAGTTGGGTGAGGAATGACTGGACATGTCCAGGAGGAAGGAAGCATGATAATCAGCTATGGGGTGGGGGCAAAAGAATATGCAAACAAATGCTGAAGAACTTCTGCACAACAAGGCATAATCAACATTGTTACATTAGACCAGTTAAGATATGCCCTTTATCTTTTGGTGTCATGTATTTTGTAATGTGCTCTGCTTATTGGTTACTTCAGACTTCTTTGTCTGGAATGTGTGCAAATCCTTACATGTTGCTGTTGCCACAGAGTACCAAGTCCGTGTTTCAGTGCTACTGGCTACAACTTCCCTCTTAGTCTACACAGGAACTATGGTGAACCATGGTGCTCCAGATTCTGGTTTGTTTGGTGCATGATGGGGTTGTTTTTTTCCAGAATATTCCTGGGAACACTAAAAGTGCCAACCCTTTACATGCAACCTGTCCTCTTCATTCCAGTACAACACCATTTACTTCTGCTGGTGTTCCTTTCCTGATGATAATTGTGGCCCTTAATTTGAAGTTTGGACTTATCCATCTGTATGGTTAAGGTGTTATACACCTTTCTGACTAGGGAAGCTGAATCCTCCACAGGGCCTTTCACGGTACTCATTTGCTTGTCATTTTGCTCCACTTGAAGTTTAATGTCACTTCCTCAAAAACTGGCTTACTCGATATAATTTAAATATTAAATGTAATTTTTCTCTGACTTTCATGACTTTAATTGTTAAGAATTAAATTCTCTCTTTTATATTGGGCATCCTGAAAACCCACATTGACAGTTTGGATACCTTCTTTGGCCTATTATT
This sequence comes from Protopterus annectens, assembly GCF_019279795.1. Classification (NCBI taxonomy): domain Eukaryota; kingdom Metazoa; phylum Chordata; order Ceratodontiformes; family Protopteridae; genus Protopterus; species Protopterus annectens. The sequence continues at coordinate 273,345,960 of NC_056750.1, forward strand.
GCTTCTGCATGTTCAAGAACAGAACTGATGGCTGTATTTGTGCACAAACAAAAAAACAAGTCTTTTTTGATAGCACAAAGTATGTTCTTAATGACTCATGGGACTTTCTAAGGGTCATTGCTGACTTGGAATTTGTCAAACATTTTTATTCATTACAATTGATCTTACAGACTTACCTTCTCTCATTCCACATTCAACATGCCTTGCATTCTGATGAAATTCTTTCAAATGGTGGCATTTTATTTATATTGTGCTTTATGGAAACTGTGTTAAAAATAATTTGGTATATTTTGAGAAGGAATTCTTCAAGCAAATCAAGGGAGTAGCTATGGAGGCTACTTCTGCCCCACTGTTTGCAAACATTATTGTGTAGTCCTGAGAGATACATTTGATTTTGTATGAGAATTTCTGCCAAATATATGAACTTTTATTAGATTACTGAACAATTTATTTTTTGTACTTATATTAATAATACTTAGATTGGCACAAGAATGTTACAATAATGGAGTCTGATGGACATAACTGCATGCTGTCATTTGAATGACATAATGAGGGAAATTTGTCTCCAGCTAATTAATTAGAATGGATGGTTTGTGATACAATAATAACTGTCTGAAAATATCTTTAATAAGGATGTGCTTTATATTTCTGTCATGATGGCTATAATGAAATGTCTGTAAGCGAATTCCATAGTGATGGATGAAAGTTGACAAATGGGCAAACAAGCTAAAGATACCATGCATCTATGTGGAAGTGTAACAAAATACAGTGTGTTACAATTTTGGTTTAATTTTGTCATGCAAAGAGAAAGGAAGCTAGTAACCCTACTCAGCAAAAGTCGTAACACACTGTCAATCAAAGTGTGCTTTTGGGTGCTCGTTCTGGGGGGAGGGGACATCTTTATGAACACTTCGACCACTTTCATTGCTTTATGAATCAAGTGAGTCAAGTCAATATAATTTTAGCCCTGGATCATATCATCTGACAAGAAGTCATCAATGACGCAGTTTCAAGTAATTTTTCTGCAAAACCTACTGTGGTATTAATTTGACAAGCAAATATTTGCTTAGAAATCCATAGGGGAATCAAGCAAAAATACAATATGATCCGTCTGCACTAAGTTATTAAAACAACTCATTTTAACACAGCTCAACTATGCTGAGCACTGCAATTTCTGGGCTTCAAATTAAGAGCAACAAACTTCTATTCAAAAATGGTATCTATTATAGCAAGCCTACCCTTTCACTTCAAGATCAGTTGAAGCCACATGGGCCCATAATTTCTTGTGCTACCTTAATATCTCGAACGACTTAAAAAACAAAACAAGAACAGTGGAATGCTACCTTCATGCCTATGATGTTGTTATATTTAATAGTCTAAATTATATTTACCAGTACATTATTTAAAGTTTTAGAATTTTAGTGATATCCAGGAAGTGTAAGTTCTTGCTGCAGCACTTTTAATTGCCACTTGCTAAACTTAAAATGCATAAACCTGCTGTCAACATTTCATACCCACTAGATTTATCACTAGGGATTAACTGTCATTTTAGAATGTTGTTTTGTACTCTTGTTCTGAGTAATCACACACACTGTAAACATTTATAACTTCCACATTCTGAAAGATGAAACCATTTTCCTGCTAGAGCATTTTTGGCAATGAAATACAAACCTGCAAGCTTCCAAAACATGCTATGATACCAATATTCCCAGAAGATCACTATTTGCACATTCTGGAATCTGTTTTTTTGTTTGTCTCTAACGATTCGCTTTGCCTTTTCTTCCTTGGTCTGTGCTTTGTCTTGAACTGCTCTGCATTATTTGTAACAGAGCACCTGAACAATTATCTTATCTGTCTGACATACAGCTGCAGCGTATGGATGCCTGTCAGAATGCGCAATAAACAAGAAAGACACACTGAGGTTTTGCTTCCAGCCAGACTGAGGTCTTTACTGGGAATTTTTCTAGAAAGAAAACATACCTCATTACATGCATTTACTTAGGCTAGGCATTACTGCATTTAAATTTATAGACTCCTACCTGTTATATCCTTCTTTACTGTAGAAATAAAATTAAGCTATTTATAGATTCATATGTGCTAAGCCATTGATCCAAGGTCTTTAAAAGTCTGCCCATACATTCTCATCAAGTTTTTAGCTTTTATATTTTAAGAACAAATATCCCAGAGATGAGCAAAACATTTACATGTTGCCTCTATCCCAAGGGCACAAGGGAGTTAACCATGGGCTAGACTCCAAAAGACTTGCTCTCAGTGTGACTTACTCTGATTTAAGCCTGTCCCAATTCCAAAAAACTCTCTCTTTGTGTAACTGACTTACTCTGATGTATTACAGTAAGTAAGTTAAGCCCTTGAAGAGCACATCTCTTGGAATCTGGCCCTCACTGTAATCCTGCCTTATAAATAGGCCTTACACCAGAGTAAGTCACTTATATCAACAGCAAGTCCTCAGAAACTGGGGCAGGCTTACACTGGAGCAAATCACTTACACTGATAGCAAGTATTTTGGAGTTAGACCCCAGAGATAAATTTCTGACCATCCATCATTTTATCCAGACTATTTAGCTTTATGTGGAGAGGAAGACAATGCAGAAATAAGCTGTATTCTCTATGATTAATATCCATCCCTCCAACATGTTATGTTACAAAAGAGTTTGAGATCTTTTGAATTTGTGATGATATCCCCATTGGACTTACAAATGTACAGTAGGTCTGATAGGACAGGATTTGTTGAGGCTCTGTATGCAAGGCAGAGATCATCTTTCAGTACCCTGTATGACACAGAGAAAACAGACAAGGCTTTGAAATGGTCCACATAGTTCTGATGATTTAGACCCTTGATTTTCTCAGAAGAAAGCACTGTAGGTATCCTAAGTTGTGTCAAATGCCTGGAGAGGTACATACTCAAAGGAGGAATTATACTCAATGATCAGCCAGATGAGTGCAGAATACAATGGAGATCTCATATCATTAGTAAAAATTGTGCAGTGAAAAAGGGCTGTCTTACAAGCATGGATAGTAGAACAGTTTTTTGTCTATATAGGTTCCCTTGGTCCCAGGTACTTAACTACTAGATCAATTTTTAAGGGTGTGTTGTTAATGTGATACTTACAAGGATCGTCATCTTTGCTGAAGGATAACATTATATATTCATATATATTTCTTGGAGAACCTTGGTGTCCTCTGGGGAGTTTATGATGCCTCAAGCAATAAACCAAACCGAAGGAGCCAATGAGGACACTGAACAACTCACATTGTGGCAAAACTGAGTGATTTCATCTTCATTTTTAAGACTTCTTCAGAGTGAAGGAACTTAAAACATTCAACATTTAAATTACAAAAAATAGTGTAGCAATTCCAGGGATTTTTGTTTAAAATTAAGGGGGTAGGGTATTCTAAATCAATGATTTTTTTTTAACAATTGATGTTGTTGAATTGTTTAATGTCATCCCATGTAATATAGAGTTGAATTGGTTCAATGATTTTTTACTTGAGTCTACTACTCTCCAACAGGATGAAATCAATGCATTAAATCTTTTTTATGGAAATGGTACTTAAATATAATTTTGTGTTTTTAGAGAGGTAATATTTTCAGCAAAGTAAGGGTGTTGCCATGGGCACTTCATGCACACCCCTATTTGCTAATATTGTTCTTATTCAATGGGAGAAACAATACTTGTACAAGCATTTCACCAGTCCCCCCTGGAAAGTTTATACCAGATTTTTGGATGATATCTTTATTGCCTGGGAAGATGAAGTGGATGAAATAGGCCCTTTTATTGACTACTTAAATTCCTCTACTTCTTTCCTCAAATTCACGTCCTCCTTTAATGTAGACTCTGTAAACTATCTGGATGCTAGAATAATGAAAGATCATGACCAACAGAGAGTATAGTTAGTAAAGTTTATGGAAAACTCATGTATTGTAATAGCTTACTACATTATTCTACCGGTCACCCAGAATTTCAAAAACGAGGGATCATTAAAGGGCAATACATGCGGTTAGCCAGGAGGATATTTGATGATTCATTGTATAGTAGAGAGAGTAAGAACTTGGCTGATGTTTGTAGCTAGAGGATATCCCCTTGAACTAATCAATAAAATAAGGTGGGAAGTCGTTCAAAGAAAGAAAGATGGGGACATCATCCCGTTAATTAAGAGTGAGTGTAGTAGCATTAACGAAATATTTGCAGGTATCAGAACCTCTAATAAGGATTACTCTACTGATTTTATGATGGAGTATTGTGTGGAGGATCAGAAAATGTGGGAAATAATAAATAAAAAATTGTCTATTTTCTCATTTTTTGGTATGGTTGATAAAGTAGGAGAAAAACCTTTCGTAGTTTATTGAAAAGGTAAAACTATCAAGAATTATTTGGAACAAAGTGATCTTAGTGTATTTAATTTAACTCATAAAAAACAGGTACAAGAAATGGCTTTTGTTCCCATTGCAAGTTTTTGCTAGAAGGGAACAGATTTAAGGTCAATGGTAAATTGATAAAGGCCAATGTATTTTGTAACTGCAACACTATTGGTGTTGTTTATCTTGTCCTGTGTCAGAAATGTAATGGGTTCTACATAGGGAAAACTAAAAAAGTTTAAGGAAAGAAAATACAGCATGTTTTAGATATTAAAAAAATAAGGCCAACAGTGCTTTAGCTAAACATATTATTAACAATCCAGGAGATGCTTTTCTTTTTTATGGGTTGGACCAGGTAATAAAGAATTCCAGGGGTGGGTCTTGGGAGAATTTATTAGAACAATGTGAACTACTGTGGCAACTTAAGTTAAACACAGGGGTTTCCCTAGTTAAATGATTATATTTCCATTATGAGTGTATTATGGTTGAAACCCTATGTTGTGTAAAGGGAACAAAGAAATTTAAAACTTTTATTCGTACCTTTTTTGATATATACAATAATTTCTAATTAGAAGTTTATGGTATATTTTTATATGCTAATATAAATTTTAAATACTTTTTTTTGTGCAATGAGGGGGTGTGTTTGAATCACATGATGTATTTTCTGTAATTTAAATGTTGAATGTTTTAAGTTCTTTCACTCTGAAGAAGTCTTATAAATAAAGACGAAAGCTCTCAGTTTTACCACAGTATGAGTTGTTCGGTGACCTTCTTGGCTCCTTTAGTTTGGTTTATTACTTGAGTTTTGAATTTTACTGGTTACTTGTTTGGAGTTTATGATGGCACCAAGTTTACAGTTATCTTTAAACTTGGTCAGCCATAAACCCTTAACAGTAGCTTTGACCTCCAAGAAGTAAATGCCAAAGAAGAGTGGTACAAGCACTGTACCATGGGGTACAGCACTAGTGACAGGTCGAACTGCACCATGAAATCAAAGCTGGTGACAGTTTGGACTGCACCACAGGGTACAAAGCTAGTGACAGGTCTTCTGGAGGAGGTAGAGCAGACATTATAGGGTTCCTATCAGATGGTTGAACGTCTGCAAGTTCGAACCTCATATGGTCGAGACCATAAGTTTGAATTTGCAGAAGTTAGAGCGTTTCAATGGAAATCTCCTTTAGTGGAGGTTTCCTTTTTGTTCAATGTGGTGCGATCTCAGAGTTGGTATATTTAAATAGCAGGGGTGCTTGCCCCCCTGCTTACAACAGTTTCTTTTTTTTTTGTTTTTTCATTCATAGTCAGTTTTTTAACTTCCATTCCGTGTTTGAAGTTATGAAACTTCGATTATGTAATATAGACCCTATATATAGATATATATATATATATATATATATATGTGTGTGTGTGTGTGTGTGTGTGTGCGTGTAGCTTTACCTCCATAATATTGACCGCCACAAGGGTGAACCCACTTCCACGAACTCCAAACTGCGCCTTCAAAAACCTTGAATGCCGATATTCCAAAACGCAAAATCTCACCCCCTTTTTGACCCATGTTTGCATTTGTTTGTAGGTGTGGTGCATTCGGAAATGTTGACTTTCGATGTTTTGTCAGCTTTCGGCAGTACGGTTTTCATAGAAATGGTTCAGCTTTGTACAGGTTCACTGTTGTAGCCATCAACATTATGAAGGTAAACATATATGTGTATATATATATATATATATATATATATATATATATATATATATATATATATATATATATATATGGGTCTAGGACTCTTGCACGAACAGACTTTTTACCGAATCGCGAATGGACGGGCATACTTACATGAAAATGCTTTTCACCGAAGCAGCATTTTCACACAAGTATGCCTGCTGTGACATTCATACTATGGTGTGGATAAGGGAAAATTCCCTTTTCCCCACTGTAGTGCAATCGCGGAGTGAGAATATTAAAGTAGGGGGGTTTAGGGGGGTGCAGCCCCCCTGCTTAAAAGTAGATTTAATATATATATTTTTTCTTTAACACACTTCAGCGAAAGTGCTTTTGTTAAAGTGTGTTCGGTGATAGCGGGTTCTGACTATTGAACTTTCGTTCAACAGTCCTAGATCCATATATATATATATATATATATATATATATATATATATATATATATATATATACACACAGTTCCCCTGTGTTTCACTGAATGTACGTTTGACAAAATCAGGGGGCGTGATTCAATTTCAGTGTTGTGGATGGCCATATGGTGGATATGTCAAAGCATGGATGGCTGAACTATACATATGTCGACCATACGGAATATTAATACAGGTAAGTGGGGTTAGGGGGGATAAGAGCTTGCTTGTGTGTGAGAGTTAGCATTAGGGTTGGGAGAGGAATGAAGGATGGGTGATATGTGTTTGTGTATTTTAAGGTAAGGGTTAGTTTAGGGGATAGATGTAGTGTTTCTTGTGTGTGTTTGTGTGTCTGACTCTTACACAGTGACACTGTTATGGTGAAGTTTTAATGACCTTAAGATGTAGGGTTAGGGTTGGGAGAAGGGACAGTGTTAGGGTTAGCACCTACTACTAAGGTGGTGTAGGGCAGCCTTGGTTACAACATCCAGGGAATAAAATATGCCTTCACATACTTCGATGATGAGGTGATTGTAGACCTGCACTGAATGAATACAGGTTTCATTTGTATGTTCGTGCATAAGAATGTAATCACTGACTTGCCATGGGGGAAGAAGGGAGGGGCTAGCAACAGTACTTTTATTTAATTTACTTGCTTGCTTACAAATATATTTTAATCACGTCAGTGAACTGATCAATGTAAGGACAGTTCTCATTCCATTGTCAGCCCTGTGATTAACTCACAGACAGCCAGGATAGTGAAAAGGTTATAAGTAACGGTGAAAATGAGGGGAGATAAATCTGCATATATTGTTTAGCATAACGTGGGAGGGGCTATGCATTTCTCTTATTGTAAAGTGGGAGGGGCTATGCATTTCTCTTATTGTAAACAATGATTAGAGTCTGGTTATTTTCACTCTGAGGAATTAGACTGACCTTCACAACAGCAGTGCTTGCTTCAGAAATAATGTGTTGAGAGACTGAATTCATGAAGGATAAATCAGAAGCGATTTCTTTTGAGAGAGCTGTTGTGTGAGAATGTACTCAGATCCCTAGGCAGAGAAAGAGAGTTGCAGTTTTAACAAGGGCATTATGCTTGCTAAAATATACTAATTAGTTATCCAGAGGGTTTTATTATGTGTAAGCTCAAACTGTGTGGAGTACACCCAGGTTTTCTAAGTTATTAATGTCATGCTGAAGTAGTTCTTTGATAGTTATTGATATGGGTGATTGCCCAACAAATAACATAAGTATGGAATGGTGCTAATAAGTCACAAAGGAGAGAGTTGATAAAAAAAGAAAAAAAGAAAAACAATGCGAGCCAAACAAATACCAGAATTCATACATTTAGTGTCTGAAAGGTGACTGCGTTTCATGAGCAGAAAGATACTGCCTGAAAAAATAATTAGATAACCATGTACATGGTTCTTTTGCAAGCAGGAGAAATGAGTCCCAAGGATGAATATTTTGTCAAGTAAACAAAAACAGCACTATAATACAGACAACTGTACAGCCATTTAGGAATATTAACACAGGGGCAGTTGTGATCAAATTGCTATGTACATGGCCAAGCTGATTTCTATTAAAACCAGAGGGTGATATTATTACTTACTACCCAGTGTGTTAAGGCTATCCACATTGCCTACAAATCAGTGCAAGCAAGCCACAATTCAGAGAGGCCACTTACGCGAATGCACAACGGCTGCAAATAAGCATAAGCAAATGAATTCAGAAGGAGATGTAAATGAGGGATGATGTAAACTAGTGTATGCTAATTAAGTATTCGCTCTCATATTTGTGATTCATTGTGAAATGTTCCCGCTTTTCCTCACAGTCAGCAGATATTGGAACAAATGACCCCTTTCTATAATCAGAACAATATCTATTGTCGTGAATTCCAAAATGCTGTAAAACAATACTTACTGAACTTCTGGACATGTCCCTCTATAAATTCCAACTTAAATTAACTCTCCCTCTTCTCTTTCCTTTTTTTGTTTTTCTGTCATAACTACTCTATACTACACCACTAGCTTGTATCCCTGTTATTTTTACATCACTGTGCTTGTTTCTTCTCTCCTCTTTCTTCACCTCTGAATTTGTTTTTACCTATTTCTTTCTTTTATCTATAATTTTTCTAATTCTTTCTGTCCTCCTTGTTTTTATTCAACTCTTTGGCTATCTATTCATCCTACTTTTTCAGTTTTTAAATATTTTTTTCTCTTAATTTTATACTATATCTATGTAATGAATGTTTTCAATGCTTGTATTGCCTTAATAAGTATGTTCATTTTCATATTTTCATCTTCTAATGCATTCTGTATTGGAGATTTTCTCCACAGGGCTCCGCTGAAAAAGGACTCATGCTCAGTCGGACATTCCCAGTCAACAAATGTTAAATAAATACAAAAATAAATATGTTATATAAAGGGAGAGTCACCAATCCTATCTACTTTTCAGTCCATGAAAATGCTGTCATTTGTTGCTAGCCTTGCTATTTCCCATCATCGGCTGCTTGTCTCGGCTTTGCTAAAACTGCTTGTGCCCAGCAGTGCTTATTGGCCAAGAAGGTAGAGATATAAGCAGAGATTCACTCATTATAATTTTGATAATGAGGAGATGCTAGATAGGTTTAGAGTGGACAGGGTTATTATGATGATCTTTGTGATTATGTATGAACCTTACAGGGGTACTGGAGAAATTGGTGAACATCCTATCCCTGTGGATACTAAGGTATATATATCCCTCGGCATAGTTGCCACAAGAACCTTCCAGAGAAAGACTGGGGACATGCTAAGTATCTCACAGGCTTCTGCATGCACTGTTGGTACTTGTGGATCCATACATCTATTTTTTAACTTTTTTTAATTTGGTTTTAAAACAATAGATAAATCTATTATAAAACAAGCAAACAACTAATTACACAGATCCACAGCTGATCAATATATCAAAGTTAGTCTAAGTTTAAGCCAATATTTATATGAACGTATAATATTAGAAGTTCTCATCTTTATAGTATGCAATTCACTACTGCAAACAAATTTTGCCATACTAATAAATTCAGCACTAAGGGGTAACTTTACACTTCCAGTTTTTAGTAATTACTTTTTTGGCTTTAGCATATTCCACGGTGGTACAGCGGTAGCGTTGTTACCTCACAGCAAGAGGTTCTCCCATTCGATTCTCGGCTTCGCTTGAGAGTGCCTTCTGTGTGGAGTCTGTATGTCCTCCCCACGGTTGGGTAGCATTCGAAAGACATGTGTGCATAAATGGGCGTGCCTTCGTTGAAGGTTGGGCGTTGAGCTGGCACCTCGGCATTTTGTAAAAATCTACTGCCAATCATTAGCGGACCAGAGTTCTGCTTCGGCGACCCCTTACCAGGAAAAAGCTGAAAGACAAACAACAACAACTTTTTTGGCTTTAGCAAAACTACACCAAAGAAGAGGCACTTGGGTTTTGTAATTATCTCAGGAATCGGAGCATTAAATAAACTTAAGATTTACAAATATTACATCTATCTGACCATACAGTCTGAATTACGTTATTAAATACTTTCCAAAAAGGGGAGATAACTTCACATTCATATATATGTACCCAGTCAGCTAATATTTCAGAATCATATCTCCAGCATTTAATTCTATTTGATTTATACATAATTGCAATTCTGTTGATTGTATTTGGACCTTAAATTTTCAACAGTATATATATCATTACCATTTACGAATTGATGCCAATAAATTAAGTGACTTTGTTGTTTTAGTATTAGCATTTTGTTGATGTTATGGGTTTCTAAGCAGTTGGAAACATAGAACATATTAAGTCTTTAATACAGTGGTTAGAATGTATGACCTTTTGGATAGAGGAAATTATGTTATTTGAAAAGAGGGTCTAATTCCATTTATACAAAATAATCTTTTAATAACCAGATAAAATTATTAGATACTGTTTTTTATGCCTTTTGTGATGTATTACTTACCAATAATATTTCTTGATGTATGTGTTTCCATTTTGAATCATACAATGAATTTATCCACAACACTATAATGTTTATAACTGTTGAAGTAGCATACAATTACATATCAGGGACATTTCATTATTCCAACCTTTTCTGTGCCAAGCAAAGGAAACTCTTGGTTTATTAGGATGCCAAAAAATTAAAGAATATTATTTATCTTCTAAATCAGTTTTTTGGATCAAAATAGTACTAAAGATAAGGCATACAATATTTTAGGGAGAATTACCATTGGAATAAGCATTAATCATTTGTTCTTCCATGGTAAAGAAGAATTTGTTCCAATTTTGTGACAAAACTTAAAATTTTATCAACAACCTGTTGAAAGTTTCCATCATTTTCTAACTATTAGACATAATGGTTATACCAAGGTATTTGATTTCATTGCTATTCCAATTGAAATTAGAATATTTTTGTATTATTTTTAATTTTTTATTAATTAATAATGTACTTGTTTTATTATGACAAAATCTTAATTTTGAGATTTCTTCAACCTGACTCATAGAACTAATTTTATGTTATAATGATTTTTTTTATATTTCCTATTGTTAGCAAAACATCTTCGGCAAGGAGTTGAATCTTTAGTTTGAAGTCTTTTATTTTGATACCATTAATGTTCTTATTGGATCTAATACTATTAGCAAAGGATTCTATAGCTAATTCAAAAAGTAAAGGTGATAGTAGACAGACTTGTTTTGTGCCTTTTTGTAATTTAAAGGAATTAGAAAGAAAATAACCTATTTTAACATGAGCACAAGAGTTATTGTATAACTTAGAAATTAATGCAATTAGCTCAAGTGTGAAACTATAAACTTTAATTTTTTTTAAATAGGTACAACCAATTAACTGAGTCAAAAATCTTATCTAAATCGAGACTAATGATAGAAAGTTTTAGTTTATGTTTATTTGCATAGTCTATTAATGTATGTATTGTTATTATATTATCCTGTACTTGTCTATTTAAAATAAACCCAGTTTAATTATTGTTAATTAGTTTAGGTATAAGTAGATTAATTCTCTTCACTAAAATGGACATGCATATCTTATAATCCACATTTAAAAGTGAAATGGGCCTATATGCTGAACACTTTGTGGGATCCTTATCTGGTTTTAAAATAGGTGATATGAGGGAATATTTCCATATTGTGGGACTTCAGAAATTGCCTTTATTTCTCTGTAGACCTTTTCTAATATTATAACTTCATCATCTTCATAGGTTCATACTAGGCTATCTGCCCTAGGGCATTTATAAGCCTAGCCAGAGTGTGTTTAGCTTTCGCCACCCATTTTAAATTAATTTTGCTATGCCCTGTTTCGAGGTTAGTATACTGTGCCTCTGTCTAACAGTGACACAGAAGTGATACCCGGGGTAAACCTACAATCTCCCATCCACTCATCTGGTAGTATTTTATATTGTCTTGGTATAAGACTATCTAAGCCTGGTGCATTATTACTTTTTAACTTTTTTATTTAATCTTTTATTTTTTTGTTAGTGAATGGACTTTCAATTTTTATTTGTTCACTTGTTATTTTATTATCTACATTCTCCCTTAGAAAAGTTTCAACTATATCATCATTATCTAGGTTATTTGTATTATTATTTACAGTTTCATAAAATATTTTAAAGCCCTCAAAAATATATGTAATATCTGTTCTACTTTCTTTTTTATTTATGTGTTATAATGTTTTTGATATGATTTTTTTATTAATTTTCTTTGATCAAACAGCAAGTTTATGCAAGTTTAAAGGGTTTACTGAATATGCCTGAAGTTTACATTTATCCAGGTTTATTGAAACATTATGACTTAGAATTTCAACATATTTTGTATTTAAGTTTTTAAGCTCAGACTGACTGATAATATCGTATGGTTTTAGATTTAACTTTAGTGTGCCTGTTTTGGCCTGTAATATATTCAATTCTTTGTCCCATTCTTTTGTTTTATTAATATACCAGCTTGTAACTCTTCCATTTAAGTAAGCCTTTAATGAATCCCATAAGACAATGTCAGTTACTTTGCCATTTATGTTTATTTCTAGAAATTTCTGATCTCTTTAACATACCAATCCTTGAATCCTTTTATTTTAATAATGTACTCTGGTAATCTCTTATGATGTATCAGTTTTTAAAATAATAAAAAATATATAGCATTATGGTCCAATAATAGACATTTAACCATTGAAATGTCTCTGATATGAGACATAAATTTTATCAATATCTGTTTGTGGTCCATATCCATATCTATATGAATAATGGGCAAATTGAAGTAAGTTTGTTTCCCTTAGCTCATATATATCCTTTAAATTTATTAGATTTACAAAATTCATTGTGTGTTTGGCTGTTATTCTCAGCTTTCTATCTGCAATGGAATCTTTGTCTGATAAAATACAATTAAAATCACCATCCAATATGAGTTTGCCTTTCATGCAATAGGCTATAGTATCCAAGTAATTTTTTGCATCTTTGGCTCCAGCCCAGTAAGAGTTCACCTATGTATACTTTTTGGATGTTACTGTTTACTGTAACAAAGATGACACTCTAAGCACTAAAACATTCAGAAAATACCCACAATACAATACTTTGTTACATGCCTCCAGTATGCACCCGAACCACACCATCCGCAACATCCCTAAATCTCAATTTATGCGTATCAGACACATTTGTTCATCTCAGGAGGAATTTGAACATGCCAGACAAGATCTATACCATAGATTTCAAGACAGACGATATAGAGACATGGACATATATCAAGCTAGCTCATGGAGCAACACCATAGATAGAAGGGCTTTGTTACAATACAAAAAATCAGGGCATGCTCATCAAGACTCTACCTTGAGATTTGTGACTACGTGTGGCAGCAACCAACAAATTGTTAGGGATATATTGAATTCAAACTGGAACATTCTTTTGACCAATGATAGTTTAAGGACATTATTAGGCCCTCAGTGTCAGATGTCATACAGACGAGGCAAGAACCTGGGAGGGCTTTTTTCATATTACAAACATAGAGAAGGGGGAGGAGCGGTATATCACCACACCACTATTAGTGGAGATAAACTAATTGGTACTTTTCCATGTGGCCATTGCTGCTCCTGCCTACAGGTTAGTACACTTAAAGAATTTACCATTGCCAACACCAATCATGTATTTAAAACGAGGGTGTTTGGAAATTGCAGCAGTACATGGATTATTTACTTGGCTACCTGCCAATGCAAAGCCTTATATGTTGGTCAAACATCAAGATCTCTTAGAATAAGGATGACAGAACATCATAGTGACATTAAAAACAAAAAAGAAACAAATGCTTTGTACAGACATACGATACAACATCCCAATGCTCAGTTTATGTTCATGATCATTGACAAAATTCAGGGAGACAGGAACAACCAACAAGGTTGGCACACCATTTTAAACCATAAGGAACAGTATTGGATTACCAACCTTGGATGTTTATTTCCACCAGGTCTGAATGACCATCTGTGAGTTTCATATAATATTGGGTGGTTTCAGGATTATGGCAATATCATCATATATTCATATAGATCATAAATTAGTGTGAATAATATAATGGTGGTTAGGTTTACCACAATTACATTAATATTCGACCAAGTATGTCATGCATTTTTTATATATCCACTACAGCAGGATATATATATATATATATATATATATATATATATATATATATATATATATATATATATATATATATATATACACAGTTTTGTATTTATATCATTCATGATGGTTTGAAATATTTGGTAAGGTATTATTACAATGATGATTTAGGCACCATTCATAAGGAGACTATTTTAAATCATTATAATCAATATTAACAGCCGACAATGATGGTATATATTTTTCTATTTATTAATATGGTATATGATCATTATTTTTATTAACATATGGTTATCATACATAATATATACCAGTTGTACTCAGATCTACAATTTTTATTTTTGAATACTAATGTATGCTTATGTATAAATACATAGAGTATGTCCCTGGTTTATCACCATGGAATCTGTATGCACAAATGACTTTTTCAAAACTCTGTTTTTTATCTTTGAAAATATGATATAATATTTATATTTTTGGCACTAAATGTCACTGGGCGAATGCTTTGCAATTAAGATGATATATGTATTTTGATACTCCATCCACTAGGTTGTGCTACACCACTGCTTCAAGGTAATTAGAGATCAGTATAAATGTAGGCTGTTTCATTTCACCTTGAAAATCTTTTTGTATCCATTGACAAAGGCTGAATAGCCGAAATCGGTCTGGATTATGGTTTTGGAACAATAATAAATTAATCTTTATTACTTTGTGTTCACTATCGTTCTTGCTGGTCATTGGTGGTTTCACCTATGTATATACCTTTCTGTTTCACTCAATTATAACAATGCTTAACACACCAGTTTTATTGACATAGGTGTCTTTTACTTTAGGCATTACTGGTGAGTTCTTTCAAAAAATGAGGGTGCCTCTTCTTTTAGCTTGAAAGCCAGAACCTGATAAAACCAAATCATTCTTTAATGAAAGTTTATTTACATCTTTATTACGTAAATGTGTTTCCTGTAGAAATACTATTTGAGCTTTATGTAATTGCAAGTATTTGAACAGACTCCCCCTCTTTACAGGATTATTCAATTCATTAATATTAACAGATATACATTTAAATGCTGGTATTTATATAAGAGAGAAGAATGCTGGTATAATGAAATCACATTTATATACAGAACTTATATAATTTATATATAATAATATGAAATCTTCAGTTATATTCAAATTTTTGAAAAAAATAAAAATTACCTAATGATATAACCCTAAAACTTTCTTCCATGGAATAATGTATTCCTAGTTTGTTGAAAAAGGCAAAGAAACTACCTCTCAGACTCTTTATTAGAATAACAACATTTAGCGCATAATTCTGATTCATATTAACGTGTCTCATATTTTTAGTATGCGTCATCTTAAAAAAGCCCATCAGTGAGTTATTATGGATAAGAAGTTAAACAGGTGTTCAGAATCTTTATTACAAGTTGATCAAAGTGAATATCTACACAATCATCTTCCTGGTCCACTATAGGGAAGAAGTCAGTTGTTATTTTCATATTTATTAATTTATATGTCAGATTTTATATTTTTTCTATTTACTTATAATTATATATTTATTCTATTTACTATGTGTAAAGGTGTTCATAGGATCATAAGTTCATTAATTAGTACCAGGCTAACTGCCCTTGTGGGCCATTCCAAGCTTAGCCAATTACCCAATGTGAGAATCAAACCCTCCACCTTGTGCCGAAACGGTGAACACCTTAATGACTATGACAACCTCCCACCCTTGTAGACACATTTATATTCTTTAACTATATACATATTTCCTTATGCTGACCTCTATTTCTGTTTGAATACTATGTCTTATATTATTACCATATTCCCAGATTTTATACTAATCCTAGTGTAGAGTACCATGTAACAGAACATTTATATTTATCCTTATATATCGGATAGTCTTTTATCTAGTACTACTGTTAGAATCAGTCCTAGTTTTTCCATAATTTTATGTCTAATAGTAGCTGAATAAACATCTGAAAAATCTTCCTTTTTAAGATTCAAACTTTCCATAACAAAACTTAATATCTCATAATTTATTATCAATAAAAAGAAATAATAACAGAGAAACACAATCCTAATTTTTTATCAGAAATGTCATTCGATAGGCTAGTATATAACTATCCTTTTGGCATTCAGAGCTACTTAATAACGGACAGTGGTATAGAATGCAATTCACTGTCTTTTGCTTATTATCTAACTTGTATTCATTAACATCTTAGCATATGATTCAAAATATTACGATTATTTACCTTTAGACAGGAAGAAATAACCTGAATAATTCTTAGACTATTAGAACTCCCATAGCATCACAAAATTGCTTAGGACTCTAATTAAGCTGCTTCAAATTGGTCCTCATGACTGGGGTTTGCAAATTAACAGTTGTTCAGCTACAATTCACACAAAAACATTCATGAGTGAATCCAAGCCACTTCTACTTTATGTATCAATCCCTCAAATCCTTCCAAACCACTAAAAAAAAAAAAACAACAAAAACTATTTCAAAGTATGTTAACCACTAAAATGCTATTGTATTTAAATAAATACAATAGTTAACAGTGTAAATCTGCACAGCTTCACACAGCTTATCACAATTCCTATATATGGTCTATCTACACTATCAGAGTCTACCTTAGACTGGATACTAGTATCTCACCCTCACAATTACTCAACTCAGACATCCTACCTAACATACTAAGTGACCACTTCCGAGCATATACCCATAGAACTCATTCTCAATCAAAGCATCTAGGAATACATTCATAAGCATTTTGAAAGCCCAAAACTGGGTCCCACTAACAACTCTTCCCTTAGATGATGCTGTTAACTACTTAAACAAACTTTTTCTGGAAACGCTTAATAGCCTAGCCCTCTATACCAACCAAGCAAACAAAAGCTAATCATGTCCCTTGGCTAACTA
Organism: Protopterus annectens; assembly: GCF_019279795.1. NCBI lineage: Eukaryota > Metazoa > Chordata > Ceratodontiformes > Protopteridae > Protopterus > Protopterus annectens. Next base: position 273,363,007 of record NC_056750.1, read on the forward strand.
AACAGAACAAACAAAATCTCCTACATAGAGACAAAGCATGGAAACAATGTCACAAAAATAAAACAAAACAAAATTACCTTAACTACAAACAACTCTGAAATACAGCCAAAAAACTATTCATACTAGATTTAAAAAAAATACTTTTCCTCTAAGCTAGCCACCTTAAACAACAATCCAAAAAAAATTTGGAGGTCTGTCTCTACTCTACTTAACCCTGGCACCTTAAAAAATCCATCCCCTGCACCCAATAAGAATCAATAACAAATTGCCCATGCCTTCAACACCCATTTCATCATTACCATTCAAAAGCTAATCAAAGACTCATCAACAAACAAACTTTAAACTCTCAGTACACAAATAATTCTATACTTGATAGCAATAGCCTCCCTTCCCCAGAATGTTTTAGCAATACTCCGACTCTTCCTTTACTACTCAGGCAGTACCCACCTCTCTTGTATTCAAACTCCTAACCAAACTCAAACCCTGCTCTCTTTTCAGTGATAATCTTCCCCCTGAATATCTACAACTTGCAGCAAATGTGATTGCATATCCAATTAGCACTCTTATAAATCACCCAGTCTCAGAATGTTATGCCCCCATTTATGGAAAAATCTATTATAACTCCATTACATAAAGGTAGAAATTCCCATGACCACTCTTATCACCCTATCCCCTATCTCTATACTCTCTCCATTATCAAAAATCTTAGAAAAATGTGTACAGACGCAATTACTTAAATACCTCTCTGAAAATTATCTGCTTGCCCCTACCCAACATGGTTTCTGTCCCAGTCACAGCACTATCACAGCCCTTCTCTCATTCACTGATGCTGTCGACAAAGCCATTAATGTTGGTCACCTTACTTCAGTAATCTTACTGGATCTATCTAAGGCTTTCAACACAGTATCACATATTAAACTGCTAAAGCAACTATCAAAACTAGGATGTTCCCCCAAATCTCTCACTTGGTTTAATCTCTCACTTGGTTTACCTCTTACCTAAGCAATAGGGAACAATCAGTCAGATGGCACAATGAACAATCTGATTATCAGGCAAACAGTATAGAAGTTCCAAAAGGATCCATTCTAAGGCTACTACTCTTTAATACCTTCCTCAATGATCTTCACAAAGCTTCCCGACAAGGTAGTCTTACCCAACACACCGATGATTCTACAATCATATCTACTGCCATCAATTTCTCAAACCTTCTTACAGTTACAAAAAATGTATTCCCAACAACAGAAACCTGGTTAAATAATGCACAACTGTTAAAGCCCCCCCCCCCCCAAAAAAAAAAAAAAAAAACTATTACTTTTTCTACAAAACCACCAGATATAGATTTCAAAATCTTTTCTAAAGATAGTATAGAAATTAAAAGAGTGAAGACTGCAAAATTGCTAGGCATAACAATTGACAAACTCACTTTTGGGTCACATATTCAGAACACAATAGAGAAAACACACTTTAAACTAGGCAAACGTTATCGCCATAAACTGTGCCTAGACAACCACACCGAAGCTAAACTGGCCAGTACCTTACTCATCCCCTTCCCTTCTATATGGAAGTGCCATTTTTACTAACCTTCACTCATCCTTGAGCAATAAACTATAATCCTGCTATTATAAAATAGCTCAATTTGTCTCAGGATAGCCTAACCACTCACACCACTACCAAGCGATTTCAGAAGAGAATTGGTTCAAATTTTCCCACTATCTCAGTTATACTCAACTAATTCTAGCCCACAAACTTATTTTTAAATCCAAAACCTGCCCAGCACTTTGCTCCATCCAACAAACTTATATTCCAACATGAATTCTCAGATCCTCAAGCAAACAGTTTTTAAACGTAACCAAACCCAACAAAAGAGCTAGACAAAGTCTGTACTCCCACAGCATTGCTAAACTTTGGAATACCTTACCCTCCCACATAACTCAAATTGACTGTATTGACAACCTTTAAATCAGCATTAAAAAAACATTACCTCATTAACCACTCTTGCCCCTGCAAAGCAAACAGGCCACCTTAAAACTATCCCTTAATTAATTTCATGTATGTGAAGTATCATATAGCATGTTCTATATTGAATGGTAATTGAACTTCTGTCTTGTGTATTGCTGTGCAAATTCTGGATTGTACTGTTATATATCTTTGCTGTCTATATATGCACCTTCTTCTGTCTTGTAAACTGCGATGCTAAGTCTTTTTATTAATGTAAACGCTGAATTGCACTGTAACATATCTCTGCATTCATATATGTAACTTCTATTACCATTTTTTGTTAAATTTGTGTACCTCTGTAATACTTTTTGTGAGGCATGGGTTACTGACCCAGTGGGACTTTCCTGGTCAACAAATGTCAATAAATAAATAATAATAAATAACATTTAATGATTCAGTAAGCAATATTTGCATGAGATGTTTAACATAAAACAGACTGTTATTTTTTAAAGGAGACATAGCATATAAACTTGCATTAAAAGAATGACAGTTATGTTTGAGCCAGGTTTAACTTGTAAATGTGTGAATGTTATTCTAATTATTGGATAACATTCCAATAATAACTTTTCTGTATGTAAGAAACTATATTTTTTATATTTTATTTATAACATTATAACATAGTATAACTTTCCTGGGTGCTATTGCTTGTCAACTATACTATCAGTAGGAAGCATTCAGAACTATGTAATAACTGACAGTGGTTTAGAATGCAATTCACTGTCTTTTGCTTATTATCTAACTTGTATTCATTGACATCTTAGCATATGATTCAAAATATTATGATTATTTACTTTTATACAAGAAGAAGTAACCTGGATAGTTCTTAGAATTTTCTGAACTCTGGCAACATCACAAAAGTGCTCACCACTCTTAAGTTGTTTCAAGCTGGTTTTTATGATAAAGGATTGAAAATGAACAGTCCATCAGCTACAGTTCATGCAAAAACTCTCACAAGTGAATCAAAGTATCCCAGTGACTAAAAAGCCATTGTACTGAAAGAAATAATATTTAATAATTCAGCAAGCACTATTTGTATGAGCTGTTTAACAAAGCAGACTCATTTTTTAAAGGAGACATAACATGCAAACTGCATTAAAATAATGACAGTTATGTACAGTGCAGGTTTAACTTGTAAAAGTATGAATGTTACTCTAATCATATATCATTCCAATAGTAACGTTTACATAAGTAAACAGCTATATTTTTTATAATTTGTTTATAACATAGCATGTCTTTCCTGTGTGCTATTACAAGTCAAGTATACTATCAGTAGCACACTTTTGGACCATTTTAAGAACACACATACCTCTTTAGTGTCATTTGCTGCATCTTGTATTATATGTAATAGTCTAACATTACTCAGCTATGCCAAGATATCAGAAAGTATGCCACCTAAAGTACAGTTTTATACCTACCATAAATGTAGATGTTCGAGTGTATACCCTGCTGCAGTCATCACACTTGGGTTATCCTGCCGTCAGGCGGTCCTGCAGTTGGCCCGAATTCCAAAGTCTTGGTCCGGCGTTGGTTGCTGTCGCTTCTTCCCTGACATCAGTGCGCCAGGGGTATATACGAGGCATCCGATGCCATTTTCTTCAGTTTTTCTTGCCCCAGATGTCAGGTGCCCCCTAAAAGGTGGTCAGTAGATAATACCAATAAAAAAGTTTAGTACAAACAAAACATCCCTCCAGCTATAAGCAAATATACCACAGAGGTTGTATCAGATAGTAAGGCCTTGAAAGGTTTTAGTTAGGATAGAGGGGATGGAGTGAGGGTAACCTGGACTGCAGCAGGTTATACACTTGAACATCTACATTTATGGTAGGTACAAAACTGTACTATGTTCATCGTGTTACCCTGCTGCAGTCATCACACTTGGGTAGAATCCCAAAGCTAAGGCTGGGAGGTGGAGTCAGACAGAGTTAGAGGAGGCTAGAAGGCCCTGCAAAACTGCAGTGGCAAAACCAGCTCTAGTCTTAGAGTAAAGTGGTAAGTGATAGTGTTTGGTGAAGGTGTGTACTGAACTCCAAGTGGCAGCTTCCAGAATATCCTTGGTTGGCACCCACTGAGGAAGGCTGTATGTGTAGCTGCTGCCCTGGTAGAGTGGGGCCTTATGCTAGTAGGAACTGGTTTGCCATGGTGGGTGTAGCAAAAATGTATGCAATGTCCTATCCATTTGGAAATGATAGCCTTTCCTTGTGATGCTGTAGCATAGGATACAAAAAGCTTGTCAGATTTTCTGAAAACCTTAGTTTTATCCAAGTAGTAATGTAGCTGCCTGTGAATGTCCAAGGAGTGCAGAAGTCTTTCTCCTTTGTTCTGTGGATTTGGAAAGAAGGTGGGTAAATGGATGGCTTGATTGAGAGCCACACTGGATACCACCTTAGGCATAAAGGAGAGGTTAGTTCGTAGAGAAACTCTGTCTTGATGAAAAATGAGGAAAGGCTCTACTGCCATTAGTGCCTGAAGCTCTGAGACTATTCTGGCTGAAGTAATTGCTAGTAGCAGGGCAGTTTTCCAAGATATAAACTGTAAGTCAGCTGAGAAGGCTGGTTCAAAAGGAGGTAGCGTAAGTTTTTCCAGAACAAAATTGAGGTCCCAAGTTAGTGTTGGTGCTCTCCTGGGAAGCCTAATGTTTTTTGCCCCTCTGAGAAACTGCCTTAGAAGTGGATGTGAAAATAAGGGAGGATCCATGTTGTAGTGAGCTGAAATAGCTGAGGTGTGGATTTTAATAGATGAGAAGGAAAGCCCTTTGTGAAACATCTCAGCTAAATATTGTAGAATCTGAGGCATGTCTGGCTAAAGGGCATTTTGGTCGTTAGTTTGGTTCCAGGTGCAAAACCTTTTCCATTTGTCTGAGTAGGTTTTCCTGGTGCTGGGCCTCCTGGCTTCCAGAATAACTTCCGTAACAGCTTGTGAAAAAGGAGCTGGCTGGTTGTTTAAGTGATTTGCCATGCAGCCAGACTTAAGGTTTTGAGCTGGTTGTGTAGAATCTGACTGTCTTGCTGTGTGAGCAGATGAGTAGTTTGTGGTAAAATCCATGGTGGGCCCTGGGCCATATTCCTTAATACTGGGTACCAGTGCTGGCATGGCCAGTCTGGGGCAATGAGTATCATTCATAGTCTCTCCATCCTTACTTTCAGCAGCACCTTTGTGAGAAGGGGTAATGGAGGGAAGGCATATACTGTCAGCTTTTCCCAACTGAAAGAGAGTGCATCCACTTTCCAAGCTTGATGATGAAATTTCCTTGTACAAAATTTTGTTAGCTGATAGTTTTGGGGGCTGGCAAACAGGTCTATGTCTGAGTGCCCCCATTTTTGAGTTATCATTGCAAATACTTGTGGATCCAGTTTCCACTCGTGGGGATCCATGATGTTTCTGCTTAGGTCGTCTGCCAATGTGTTCTTTTTTCCTGGCAGGAATTGAGCTTGTAATTGAACTTGGTAAGCCAGTGCTGTGTTCCACAAGGTCATTGCTTGCCTGCATAGGGGGTAGGAGTGTGTGCCCCCTTGTTTGTTTATGTACCACATTACTGTGGTGTTGTCTGTCCTTATTGTAAGCTGTCCTGGATGTAAGAGGTCCTTGAAGGCTGTCAGGGCATTCTGTACAGCTAGCATTTCTTTTTGATTGATGTGCAGATTCCTTTGATCTGCAGTCCATATGCCTTGAACGCACCATCCTGCCATGTGTGCCCCCCAGGCATAGTCTGATGCATCTGTTGTCATAATTTGCCTGGCTGGGGGTAAGGTGAAAGGCTGACCCTTGTTGAGGTGACATGCCTGTGACCACCATAGAAACTCCTGTTGAAGGCAGGGAATGAGATGTATCATTGTGTCCAAGCTGTGGCTGTGTTGAGTCCATATGCTTTTTAGGTACCATTGTAATTTCCTCATATGCAGTTTTGCAAATGGTATTAGTAGTATGCAAGATGCCATGAAGCCCAAGGCCTGCAGAATTTTTCTTGCAGGGAGTTGGGTCTTTGTTGCCATTGTTTTGAAGTATTGAGTTAGTTGTAGTTGTTTGTCTGGCATCAGATAAGCCATCTGGGCCATTGTATTCAAGCTGGCACCCAGGAATGTCATATTTTGTGAGGGCACTAGTTTTGATTTCTTTTCATTTACTGTGTACCCTAGGCAACTTAGAAGGTGTTTTACAAAAGCCAGATGTTGTAAGAGAATGTCCTTGCCTTCTGCTTGGATGAGGCAGTCGTCCAGGTATGGGTATATTTGAATTCCTCTTTGTCTGCAGTATGCAATTACTGGTGCCAGGCATTTTGTGAAGACTCTGGGCGCAGTAGATAAGCCAAAGGGCAGTGCAGAGAATTGGTAATGGGTTGAACCTGCAATGAAACGGAGGTATCTCCTGCAATTTTGTCTGATAGGGACATGCAGGTATGCCTCCTTGAGGTCCAACGTTACTAGCCATGCTTTGTTGCCCAGTATGGGAAGAAGCTGCTGTAGTGTTAGCATCTTGAATTTTGGTACTTGCAAGAAGGTGTTTAGAATTGAAAGGTCCAGAATGGTTCTCCAAGAATTGTCCTTTCTGGGGACTAGAAAGAGCCTTGAGTAAAATCCTTGGCCTTGCTCCTGTGTAGGTACCAGTTGAATGGCTCATGTCCACGAGAGCTGTAATTTGTTTTTGTGCCTCTGCCCATTGATTTTGTGGCAGGTTTGGCATTCCTGTTATCCTTGGCAAGGTGTGGAAATGGAATCTGTATCCTTGTGAGATAATGTCTAGAACACATTTGTCCTTTGTGACGACACGCCAGTTGTCTGTAAAGAGTGATCATTTTCCTCCCAAGGGAGCTGCCAAGAGAGTTTTGCTTGGCAGTTTGAGGTTTTAGTCATTGTGTTTGCCTTCTAGTAGTTTGGGACCTGTCTTCTCCTCCCTTCTGTGTTGCAGTGCCCCATTGTCGAGGTTTGTAAGGGATTTGTGCTTGTCCTCTGCCCCTTGGGCGCCTGTAATTACTCCTCTGTGGTCTGGTAGAAGCTAGAAAGGACCAATTTTTGGTAGGCCAATTTCTGCTGAAGTGTGGAGGCTGTACCTGTAAGAAATCTTTGACCGTCTGCATAGATTTTGCCTTATCCTCCATTTTCTTTAAAACCTCTTCTGCTTTAACCCCAAATAGGAAATCCTGCTGCAAGGGTGCATCTAGTAACTTTGCTTTAACAAGATCAGGCAGAGGTTGTTCCTTTAACCAAGCATGCCTACGTATAACAGACCCAGTAACAGCTGCTCTACAGGAAGCTTCCAAAGAATCAAATCCACATTGTAAAGTATGTTTGCCCACCTGTTCAGCTGCATGCAACAGATCCTGCATTTCCTTGAATTCAGACTGTTGAGGGTGCATGCTCATCTTTTGTTTTATTTGAGACATTAGGAATTGCTGGTATTTAAACATGTGAAATTGACAATTTAGTGCTCTCATAGCTAGAGTAGCTGAGGTGTAAACCTTCTTCCCCCACCTATCTAGTGCTCTGGAGTCCCTTTCAGAGGGTACAGGATTTTTAGCCATAGAAGCCTTAGCCCCTTTGGGACCCTGGGAGATTGTCTCTGGGTCAGCAACAGGGCTTTTATAAAGGAATTTGTGTGAGTCAGGCACTCTATAGTATCTATCTGGTTTGGCTGGAGCAGGAGGCAGAGAATCTGGATTCAAACTAGATTCTAAGAAAACATCATCCACAATGTCTAAATCTGGGGGGATAGCAAGTTGCCTGTGCTGGGGGAGTAAAAGAAACTCTTGGAGCCTTTACTTTGAGTCAGAGTAGTCCTGACCTTTCCAGTGGAAATGTTCCCTTGTGGTATGCAAGGTTTCCCCAAAGGAATAGTCTTCAGGGGGAGAAGCTGAGGGAATGGAATCCTCAGCATCAGAATCTTCATAAGGGGGAAAGGAGTAATCCTGTTCCTCAGAGGAGCCTGAGGAAATGGACACCTGATCAGAGGAGGCATAATCCTCCTCTTGTCTAGGCCTTTTGTCAGGAGGGGGTTGGGAACCCCTGATTAAAGATATCAAATCTTCGGCCATTTTAAGCATCTGTTTATTAGGCATGGGGCCTGGAGCTGGAGACTGAGGTGCAGTCTTTTTTGGTTTTAGAGGAGTCTTAAGCTTAGCATAAGAATTTATGGTGAGAGTAGTCGGTCTGAAGACACCTTCTGAAACCGAAGGTGTTTCTACAGCGCCTGTTTCTCCTTCTGCAATGTCGTCGGTAAAAGGCTGCATCAGCCTAGAACTCTCCGCTACAGAATCCGAAGTGGTCTGGGGTTCCAATTCTGCGGTAGCCAGGGGCTGCGTAGGCGCATCACTGAAAACCGGAGGACTGGCGACCGGCCCAACCGAGGCCTCGGAGTCTGGCTTGGACCTAGGCTGCCTGTCTTTATCCTTGCGTTTTTTATGCACGCCGGTAGTCGGTCACTCTGACAGCATAGTGTAATTAAATTTCCTACCAAAGTAGTGTAAAGCGAAATCAAAGCATCACGTAATAGTCTGCTTATTGAACCTAGCACAAAACCGACAACTAGTGACGTCGTGATCTGGGCCTAGGCAAGGAATACAATAAGAATGAAAATCCTTATGAGGTATTTGCTTCCCACAAGAAATGCAATTGTTAACTTTTTCTGACATCGGACTGAGGCAAGAAAAGGTTCCCCAATGGGGTACTTAGCTTTTAAGACTTCGGACTGAAACTCGATTCAAAAATCTCAGGTGTCAGCCAACCGGCACTTGCGAACTGCTTCTGCTTTGGGCACCACGCGGCAAGAAAGACTGAAGAAAATGGCGTTGGATGCCTCTTGTATACCCCTGGCGCACTGACATCAGGAAAGAAGTGACAGCAACTGACGCTGGACCAAGACTTTGGAATTCGGGCCGCCTGACAGCAGGATAACCCAAGTGTGATGACTGCAGCAGGGTAACACAATGAACATCATAAGTTTCATCATAATAATGATTAACCTTTAATAAAATAGTTTAACCTTTTAAACTCTAAATGAAATAAGTGGTTTTAATCTCATATATATCTAAAAAAATCAAGCTCCAACATTTAAAAACAGAACTAGTAACCATTTGAAGTAAGGAAATAAGTAAATAAATAAATTACATTGTAAAAAGTAATACTTAGCAGCTGTTCATAAGTATTCAAGCACGCGTTAAATTAATAAGAATTCATAACCATGAAATAAAATGGTTTTCCTTTGTCATTCATTTTTTTACTGTTTTTGTTTTTTATTAACAAACCATATCTTGCTCCTTTTCTCTTCAAAGAAGCTAATATATTGCAGTCCATTTCTTCTGTTTTTTTCAATGATTTTATTTTTCTGTATAAAGTCCATTGCAATTTCCAATGTGTTTAAATCTTCTTTCCTTCTAGAAGCTGAATCCTTATTTTTTCTGGAAACAAGATTTGTGCTTTAATATTGTTTTTCTTTAAGCTTCTAACAAGTGGGGCACACACACTTTTTTCTTTGACATCGCTAATGTTGAACAGTCATTGTCAGATCGTACAGTATTTTATTTAATTTTAACCAGATAATTAATCCATGCAGCTTTTAAGACTAAATCCTTATCTTGACTTGAGAAAAATCTTATGATCACTATAACCTTGGTGAAGGAACTTTTTTTTTTTTTCTTTAAAAAGATGAATTAGAAAGTGATCTATGTACCCTTTCAATGCCAAAGAAAAAAGCTTCAGGCAGGTTCAAACTTTTAAGCAGCCAGTTATTAAGGAATTGAATCATACTGTCTCCCTTTTCTTTTTCATGAATCCAGTAAATCCTGATGCTATTCCTTCTAGATCCACTCTATATGTCTTCTATTTTTTCCTGGAATAAGTTGTTATGTTTTAGAAGAAATTCAGTGTTATTCACATTTTCAAGTAACTGCCCATCAAAAACAGACACTGCCTCGTCTATACTCGAGATTTGTGATGATTGTTGTTTAAGAGGTTCACTCAGCACTTCAACTTGTTTTTTTACATTCCTCTTTAAAAATTGCCCATTTTGCTTTCAAATTTATCTATCTTTACAGAAAACTCAATGATGTTACTTAGTTATAGCCTGTATGTTTTTTTTTTCATAGTACTGTCCTGTACACTGTGCTTGAGTGGCTCATTCTGAGACAATTGATTCTTTCTAGTTTTCTTGACAGGAAAAAGCAAATAAGAGTTTCAAACTGGTTTTGTAGTAAATCTTTCTGCAGATGTCCAACTATAAATTGATCAAGTTTTGAAAAGTTCTATTTCAGTAAAAATCCTGTCAGTGATGTTAAAATGAAGCAGAGCTAAAAAAAACAGTGCTGTTTTAACATCTCACCATCTTCCTGAGTACGTTTTTGATCTCACCATCTTGGCCATGCTCCACACTCCACAAATTGTATTATCTGAAGGATTCATACTTCTATTTTTAAGTGTGACCTCAGGACCAAACCAGTATACGAGTACCTTTTATGGGGTGGTACATTTCCCTAAGATACTCAGTGCAATGGATTGCACCAGTATTGCAGTTAGGGCCTTTCTGGCACATGGGGGGAGCAATACAACAAAAGGAAGGGCCTGTATTCCATAAATTGCCAGGTGGTATGTGTATTGCATGGAGGCATATCATCTGTTCAGCATCATTGCAGTGCACATGATTCCCATATCTGGCCCACTAACTCACTGTACTTTATCTTCTTGCATGACTGGATGCCCATTGACCTTGATGGTAAGTGGAAAAATGTATTTTTGTCTGTTTTGTTTAAGAAGTTTATAATGGTGAAATTTACTAGAGTACTAAACAGCTCTTTTTCTTTGTTTTCTCTCTCTCTCTTTTGTCTTTTATGTGATACTGGAGAGCCACTGCAGCCTTGGATCATGTCATCAGTGAGAAATCCAAGTAGACAACTGCAGAAGAGTCCTACAACATATCCCTATCCTAGACCCATATTGTCATTGAGAGAGATGTTGGCCTCCTGAAGAGTCATTTTAGCTGCCAGTAGGAGCCTGGGGGTGTCTACAGACAATTTTTGTACAGAAAGCATTCTGTTTGTGTAGGCCAGAAAAATATCTATTTATATAATAATTATAAGACAGTCATTTCTTCCACAATACTAACTACATGTACAAGATGGCTGAACTTTTAGTCAGGCACAACACCCCAGTCAGAGTAAAGGTTGGAGAAGTAGGGGGTAGGGGTTATAGTGTCAAGTGACTGACCAGCACACACTTTAACAATAAATTAGTAGTTATATTGCTTCTGCATTCATTTTAAATCATCCCTTATATGGTTAGAAGTATCAGGCAGAAAAAACAGTATCTTCATGTTTTTCTTTTACTATTGATTATTAAATATATCTAAACCTTTCATTGTAGCTGGTCTTTTAGAAAACATTTTAACTTTTCAGAGTACTTACATTTATTTAATGGTACTGTGGCATCATGCTCCTGAAAGTCTTGCCGATTGGTTAACACTACCATTTGTATAAGTATTAATTTTACTAAGAATAATTGGGTACCCTGGTAAGTACCTTAAAGTAGCTGGCTGGTGGCAGAGACTCTACCTTATAGACTGGGTGGAAGTGGCATAGCAGGTAAATTTGTACCAGTCTTTCCCAGGTGCGCATGTGCGTGTGTGTGTGTGTGTGTGTGTGTGTGTGTGTGTGTGCGCGTGTGTGTCTCTGAAAAAAAATCTCAAAGACTGTGTGTGTCAGCTACTTTGAATAGGGACACACAACATTGATTTCTGCAGAGAGAAAGGTGGAGTCTTATTTGGGGAATGGAGAGGAAGTCCAGCCCCAGGGCTGGAGTGTGCTCTTAGGGGAAATTGTGCTTGGTGCAGAGAGCTGCAAATGAAAATACGGTGTCTAAGTGAGCATTCCCCACCAGTGTCAATGGTGAAGACTGAGGCTCCTTGATTACTGGCCCAGAGGAGGAACATCACACAGGTAAACAATTGTCTTATGTCTTTCATTTTGAGGAGGAAATCCAACAGTCTTGAAATTATTTTTTTAATATATTTAAATTTTAAAAAATATTAAAAAATTAATTTATAAAGCATGGTAATTGAAGCACTACAGTAGATTCAGTACATTATTGCAAACAGGCGCAAGAGATATGTCAATATATAACTGCAATAATGCCATGGCTGCACAAGCACTTCCCATACATTCTGTTTTACTTCAACAAAGATTTATAAAAATAAAAATGTTTTAAAGTAAGAAACTGAATTCTGTGTAACATGAGGTGTGAATTTATGCTGTGTATTTTCTCTCTTGTTCTTATTTTAATTGTACATTCCTTTCTCCTGTTTTATTTTCTTTCTCTTCTATTTATGCTATTGTTTTTACAGATTCAAAATTCTCAGGAGCAGCTCAGGCATATATCTTTCAGGTTAGGGAATGTTCACCCTCTGTCCATCCAGGAATGACTTCTCAGTATCAGGGTAGTTGCACCAGTCCTGTAAGTACTCTAGCATGTGGCAGCCTGGCAAGCCTCACTGAACAGGGGCTTAGGACTTGATTGAGGATGTGCTGAAGCAGGTCATGGACAGATAATATTCAGCAAGTCAAGGTCTCTCTATCCCAGTTGGTGCCAACCACCGCAACACTTCAGGATGCTACCCTCAAAAAATCAGGGTCCTCCACTGCACCTCCATTTGGTAGTGAAAACGTTTGAGACTCTGTGGATTGGTGACTCCTTCTGGCACCACTGCTCCTATTAATCCCTTTTCCCCTTATCCTTTCTCCTATATTTTCTTATATTCTTATTCACCCACACTACCTGTTTTATAAAACATATTTGAAAAAATGGGGGATCTATTCCCTGCCAAAAAACATTGTACCCACTCCTCTCCCACATCCCCACATCCTCTTGATGTGTTCCTGCTGTGTCTTCCTCTTTGTTGCGTCTCCCCTTTTTCAGTTTTTCCTATCTCCCCTTTCTATTCATTAAAGTATCCAACAGGGTGCAAACATAAGGATACCCTTATACAAAACATTTTAAACCCCTTAATTTCTTTAAAATATTAATAGTAAAAGCTGCATAGTCTTAGTTCTTCCCAGCACTACTACACATTCTTTCCATAACACATGAATACATACAAATTAATACGAAGCCTACTACTTTCATATATACTTGCCAATTAACCTCAGGTGCTTTACGCTTTTGCTGTAAGTAGGCATGTTTTACAAAATATCTTTATTTTTCCTTATCCAGTGAAAATAACCTGTGCTTAGCTTATTTGTATATATATATATATATATATATATATATATATATATATATATATATATAGCAGCAGTCTTTCTGGATAATTGCTATGTAGCTGCATAGTTCGGGACTATGAATACCACCTACCATTTTAATAATACATTCTTCTATCAGATGGGATATAGCCTTTCTGAAAAGTTTTCCCCGGGTTAGACAGAAAGGAAACTGGTGTGTGATAAGATAGTTGTGAAGTATTCATTATCTTATGGATATCAGCAACAGTGGCAGATTTTGGTAGGGGATGTATGATACCATACTGAAGAAGTATGTTAACTGCATGGATAAGTGATTTGGGTCAAGCTAATTAACTACAGTGGAACCTGAGACAAATAGAGCAAGATGGAGTTTATTTATTTCAATATGAGAGAGAACTTTAAAATGAACCATGAGAGTGTAACATTCAGAAGCAGCAGCAGAACCAAGAAAGATCAATATTAAATGTTGTTTACTGGAGATGGATTCCTTTCTGAAGATAGACGTCAGACAGGTGGCTAGAGCTGATGAGGTAGTGAGTTGTGGGACAGACTACACCCAGTGCTTCAGACAGCCATGTATGCTGGATAACCTCCGTTTTTCAGATTAGAAAGGACGTGCGACTGCCTAGATGATAGAGCACAGCTTTATGAAGCCGTGTACCCTTCTTATCAGACCTCTCATTTGTCCCTGATTTTGTCTCATATTTTAGTCCTGTTCTTTGCAAAGTTTTGATTTTCTGATAAATAACCGAGGATTACAGTCTGTTATTGTCAGATATTAGAGTTTTATACTTCTTACTGTTTAGAAAACAGATGGCACATGGCCTATTGTACTAGCAATTTTTTAAATGAATTAAAGTAATATTTAAACACTGATCCTGACTTTGGGGCTTTCTCCCCATTAGTTTTTGGCATTGTCCAAAATTCTTGAGAAAAGAAGTTGATACGTATGCTTCTTACCATATATTTCCAAAGGAATAAAATGACTGCAGTGTTTGGGATAATACAAAGAATTCTGAATACACAGAATTACACTCATAAGATTGCAGCAATAATGTTTTATGCATGGGGTAAGCTGTTCCTCTTTTCCTCATCCCAGATTTAATTGCATAATCATTTACAAGGTCAACAGGTCAAGTTAAAAAGAACACTAGAGTTCTGTTTCCTTTCCCCACTGGACTGCATGCTTTGACAGGACACATTGCAATTTTAAACTACAGTGCTAGAAAATATGAAACTCATGGATTTGTACTTTAGAAAACTTTTTGTATTACAAAATTGCATCTATACAGTTTTTCCATGTATTCCTCGAAGAGTCACACAATCTCTTAAGATGCTCTGTTCAGTAGTCCTTTTGGCTGAAGAGTATCTCTAACTCTGTATATGAGTAACAAAAAAAAACATGTATTCTGGAGGTTTAAAGGAAGTATACTACAGTAAGAGAATGCAAAATCTACTTTAGGGTCAGTTTTTATATTTCTCTTTAGCAGAAAAAAGTGCTTGTGAATAGAATATGAAGAAAATGAAATCTATCAGCAGACATGGGTCCCCCTCACTGAATAGAACATCTCATTAAAGCTACTCTTTTCTTTAGTTCTGGTGCAATCCTAGTTCTGCTGCTGTTATATTTATAAAAGAGGGAGAATGGTTTACGGTTATAACCCATCTTCAAAAATGCATGACCTAGTAAAGTACTTGCAATGTCAAGCAGCCTAGAATTCAAGTCACAGAGGAAAATGGTGTTGCTGTTGAAATATACACTTTAAAGACCTTAACTAAGCAGAAACAGGAAGACACTTAGGGTGGGGAGTAGAAGCAATGTGGTGAATAGTAATAACGTAGTTTTAATTGCATTTGATAATATGCCATTTAGGAGTAAAATGACTGATACATATATGGACAAGAACACAGTGTTCGTGTCTTTTGACTATGAACATTACTGGCACATATACAAACAAGTACACTGAGCACATATTCTCAGCTGTGAAAATGATGGTAACAATATAGACAAGTTCCCTGGGCATGTGCACTCAGCTATGAACATTACTGGTACATATATAGACTTCAACACAGGACATGTGGCCTAGCACCATGTCAATCCCCAGTTCTACCACATCTTAAGAAAAAGAACACAACACTTCATTAAGTTCTACTCCCACAAAGGTCAGAAATTAAAACAAAATCGGACTCGGAAATCTCAAATAATGCTTGACAGTCACTAGTTTTGTCAGTGACCATTTTATTCATATCTCATGTTCAATACTGATAGTAAAGTAAACAAACAAAAACAAGTAAGTTTTCTCTTCACCTGAGTGATAGTGTGTGCACATGGGTTGGGGATCTGGTAAGTCAGCTGGGATAGATGGGAACTACAAGACAATATTATTTGACCACCTGACTGATAGGGCGGGGAATAGTGTGTCACCATGGGAGTGGGCAGGCCACCATTGTGGACAGAGACTATTATCAGTTAGAAGGTTGCAAAAGGGATGGAATGAAGGACTTCCTTACGATAATTCAGAATGTTCCAGTAGCAGGAGGTCGAGAAGACTTTCTTATTCTTCCTTCTTGATATTTTGTAATTTAGGCATTCTAAATAAAACTATCGTATAAAACTGTTTAAGATTTTATGTTCTTTGGGCTCAACAGGGGTATTCAACATTTCTTGCTTCTAAAGTTGCTGTATAGATGGAGCAAATGTTTGCCACATTATTTTACGTTTATGTGCCTAATTTTTTTTCGGAAAATGGGACAGTAACACCTGAATGGTATCAGAAATCAAAATGTATAATTGTTTTAAAATAAGCAATATCTATGTAGGCATTTTGAAATGTGTGTATTATGATCTAAAAAATTTCTGAACTTCAACTTCCACAGATTTTTTAACGATCATTTTATTATTTACTATTGCTGTCTGCTACTGTTTCTTACTCAAATATCTCAGTTTAATAATTTATGTTTCTGTAATACAAATATTTATTCCCAATAAAACAAAGATATACTATTTATTCTACTGCTGATTTTCTACATATACTCAGCAATCACATCTTTCAGTTTTAGCATTTCACTAGTGTGAAATATTGTCAGTCTAGAACCAACACAAAGACAGGCAAAATCTATAGAAAATAAAAAAAATATACGTCTTCATGTCTTAAATATGGCCTCAGTAAATCAGTTGCTTAAATGACTTTAGTAGTTTTGACAATACAACAAAGACAGTTAAGGCTCTGAGTTGGTAAGGCATTTTAACTTGTATTCTTGCATTTGTTTTCCTCCATTGCCAGATCCATACTTTGGAAATTAAGTAAGACTTTTTATGAAACAGTCCTCTAAAATAAGGCATGAAAACAGGAACTTGACCTACTATACTTTTTCTAGTTTACAAGGGAATAAAGAAATAAATGGAATGTATTATCAAGTTTGAGATTATTTCTAAAACTACATAGAGTAATATGTTTTTCAAGTGTGAAAGAATTTGATGCTTAACTTCTAGAATATATGCCTCTATTACTTTATGTAAAAGATCCTTGCAAGGAAGTATTATCTCCAGTTTTTACAGCTCAGAAGTGAATCTGTTCAAGAATTCCCAAAGTAAACATTGACTGAGAGCTATCATTTTTCAGTTCACACTTAGGTCTGCTGGTGTTCAGAATTACATACATTCTACTTAATCATTTTATCAGCATGCTATTCTTTACTGCGGTTCATGCATGGCCTTAGTCAAAATAAGCAGGCCACCACAACATAGTGTGGAAAATAAATTAATTTAATTCACCATAGGAGTAATATACATAAATTACCCCACAAAAAATACAAATCAGACCGGTTTCAGCTGTAGTAGCCTTCCTCAGTGTTAAACATATATTCCTTCACAACACCATGCCCTGTTATATACATCCTGGTTAATCTCAAAATCTCTGTTCATGGGTGCATCCACATATGCCGATACTGTTTCTCTAACATTGGGTAAAGCTATTTATTTGCATCTTATTTGACATTTCTTTAGGGGAACGTAGTATTACGGGGACAAGTTCCTTTACTTAAGACTGCATATTGCTGGGCATTTGTTTGTGGTGCGTCTTTGACCATACCATTGTGATCTTGGATGCCCTATATGCATTGAGAAACATAAGGGCCTTTATTGGTTCAATGGATACATGTTTGGAATGCTGAAATCATTTATTTATTTGCATTTTTAATCTTATTTCATTTTTGCAGTGGAACGTAGCATTGCATGGATAAGTCCTTTTATGTAAGACTGCATATTTTTGGGCATTTGTGTGACACGTTGGACAACCACCTCAGCACCTCCTGCAGCAAAAATGCGACAGAAACATCCAAGCAATGGGAGTTTCTCTGGTGCCAGACTCCCAGCATTTTAATAAATGCTAATTTTACACTGTCTGAAGTCACAGGTAGCAGTAAATATCTATGAATTCTCTGTGACTATGACTGTAGAATATTGCACACCACTGCACTGCACTTACTACAGCCTTGAAAACTATTGCTATTATTACATCACAGTTACATGGTCTGACAGCATAAGCTCCAAGTATGACATCATGTCACTGTGACCAGAGAAAAACATTTCTCAAATGACTTTTCTTATGAAGGAAATTAAATGACATGCATCTTGTGTTTATTTTATTTATTTAACATTTGTTTACAAGGAAAGTCCGACTGGACATAGGTCCTTTTTCAGCAGAGGCCCAAGGAGAAAAGCTCCACGAGTAACTGTAAATTTTCATGCACACATTACAATAATCAAAGTATAAAGTAAAGAAAATGTAGTATACATAAGAGCTTACAAATTTGTTACATCTTGACAACAAAACCTAGGCTTTGAACATAGCTAGTACTTTTTGTAGGTATGACATATGTCAAGATATAAGGTTAAGACAGATCGGTAGGAACAGAGGATTAAACACCAAGGGAAGAAGCTGGATATGTTTTGGGTATACTGTGATATATCACAGCATGCATGAGTGGTTAGTACAGGAATATAGACACTTATTTTTTTAGATAAGCTTTAAGTGGTGGCTTAAAGTGGTTAATGGATGAGACTGAGAGAATGGATTTAGGAAGGGAGTTCCATATATGAGATATAAAGCTGGAAAATAAAGATTCTCCTGTAGTGTTGTTGGCCTTGGAGACGGTGAGTAAGTTCTTATTGTTAGAACAAAGTGGTCTGCTAGAACTGCAAGGAAGGATGAGATTTTTCTAACTTATGTTCAATCATCAAGAATAGGCTATATGCTAGGTAAAGACAGCCATCAGAATGACACTTAGAATCTTTCTGAAATCAATTATTTTATAGACAAATCCATCTAGTGTTTGCATGTTATATTTCATGTTGCTGGGTACTAGGAATGAATTCATATCTTTCATTCTAGTCAGTGTCTAATTTTCACATCTTTTGTCCTCACCGAGTAATGTTGCTTAGACTTTCTGTATTCAGACTTCTAGAAATTTGCTATGATTCATAAACAATGTGATAGTTGTATACACACTAAAACAGTGGTACTAGTTTTCTTTAGGAACTGTGCACCCTTCCAGACCAGGACACATAGTAGTGTTGACTGCCATTTATAAGTGTGCACACAATGTTTGTGAATCCAGCGATCTAATTCTGTTTTGTGTCTCTGCTTCTTGCTACACATTTTTTAATTTGGACAGGGATACTATTTTAAATAAATGTTTATTTATTTATTTTTAGAAGCAGATATACTTATATTTTAGGCAGTCCTACAAATTCCTTTTCATACATGTTCTTTACCACATGTATGTTCTTTTTATCCTTACACACAGTCACTAAATTTAAAATGGTAAAGCCTCCTAGGTATGCAAGTAAAGCAATTTTATAAACTATTTGATATCTGCAAGATGATATTATCTCACCCAAACTAGTTTGGGTTTGTGCTACAAGTGCCTTTCATTTATTATAAAAGCATCCTTTACAGAGAGTTCTTATTGCACATTAACATTCCACAGAATGAAACTTAAAAGGGTCCTCATTTAATGAGCAGCAAGATGGAAGATGTATTTTGATTAAGGATGACTAACTATTCACAACTTCAGTATGATAAAGCCAATGTCCACCAGATCACATTAAATTAGTGTTATGGAGAACCATTTGAGTGGCAGTTTTTTAAAGTCAATATTTTCCACTATGAATATCTATCAGTATCCACTCAAGGGACTGTTCATACAATTTTCTACTGTAAGTCTTCAGTATATTTCATTAGCAGGGCCAAGCATTTGTAAGATATATTAATTACACTTCCTGAAGTCCATAAATATAAGGTTCGAGTGTTTCAGCTGCATGCCTTGATGTTGATGATAACTGAAAAAATATTTGGATCTGCTTACTGCTTCTTACTGCTTGCTCTTGCTGTGGGATTTGCTGGCTGGATTCTGCTAAAATTCAAAGTCTAGTTATATTTGCATTCACAGTCTGTCACATACAGAAACTTGCAGAATATACACTGATGAGAGAATATACTTTGCAGCATCAACTTTAGAGAGCAGTAACCAATAACTTTTATAATAAACCAAACGGACTAACGTTGCAGCTTAAAAGTACTGTTCCAACTTTACTTCTCATATAATACAGATGATGTGAGAGATATACCATTTACCTCAGGACTTGTGTCCCTACCATACCTCTAACATAACTAGATTTAATACAGACTTTTTATACATATTTTAGTTAAACACACACCCTCTTGGTTTTGGAAAGATACTGCCTTGATGACGCAAATGCTAACACATCTGTTCTTGTGCAAATGATGATAAGTAAACTGTCTTCAAGAAAATGCCTTGTGGATTCTGTTCTTGTGTAAATGCTGATAAGTAAACTGTCTTCAAGAAAACGCCTTGTGGATTAACTTTCTTAGAAAAACACATTTTTAAACTTTCTTAGAAAAACATGTCCTGTTGTCCAGTGAAAGGAGATTACATTCTTGTCATGTCTGTAAGAAGTAAGTTTTCTTGATGTGTGTGTAATACACTCATAAGCAAGTTCCTTATTTTTATAAGCCACAGTCATTTATTTTAAACTTTCTTGATGTGTGTATTTTTTAAGCCACAATCATTTAGTACGGATGCTAATCACATATTACTCAACTTTCTTTCTACATTTGAGCAAACTTTATCTTATTCCTTATTCATGTTGCATATTTGTAGCAAAGTTATTTTCAACCTTAGTATATTGTTGAGCACACTCTAACAATTCCCTCTTTTTTTTATTATTTTAAACTAGAGAAATAAATTCAGCATTATTTGATAATACTTTTTCATTATGACAATTAATAACTGTAACTTGACTAGCTTTTGCTAAGCAGACTTTAATACATGTAAATAATATGCAACCAAGTATTACAATAACAATAAAAGAAATTAAAAATACAGTGATTTTTTTCCTGTCCATCCTGTAAACAGATTACTAAACCATTCACTCCAGTCATCATTCCAGTTTTTTCTAGTATGTTGAGACACTTGTGCAATTACTTCTAAATGTGCTTTTATAGATTCTGTTTTGTCTGGAATAAATGTATAACATTGTTCTCCTATTAAAGCACATGTACCCCCTTGGGATGCTAATATGTAATCTAATGCCATTCGATTTTGTAAAACCATAGTTCGTATTGCTGTCATTTCGACAGTAACATCAAGGACTGCATTAAAAGTGGCATTTGCCAATACCTCAACTAGTTTAGATAGTTTTCTCAGCTCCCAGATGACTTTTGCACCAAGGAAAAATACCTGCTCCAGATATTACATCATCTCCTAAATCCATATCTTTTAATTTAATATAATCAAGATTTTGATGATATATATGTGATGTATCTAAGGTGTCTACTGGATTTTTCTGGACTTTCAATCACAGGTAATATATCCCTTTTCATTTTTGCATTTCTAATATTTCCTTTTGGTAACTCTTTTATATGACGCATTGCTGGTACCACTAATCCTATATAACAGGTGCCATCCCATCCCTTTGGTAACCATTTATAAGCATATTTACCACAGATGTAATATAACCCATCTGATAGAGCAACACTGCTATTTACCAGACTGCCATTTACTTGCCCCATAGTAGGAGTTTTATCATGTACAACTGTAAAGTTTTTATCTGTTTTACTTCTCCAACATGTAATATTGGTTTTACACTCATTTTTATCATTTTGTGAAAAATGAAATACTGCTGAATCACTTAATATTAATTGACCCTTAATTGGTATTAAAATAGGAAAACCATGACAAAATACTCCACGTACTGGTATGTGGTTGTGAAAATTTACCATTTCAATTGTTTGAATACAATTGCTATTACCCACTGGAACAGTTCCATTTTGTTGAAAACATGTGATCCCCTGTACTACAGCAGATAACTGTACTCTTGCTTTATGCAATTGTACATTTATAATTTGATTTCCAGTTTCATTTATTAATACCCTCCAACTACTAGGAGAATTTAGTGGAATAGGTATTAAGAGGCATTACCCCGGCTATTTTTGGTATTAAACTACATACCCAACAATTAGAAACATTCATGCTTTTTGCATACCAACATTGTCTTGCTAAAAAAGTGTTAAAAGATGGTGACCAGTCTTGTTCATTTTTCCACATTTCTTTACTCTCTCTCTTATGTAGAGTTTGATTATCAGGTTGTAAGTATAATTTAATACTAAGAAATACAATAATAGTTAGTATGATAGCTATTATCAATTAAAAAAAAACCCCTTTAAATAGAAATTCAACTGTTGAATAATTTTGCTTTTGGTCATCCGAAACTGGATTTCCAAAAGGATGCACTTTAAACCAAGTCAATTTCATTATGGTTTTCTCTGTTGGAAACCTACAAAATAATACATTTAATCAGATTTACATTGCTCACTATTTTTGATCATTCTTAGCTGATCTTTATGTACCAACATTGTTCTGTTTTTCTTTTTTCCTTTAATTTTGTACACTAATGGTCCAATTTGTTCCACTACTTCAAAAGGGCCTTGCCAACTGCTAGCCCATGGTCCTTCCATTTGGAATGTTTTTACCAATACTTTGGTTCCACAGGGAAGGTTTTCTTCAGCTGGTTTTTAAATGTAAAGGCAAATCTTGGCCAATCTTTTTTCCTGAGTGGAACTGCAAAAAAAACATTTGCTAAATCTATTACTGTAAACCATTTACTTTGTGGTTTAATATGTGCAGCCAACTCTGGGACTCCTGGAATCAAATGTGCTCTAGGAGTGGTATACTGATTAACCTTCCGTAAATCAATAACAAGACGATAACTACCATCTTTTTTCTTAACAGGCCAGATTGGTGAATTTGTAGGACTGTTGCCTTTTTGTATAATCCCTTCTTTTTCCCATTTTACAATACATTTTTCCATATGTTCTTCTGCCTCCCTAGGAATAGGATATTGTTTTTGTAAAGGTGGTATATAGTCCTGATCACTTCCTACTCCTACTAGGCTTTCTAGTTTTCCACAATCACTGGGACCCTTGGACCATAGATTTGGGAATTGCTGTTGTAAATGCTTCCATACATCCTCACTGTCTGTATTTACATAGCCTGTAGGTTTTTCAGGTTTGTCAGGTAGAGAGATTGCATAGCAACCTGTATTTTGCTTTTCCTCTCTTTGTTGTTTGTCTCCTATCCACAAAATTTCATTAGGTAAATCAATTACTATACCTAAAGGTCCTAGAATGTCAACCTTAGTATATTGTTGAGCACACTCTAACAATAACAGTGTTATTTCCTTCTGTCAGCCTCTGCTCTAGTCCCACAAGAAGACAGCTGTCATCTGAATTAGACAGCTGATATGTTAGCAACAGTGGAAAAGATACAGACCTAATAAGCAACAGTGTCAGACAAGTAATAGTGTTATATTTTAAACTGACTATTAATGAAGGAGTGGGCATAAAAATGATGACAATTGACTGCTAGGCCATTCAGTAAAACAGCAAAGATGGAAAAGTTATTTTGCGACATCACAGTACAATATTTCTCACATTTACTGATTTCTAGACGTATGCATATCTCATGATGTGCACTTACGGAGACGCTTGGATGCCCTAATAGATAGCACTCTTTTCTTTTACTACAAATTAATCAAATTTGCTTCTTTATTGGAAAAAAGTGCTTAGAATAAAATGGAATGTCTAACCTATAAAGTCAGTGTTTTTTACAGCACAGTACCTGAAAAGGTGTGCTGTAGACTGGTATTCAGTGGCTCAAATACAGGGAGAACATACCTGCAAAATAAGCTCAGCTATAATACAGATACAATGTTCTTTACTAGAACTTTCTGGTATCATTGTAACAATTCTAGGTTAATCTTGTGCTCAACATATGGCCACCTATATGGACAAAAAACAATCAGCATCTGGGTCATGAGCCACTGCTCCAGACAATGACTTTCAAAGCTGAGTATATGAACATATGAATATATTTCTACCTAATGATGCTTGCAATTCTACAGAATGTTGAAGGTTTACTACCAGCTGATAATACGGTAGTATACCCTATGCATTTTCACACTTATGGGCTCTCAGTGCTGAAATGAATGTAAGTTATAGCCATCAGCAATAGCAGAGACTGCTAACCCAACATTACAGTCATTGACAAAATTGCCCTTTTCTAATAAATTAATTTCTAGGGAATGTGATTTCTGATAACCATTCATAAAATGCAATATGTCAGATAAAGAGATTTCAGCAACAATGGATCTAAAAGAGTTGCAATTAGTGGGCCTTAGCTGTCTTAATAATATAAAGACTAGATGATAATCACTTTTACTTACTTTCATAGGTTCATAAGTGTATACTAGGCTAATGACCACTAGGGCCATTATAAGCCTAGCAATGCAAATCAAATCTGACCCACAGGTTATAAGTTTTAGATGTTTATAAAGGTGTGATTGTTTGTTATGATATGATTTACTGGGTCTATATTATAAGCTCGGAGATTGAAAACATTGAACACCGTATGGTTGACACCAGATGGTTGATGTC
The DNA here is from genome assembly GCF_019279795.1 of Protopterus annectens. Classification (NCBI taxonomy): domain Eukaryota; kingdom Metazoa; phylum Chordata; order Ceratodontiformes; family Protopteridae; genus Protopterus; species Protopterus annectens. Next base: position 273,387,238 of record NC_056750.1, read on the forward strand.
TTCAACCATCAAACTGATAATAACAACCCCCTAAAAACAGCTAAAAGTACCCTAACAGGTTTAAAGCAGGGGGCAAGTTCCCCTGGCACCCCCCGCTACTTAAATATACCAACTCCAAGACCGCACTGCATTGCAGTAAATGGAAATCTCCCCCTACGGAGATTTCCATTTACACGTTCAATATTCTCAGCATTCGCTATTCTTGTGTCGACAATATCGGATTCGATATTGTCGGCTTTCAAGAATATAATACAGACCCGATTTCCTAGACTAGGGATGAATTTTCAATTTCTTGTCTAGTAGTCCAAGTTGCTCTTAAATAGGGTTTGGGAGGGACTTTGTTTTACATGGATGGGGAGCCTATGTCTAAAAAAGGAAATTCTCTGAGATACATATATGTCTCTCCAGCAAAATTTAGGTCTATATATCTAGTCATTTTGATATGATTTGTTTTTTGGATGTGCAAAAGGTTCATCAGAGTAGAGTCAAGGGATGCATGGCATGCCAGGCCTAGATCACCTCTCAATCTGTAGGACTCAGAGTAAATAATATAGCTCAGAATAATAATATAGCCTTGTTGCTTTTAATATTATTTTGATAAAGTGCTTTAGATTGCACATCCTTTAATTACAAAAGATTGAACCAGCACTGAGTTCTATTCAAACAAGAGAGTTCAACACCAGTATTAACATTTTAACTCATATTCCAATAGTTTTCTGATATCACCTTGCATCCATGAAAGCTATTTTCACAACACACCTCAGCTTAAGTCTGCCATCGCAGGTTCCACAGTGTAGGTCAATCAGCAGCAGGGAACTATGTGATTCCTGATACTTGGACCATAAGCAATGTTACATTATGCTGTCTGACAGAGCAGGCACACAAAGCTGCACTATGCAGTGGATGTAAACACAATGGAACTGCTGTGGTATTAAAGTTCTACTCCCAAATTACAATGATAGAAACAAGAGAACAGAGGATCAGGATGCACAACCTCCCTGTCAGTATGCAGTTACAAACTGTAATTTCAGCAAATCACTGGGTGGATGTCTGCAGTCTGTGCATGTGCAGTGCTTGTTAATCTCTGGCATTGCAGCAGTGGCCAGTGATTGTACTGGCCATTCTGTCTACTTCTAGCTTTCAGTACTTCCTGGGGTTCACTGCAGATTGTTGGGTTACAGCTGCAATACAGTACCAAGGCAAAGCAGTAATATACTTATTGAGGCATGTCTATGAATTTCTTCCAGGTAAGATTCATTTGATGATAATTTACTGCTGCAGTTCTGAGGGGGGGGGGGTCCATATAAAGGAATGGACATTCTATCACGCAGAATATTTCACTGGAGTTAATGTATATAACTAATGTTGCATTCAGCACTGCAGTCACAGAGCACAACTAAAAAGTTGAGCCTATTTACAATATGTTCCGGGAGCTTATGTGAAATTCCAAGTATTTCTCTTTATTTCTTAAAAGGGAATTTTTCATGAAGTTCAGGCTTCAACAACAGTGCATAATAGTGAATATTTTTATTAATAGGAAATATGATGGATTTGGAAATTAATGTATTACAAATAACACTGTCCGAATCATTACAGAGTGACAGATCTTGAATAGAAGTACTTCTTAGATAATACCTCTCAATTGTTTGGAGGAACCTCCAAACTCTGGATCCCACCCAGTTAGGATTTGTGAAAGGCAGATCATGCCTCCTGAACCTGATTGACTTCTTTGAGACAGTTACCAAAGCCGTGGATGAGGGTAAGGTGGTTCACACAGCCTATCTTGATCTCTCCAAGGCTTTCAACACCATCCCCCATTCTGGAATTATAGCTAAACTCACTAAACTAGGTATAAATCCCTACTTCACAAGATGGGTTGCCAACTGGCTCACTGACCCAATCCACACTGTAAAAGTTGCAGACTCCAAATCTGACCTCAAAGCAGTGACGAGTGGAGTACCACAGGGTTCCATCCTGGGACCTCTCCTGTTTGGTATCTACTTCTCTGAAGTACAGGCTAACACAGAAGGCCTCTGGCTAATGAAGTTCGCAGATGACTTCAAACTAGGAGCCTTAGTCAAGTCCCCAAATGATGTGGACATCCTACAGAAGGGCTTCACTGAGACAGATACCTGGCATCAGAGCCATGGCCTCAAGCTAAATGCCAAAAAGTGCAGTGTCATCCCCTTTGGTAAAAACTCTGTACCCATGAACTACCACATAGGCAGCAATCTACTTAACACCAAATGCTTGATAAGAGACCTTGGGACCCAGATGGACAGTAGTCTCTCCTTTGATAGTCACATCGCCACAGTAGTCAGGAAGTCCTTCTACATGGCACACCTCATCATAAAAGGGTTCTCATCCAGGAAAAAAGAGGTCATTATTCCCCTCTACTCGTCACTCATTAGACCCATTATAGAGTACAACGCCCCTTTTGGAATGTACCTCACAAGGCATCTGCAGCAGCTGGAAAGGCCACATAAGTACCTCACAAAGAGGATTACTGGCCTCAAACAAATGCCCTACACTGACCGCCTCAAAAAACTCCAGTTTTACTACGTAGCATATCGCCTACTCTGAGGTGATCTCTGCCTAACATATAAAGCTATGTCAAACCCAGAGCTGTTGGACATGCTACACCTAAAGAAATCCCAATCCCTCCAAGCTACATGCTCTAGGGACCTAAACCTTGTCACCACAATAAATGGGACATGCTGGAAGGATAGATTCCTGTCCCTGAGACTTCCTACACTCTGGAACAAGCTACCCATCTATGTCAAGCAAAGTTCTTCATTAGCACTCTTCAAGAAAAATCTTGATGAGTGGATGGGAAATAAGAAATACACCCCGGGGATCACTTCTGTGTCTCTGCTGGACAGTGGCATAGGAAAATAACTTTCTTGGGTGGCGTAAGCTATGGAACCTTGCTGGCTAGGCTTATGTAGGCCCTTGGGCCGATAGCCTAGTAACTACCTATGAACCTATAAGCCGCACTTGCGTCTGTTTCCCACCTTTCCTATAACTAGCCTAGTCCAGTTACAGAGTTGCTGTATCCAGGATTGTTAGTAAGCTTCTGAGCCCCCCAAGCCTTTCTGTGTTTGAGAAAAGTCTTCTAGCTTATCAGTGGGAGTGGAAAGCACTAGGTAGCCTATCCTCCATGGGAAGAGTGATTTTGGGTCCAGAAATTTTAGTTTATTTGGCCGTATGGGCAGTTTTTCATATCTTTCAACTTGCTGGCTTAAAAGCCTGCATTTGTACTTGTTCCCCGCCTTTCCTGTAACTGGTCTAGTCCAGACACAGATTTGCTGTATCCAGGACTCTTTGTAAGCTTCTGAGCCCCCCAAGCCTTTCTGTGTTGGAGGGAAGCCTTCTAGCTTATCAGTGGGAGTGGTAAGCATTAGGTAGCCTATCTACCACAAGAGGAGTGGTTCCTTGCCCAGAAATTGTAGCTATTGGTCGTTTGGGCAGTTTTTCTCCATCTCTTTCAACGTTCTGGTTTAAAAGCCACACATGCACTTGTTTCCCACCTTTCCTGTAACTAGCCTAGTCCAGATACAGAGTTGCTGTACCCAGGACTGTTGTTAAGCTTCTGAGCCCCGCAAGCCTTTCTGTGTTGGACGAAAGCCTTGTAGCTTATCAGTGGGAGTGGTAAGCACTAGATAGCCTGTCTACCATGAGAGGAGAGGTTCCTGGCTCAGAAATTGTAGTTTATTGACTATTTGGACAGTTTGTCCATCTCTTTCAACTTTCTGGTTTAAAGGACCACATCTGCGTTTGTTTCCCAGCTTAGAAGAGACTTTGGAGTGATTAAGTATCAGTTTAGAAGTACTTTCTTGCTGTACTTTACTGTTTTCCACCTAAATGCAGATTTTCCAGCATTTATTGTGATTTAAAATCTTGTTTTTTCACATATTGTACTTATCTGACTGCCTGCACTTTTAAAAAGTTGTTTTTTGTTTAAATAATTTGTTTAACTGTTGTAGGCTACACACTAAAGTGTGATAGCCTTTTCTGATCGTTTGTAGTCGTTTAAAGCTGATTTAAGTGTATTTTTTACTGTTTTTGCCTTATCTTTTCAAAAAAACAAACAAAAAAAAATTCCTTGTTTCCCACCTTTCTAAGCTAGTATAGTCCAGTTTTCAGGCTAGTGCTGAATTCAGGGCTGTGATACTAGTTTCTGAGTTGCCCATACCTTACTTGGATAGAAAGAAGTTTCTCCGTTCACCTGTGAGTGAGGGGAGCTTTGGGCAACCTATCTGTTCCTGAAGGAGTGGTTCCAGCCCAGAAGTTGGTAGTTTCTTGGCCATTTTGGGCTACTTTCTACCTCTTTCATTTCTCTACCATAAGCGTTTGCACGGTTTTGTGCACCAAGCAGCTCTGGTTACCTACGGTTAAATTATTCCCGGCTCCACTAAGTCTCCTTTTCAGTTTTTCCCTTGAACCTAGTCTAACTCTCAACCTAAGCACTCAAAAAGCATCCTACAGCCCAGCACTTGTTCAGACCTAATAGCAAAGACTAATATACCCTTGCACTGATTGCCCAGCAGGGCAAGGCTCTTTATTCACCCCTCACCAACCAAGCGATTAAGCAGCTCACCCTACTATTCAGGCATGTGTACTCTCCAGTCCAGCTGGTGAATCTGGGTATCCTGAGGCAATGTTACAATCCTCTCCTCCTACCACAAAACACTAACATATGCGGGAGATGCAATTATACAGCCAAACTGGAAGCTAAGCTCTATCCACCCAAGACTGGAACAGACAGTCAAGAGGAGAAGGTTAACACTTGCACCACACCTCCAGCCGCACACAGATCTACTAAAACAGCACTGGCAAAAAATACGCATAAATACACAAACTCATACTCGGAGGCTCTAAATAAAAACCTGCAAAAGCATCAGAGACCTCCAAAGCAGAAACCCAAACAACCTGCACCTCCCGTCACAAACCAGACAACAAATAAAACACAAAATCAGTGTGCCGCACAATCACAGCCCTTAAGGCAAAATAACATACCTAACACACTAGTAATAGGTGACTCTATAGTCAGGCACACTGGCCTCCCACTCACTAGGCTGGACAAGCAGAAGGTTACTGTTAGCTGCCTGTCGGGACCCAGAATCCACCACATAACACAAGCACTCAGGTCACTCCAGAACAAGTACAAATATGACTTTGTCATTGTTTATGTTGGTGTGAATGACCTGAGATGTACCTCCCTGGGCTACATGAAAAGAGACATGGAAGAGCTCTCTGATCATGTAGCCCAGGCTGGTATGACCCTGACCCTGAGTAGCATCCTGCCCTCACCAAGAATGATACCTCAGTATAAAGAAAAAATGATCAATTTCAACAATTGGCTAAGCTTTTGGTGTCATTCAAATGGATCCAGTGTCTGTCAGCCTAGGACGACATGCTCGACAAGCCACGTTGCATCATAAGAGATGGCTTGCACCTGTCACCCCCTAGGCTTTCAAATACTGGCCAAGGGCTCTTGCTGCCCCCATAGTGCCTTTCTTAGGCAAGGCTCAAAAGTCAAACCCACCTCTGTAAATAGCATAATTAACAAAAAAATGAGGGTTATGCTACTCAATGCCAGGTGTTTAAATCTCAAAATGCATGCGTTGGAAGCACTCCTCAGTATGGAGAATGTTGACATCTGTGCAGCAACTGAAACCTTTTTCAAGGCTCCAGAGAGCACCTGAGCACTACCAGGCTACAACTCATACCACACATTTCGGCCACAGAACATGGACTGAAACACAAAAGGAGGATGTGTATCCATATTCATCAAGGAGACCTACACCTTCAGGTTAGTGGCACAGCATGATACCTCTGAGATGATCCATGTGTAACTAACATCGGGCAAATCTGCAATGCAAATTATGGCCTGCTACAGATCACCCTCCATGACCCAGGACCAACACTCCACCTTTCTGGAGACACTGGAAAACATGAAAGTCCTATGGAACACCCTGATATTGGATGATTTCAATTACCCTACCCTACCATTCATTGGGAAAACTACTCGAGTACAAACTCCCAGGCCCAGCGCTTCCTGGAATTCATCATTTCAAATGCCCTGGATCAGCTGGTAAACTCCCCTACCAGAGGTGAAAACATACTGGACCTGGTCATCACCAACATGGGCGACAGGTGTTCCACACCGGAAGTCAACCCATCACTGGTTAGATCAGACCATAAACTAATCACTTTGGATGTCCACACCCCATCACCACCCCCAACTAAGGAAACCATAGTAAAAAACCTTTCTAAAGCAAACTTCACCTTACTTAAGACAGAGGTGGTAAGTTTCACAGCCCCCATGCTAAAGGATAACGCTGCCCAAGATGCAGAAACCTTTGCAAATGCACTCTATAAGCACCTAAAAGGATGCATGGATCATGTCATCCTTAGCAAAACCAAGACTCGCTCCTCTAAGAGAAGGAAAACAGTTTGGTGGACCCCAAAAATAAACAGGCTATACAATAGAAGGAGGAAACTAGTTCAGAAAAAAAAGCAAACCTCAAGAAGGAAAGACATCCCTGATCAGTATCAGTAAGAAACTAAGGTCTCTCATGAAATCATCCAAGGCTAACTTTGAAAGAAAAATAGCCAAGGTTTCAAAAGATAACCACAAAGCCTTCTTTAGCTATGTTAAGAATCTAAGTGGCAACTCACAGATATGCACTGACCTAGTGCAAACTAGCACAAAATATACTGAACCTGCTGATATTGCCTACATCCTGGCAGATAGATTCAGTGCAAACTTCACCCTCCTCTCACCCCCAAAAGGGTAGTGTCCCAAAAATCACAGATGCACAGGTGAAAACAGCCCTTTCAAAAGCCAAAAACACAGCATCAATGGGACCAGATGGTGTCCCAGGCTGCATCTTGCATAAACTATAGAACGAACTAACCCCCCACCTAAACATGCTGTTCAACCTCAGCCTCTCCACAGGCTACATGCCCATAGAATGGTGCACAGCAACGGTTATTCCTCTCCACAAAGGAGGGGCAACAACTGACCCTGGAAACTATCGTCCCATAAGCCTAACTAGCGTGGTCTGCAAGGCTATGGAGCACATCATCATGGAATTCATTAACAAAGACATTGGGAACCTCCAAACACTTGACACAAACCAGTTCAGCTTTGTTAAGGGCAGATCATGCCTACTAAACCTGGATGACTTCTTTGAGACAGTCACCAAGGCCATAGATGAGAGAAAGTTGGTTCACACAGCCTACCTTGAACTTGCCAAGGCTTTCGACACCATTCCCCACTCGGGTATTACAGAAAAACTCACCAGCCTGAATATAAATCCCTACGTCATGAGATGGGTTGCCAACTGGCTTACAGACAGAACTCACATGGTATGAATAGCGGGCTCCAGGTCCGACTCTAAACCAGTCACAAGTGCTGTCCCACAAGGCTCGGTCCTGCGACCCCTACTGTTCAGCATATCCTTTTCAGAAGTACAGGCAAACGCAGGAGGACTATGGCTAACCAAGTTCACCGCTGATTGCAAACTGGGAGCCATAATTGACTCTCCGGCTGACACAGACATCCTCCAAAATGCCTTACTGAGACAGACACCTGGTGTCAAAGTTATGGCCTCAAGCTAAATGCCAAAAAATGCATAGTCATCCCGTTTGGGAAAAACAAAACACCCATGAATTACCACATAGGTGGCAGCCCCCTTTGTGGCCCATCTAATTACTAAAAGGTTCGCATCTAGAATTAAAGAGGTTATAGTGCCCCTCGACTTGTCACCCATCATAGAGTACAATGCCCCATTGGGGATGTACCTCACAAGACACTTCCAACAGCTGGAAAAACCACAAAAGTACCTGATCAAGAGGATTACTGGCCTCAAACATATGTCCTATGCAGCCCGACTGAAAAAACTCCGGTTGTACTCAGTGGCATATCGCTTACTCAGAGGTGATCTCTGCCTGACTTACAAAGCCATGTCCAATTCAGAATTGATGGACATGCTCCACCTAAAGAAATCCAAGTCACTGCGAGCCACGTATTCTTGTGAGCTAAAAAGTACAGTTTTGTACCTACCATAAATGTAGATGTCCGAACAGGATAGCATCTGCAGTCATAACAAATGGGTTGTCCTGTCGTCAGGCAGCCCTTCGGTCGGCCGGATTCCAAAGTCTGGGTCCGGCTTCGGCTGATGTCGCACTTCACCCGACGTCATCTCTGCTGGTCTTCGGGTATAAAGGCATCAGCCGACGCCATTTTCCTCAGTGTTTCTTGCCCCAGATGCCAGTTGCCCTCTAGGAAAGCTAAATTTTGGATAAATGCCAATGTTTCCAAAATAGTAGAAGGCAAACACAAAAATAAGCATGTATGTACATATATACAAACAAATACACCATAAGAGACTCCCCCCCAGCTAGCTATTAGATGGGTAGATACCCTAGGAGTACCACAGAGGGGAAGGAGGGTGGGTAATCCTGACTGCAGATGCTATCCTGTTCGGACATCTACATTTATGGTAGGTACAAAACTGTACTATGTCCTTCAAGGATGCATCTGCAGTCATAACAAATGGGTAGAATACCATAGCCAAACTAGGGAGGAGGAAGAAGAATTATGGTGTAGTTAGGATCCCTTGCAATACAGCAGTGGCAAACCCTGCTCGGGATCTAGAGTATAGAGGTAAATTATAATGCTTGGCAAATGTATGCACGGAGGTCCAAGTAGCCGCCTCAATAATGTCCTTGGTTGCCACTCCTCGTAAGAAAGCTGTGGTAGTGGCTGTAGCCCTTGTAGAATGAGGTCTTATGTTCTGTGGAACTGGTCTTCCATGGTAGGAGTAACAGAATCTTATGCAATTTCCTATCCATTTGGAGATTGTCTGTTTGGAAATTGCTTTTCCTTCCCTTCCTGTTGCATAGGCTACTAAAAGCTCGTCAGTTTTTCTGTTACTCTTGGTTCTGTCCAGGTAGTAGCGTAACTGTCTATGTACATCCAAGGTATGCAGCAGCCTTTCCCCCCTGTTCTGTGGATTGGGAAAGAAGGTAGGTAGGTGGATTGCCTGGTTTAAAGACACTCTGGATACCACCTTAGGCATAAATGTAGGATTAGTTCTCATGGACACTATCTTGATGGAAGATTAGGAAGGGTTGTACTGCCATTAGGGCCTGTAGTTCCGAAACCCTCCTTGCTGAAGTAATTGCCAGTAGGAAAGCAGTTTTCCATGATAGGTGTTGAAGATCTGCTGTTGCTGCTGGTTCAAATGGAGGGAGTGTCAATTTTTCTAGCACAAAGTTCAAGTCCCATGCTGGTAATGGTGGTTTCCTAGGAGGTTTTACATTCTTGATCCCTCTGAGGAATTGTCTGAGTAGAGGATGTGAAAAGACAGGTGGATCGAAGCTGTATTCTGCGGAAATAGCTGATGCATGTATCTTGATGGAGGAATAGGACAGGCCCGTATGTAGAAGCTCTGCCAAGTACTCCAGGATGTTAGCAATATCTATGTTCGACACATCTTTTCCTCTTTCAGTACTCCAAATGACAAACCATTTCCATTTTCCTGCATAGTTCCTTCTTGTTGAAGGTCTGCGGGCTTCAAGGATAATGTCTTTAACCCTTTGGGATAAGTCTGGGTTAGTTGCTGTTATGTGATGTTCCAGGCAGTCAGTTGCAAGGTTTTTAGGTTTGGGTGCATGATGTTGTAGTTGTTCTGAGTTGACATCAAAGGCATCAGGGGTATTGACCACATTCTCCCCTGAGACATGCTCCTCAGCAAAGGATACCAGTGTTGTCTTGGCCAATTCGGAGCTATCAGAATTATCCTTGGACGTTCCTCTTTGATTTTCAGTAGTACCTTGTGCATCAAAGGAAGAGGTGGAAATGCATATGCTGTCAGGCCTTTCCAACTGAAGGATAGAGAGTCCACCTTCCATGCAAGTGGGTGGCATGTCCTTGTGCAGAATTTTTCGAGCTGGTGATTGAGTGGGGATGCGAATAGGTCTATTTGTGGCATTCCCCATTTCTTTGTGATGGCCTTGAAGATGTCCGGGTGTAGCATCCATTCGTGAGCATCCGAGGTGGTTCTGCTTAACATGTCTGCTAGGGTGTTTTCTTTTCCCGGCACAAATATTGCCTGTAACTGGATGTTGTAGCTCAGAGCCATATTCCAAAGGTCCAGAGTCATTCTGCATAGGGGTATGAATGAGTGCCTCCCTGTTTGTTGATGTACCACATGACTGTGGTGTTGTCTGTCCTTATCATTAAATGGCCTTCTTTGAGGAATGGTCTGAATTTCTGGATTGCTAGTTTTACTGCCAGCATTTCTTTTTGGTTTATGTGCAGGTGCAGCTGGTCTGTAGTCCACAATCCTTGTATGCACTTGTCCAACATGTGCGCCCCCCCCAGCCTAGGTCTGAGGCGTCCGTTGTGATGGTTTGGTTTGCTTGAAAGTTGTGGAAGTCAAGCCTGGGTTTGACTGGCATGCTTGAGCCCACCATAGGAACTCTTGTTTCAGGCATGGGATTAGTGGGATTTTGGTTTCTAAGCTGTGCCTATGTTGAGACCATAAATTCTTTAGGTACCACTGTAGCTTTCTCATATGCAGTCTGGCATGGGGGACCAGGATTATGCATGATGCCATGAAGCCCAAGGACTGCAGTACTTTTCTTGCTGTTAGTTTGTTCTGCTTTGTTAATGCCAAGAAGTAAAGAGGGAGTTGTTCTTGTTTTTCTGCAGTTAGGAATGCCATTTGTTTTACTGTGTCCAATTCCGCACCCAAGAATGTTCTTGTCTGGGATGGTATCAGTCTTGACTTTTTTAAATTGACTGTGTATCCCAGGGCTTGTAGCAAGCAAATGACTCTTTGTAAATCTGTTGTCAGCTTGCTTTTGTTGTCCGCTTGTAACAGGCAGTCGTCCAGGTATGGATAAATTTGGATTCCCTGTAGCCTGCAATGAGCGATTACTGATGCCAGGCATTTTGTGAATACTCTGGGCACAGTAGATAAGCCAAAGGGCAATGCTGAGAATTGATAATGCTCTGATCCTGCAAGAAATCTGAGGTATCTTCTGCAATTTGGTCGTATGGGGACATGCAGGTATGCCTCCTTGAGATCTAGAGTTACCAGCCAACACTCCTTGCCCAGCATGGGAAGAAGTTGCTGTAGGGTCAGCATTTTGAATTTTGGGACAATGATGTATGTGTTTAAGATGGACAGGTCGAGAATAGGTCTCCAACTTTTCTCTTTTCTTGGTACTAGGAAGAGTCTGGAGTACAATCCTTTGCCCTGTTGTGTTATTGGTGCTCTTTCCACAGCTCTCATCTTTGTTAATTGAGCTATCTGCTTTAGAGCTTCTGTTTTTTGATTTGGAGGTAGGTTTGGCATTCCTCTTTTTACTGGTAAGGTGTGGAAGTGGAACCTGTAGCCTTGGTCTATGGTTTGCAAAATCCACTTGTCTTTTGTGATATAGTGCCAATTTTTCAAAAATAAGGCTAACTTTCCGCCTAAAGGTGCTGCTATTTGCTCCCTGGTAGGCGGTGTCAGAGCCAAGTCACTGTGATTGTCCTGTTGCAGTGGCAGTGGTTGTGTCTGTGCCTCGCTGGTTATTGCCTTGCCACTGGCGTCCTCTATAGGCACCTCCTCTGGATTGATTTCTGCCTCTAGAGCGTCTATTCCTGCCTCTGAGATTTTGAGGAGTCTGGAAAGGACCAATTTTTGGCAGGCCAGTTCCTGCTAAACCTTGGGGGCTGAACCTGTAAGAAATCCTTAACTGTTTGTACAGATTTTGCCTTCTCTTCCATTTTCTTCATTACCTGCTGAGCAGGGGTACCAAATAGACTGGCCTTATCCATAGGAGCATCTAACAGCTTTGCTTTAACATGATCCGGCAAGACCTGTTCTTTCAACCATGCATGCCTTCTTATCACTGTGCCAGTCATGGCTGATCTAAATGAAGCCTCCAGTGCATCATAGCCACATTTTAAAGAATGGTTACTAACCTGCTGAATGTTATTCACCATTTCTAAAACATATTTCATATCTAAGGAGTCATCAGGGGACAGCTTCTTAGTTAACTGATCAAGCATAAACTCTTGGTATTGGATCATGTGAAACTGACAGTTTAAAGCTCTAGCTGAGAGAGTAGCAGAGGTGTAAACTTTTTCCCCATCTCTAAGGACCTGGATTCCCTTTCAGAAGGGAGAGGGGTTTTTTGCTGAGGTCGAAGCTACTGCCTTAGGCCCCTGGGATATAGTCTCAGGATCTGCAAGTGGGGCCTTGTATAGGTGATGATGAGTGTCTGGCACCCTGTAAAATCTATCTGGTTTGGAAGGGGCTGGAGGTAAAGTATCAGGAGCAGTGCAAACATCATTAAATGCATCATCCACAACAGGCAGAACTGGAGGTATAGCTAAGGGCCTATGTTGTGGTAAGTGCAGAAAAGTCCTAAGCCTTTTTCTTGAATTTGAGAAATCTTGTTCCTGCCATTGGAATTGTTCTCTCATGGCATGTAAGGTTTCCCCAAAGGAAAATTCCTCTGGTGGAGAGGCAGATGGAATGGATTCTTCAGCATCGGAATCTTCATAAGTAGAAAAAGGAGCCTCTGGCTGATCTGTAATGTCTGAGTCGTCCGAAGAATCATCAGAGGACACTGGCTCGGGGGGCTCTGCTCTAGGTCTCTTTTCTGGAGGCTGAGAGGCCCTGTCTGGGTGAGATTGGGATCCCCTAATTAAGGAGATTAAATCCTCTGCCAGAGTAAGCATTTGTGAGGGGGCCTTAACAGGCACTGATTTAACAGTTTTGGCTGCTTTAGCCCTGGCAAAGGCCTTTATAGACATGGCTGCAGGAGGCCTAGCAGCACCACGTGCTGGGGTAGAGACATCCAAAGGGATGGTGTCTGATAATTCACTAGGAACCACAGTAGTAGGCAAAACTTCAGAGGCCGATTCAACTAAGGTAGCAGGAGCCTCAGTAGTAGTCATGGATTCGGCTGAAGATTGACCCGTTTTCTCGGTTTCGGCCGAAACCGAGACACTCGCGGCTTGCTTAACCGTGGTTTCGGCCGAAACCGCGGACCGCGAGTGTCGGTCTTTTTCTTTGCGTTTTTTAACAATTTGGGTAGTCGGAGGATCCGACGGCATAATGTACGCAAAATCTGAGCCGAAAAACTGTTCAGCAAACTCCGACCGACGCCTAAGCGTTCGTCGGTTGAAGGAAGCACAGGCTAAACAGGCTGCTACGTCGTGGTCTGGGCCTAAACAAGGTAGGCAGTAAGAGTGGAAATCTTTATGAGGTATTTGTTTCCCACAAGTTAAACAGTTATTTACTTTTTCTGACATCGGCTGAGGCAAGAAAGAGTCCCCAACGGGGTACTTAGCTTTTTAGAAGTCTTCGAAGTAGTATTCGGTAGTAGTAATCTCTGGATCTGACCGACCGGCACTTGCGAACAGCTTCTGCTTCGGGCGCCACGCGGCAAGAAATACTGAGGAAAATGGCGTCGGCTGATGCCTTTATACCCGAAGACCAGCAGAGATGACGTCGGGTGAAGTGCGACATCAGCCGAAGCCGGACCCAGACTTTGGAATCCGGCCGACCGAAGGGCTGCCTGACGACAGGACAACCCATTTGTTATGACTGCAGATGCATCCTTGAAGGACATCTCTCCAACATCCTGTCACAGAGACTCCTCATGCTTTGAAACAAAATTCCAAACTACATTAGGCAGAGCCCCTCACTAAGACTCTTCAAGAGAAACCTTGACGGGTGTATGGGTAACTGAAAATACACCCCATGGGATCACTTCATTGGCTCTGCTCGACAAAGTATCAGTTAATTAATCAATGGGGCAGTGAAAGCCGACACACTCTGGCTAGGCTTATAAATGCCCTCTGGCAGATAGCCTAGTACCTACCTATGAACCTATAAACGCGCATGCATGCACACACACACACACACACACACACACATGCATTTAAACAGTACTGCATCCCACATATAGTAATCTACATGCTACATACATTTTTTACACACACACATAGACACATCTGTCTGTGTTTATGTGTAGACCCACATATACAGTTACACAAAATTTTGGTTTGTTTTTGTTGAAAGGACATGAAGTACACATACATAGGCATATAATGTAGTCCTCCACTAAAGACACACACACACACACATGTTTTTGTACACATGTACTTTATACAACTACACATATACACAAACACTCTCTCTCTCTCTCTCTCTATATATATATATATATATATGTGTGTGTGTGTGTGTGTGTGTGTATGTATACATGCATGTGTGCAAGATGAGTACATATGATTCGTTATTATAATAAACAAAGAGTTGAGAATTATTAATGTATACATTCTAGTAAATGTTACTTAATGTTTTATTGGTTACTGTCACACACTGGCTATGTGTCGCACATGCAATCTTGGTCAATGTCTTTATGTCAGTATTTTTTTCTTTGTATTGCTAAGTGCATTTAATATGCTTGTTACTATCTTTGCCAATATAGCCCGAGTTGTGGCTGAAAAGGGTCCTGGGTCCAGCACACTTTCCTGGTTGCCAAAGTACAAATAAATATAAAATAGAAAAAAGAAGGGTGAACATGAAAGAAATAATTAAGGAACTAGTAAAGCACATTTTAATTCTGCATCTTTAATGAAAGAAAAAAAAAACTTCCCACTGAAGGCATTGGGAAGTAGCAGAAAGACTTTGGAGTTCTACTACTTGTCAATTCTAGATGTACACCAGGGATCATTTACTGCAGTGAGTTTTCACATCACAGCATCAGAGTGTGGGGGAAAGTCTGTCAATTCTTTTAAAGCTACAAAAAAACTCCTTTACAAAAGCCTGCTATTTATCTACTTTCTTTTGCTGGAAGTAGCTAGTAGCTATTCATAGCATAGAACAAGCTATGACAGACACATAAATGAAGCTCAGTCAGGGAAACAATTAAGTAGCTCTGTTACAGGTGATGTGTTTAGATGACAGTGCTTCACAGTTCTACCATTTTACCTCTATGGCATGAGAAAAGAGGACTTGAAATGTACTCTGGGAAGAAGGAAAGCAAGAAAAGAAGATCATGTTACTAGGGCAGGCCCCATCATCGCCATCTTGAAGAAAACACATTAAAATTGTAAAAGAAGCACATAGACTGATTTTTGAGGCATTGATATAACACCAAAAGCAAAGATACAATGGAAAAATATGTTTTTTGAGTTCTAAGGTGGAGTTTTCCATATAGGTTATTGAATTCCAAACCTAATACCATACACCGTACTTTAAACCTAAGGAGATACATTAATGTCTCCTGTTTCACAGTCAGCTTTAAATTTACAAAATAGACTTGAAAATAGATCTAAAGTGTTCTTTGTGAAATAATGAAGAGCAAATTTGAATGTACAAAACAAAATCTCTGAATTCTAGTTTCAAACAATCTGATAACCAATCAGCAACAACAAAGTACTGCAAATAGTGTATCTGGGTTATAGAATTTAAGCCCATTACAAATTTAAATATAAAACATCCATTTACAACCCCAGACAACAGCCACACTCAGACTAAAGAAATGCTACCAGATATCCATCTTATTAATTTATGCTATACAAACCCACAAAAACACTTGCACAAATATCTCATCCCCTAATGCTGAAAGATTTAGAATACTTACAGTCCTCAAACCAACATTTACATTCTGACACTCTAAACAAAATTACACTCTCTCAATACTATATGTAACATATATATATACATACATACATACATATATATATATATATATATATATATATATATATATTTACTATTAAAATATCAAAAGTCAAAATAAAAGTGGTACTAAACAGCAAACTATACATCCAAAAGTACACAGTACCGAACAGTCCTAATGCCGAAAATCAGCTGTTAATGACGAAAATGTTGAATACGACATTTTACGGCAATTAACAGCAATGCCACCCTTGCTGTAACTCCCTAATTACTACAGTTAACATCCTGTTTATGTAGGGGTCAAGCCCCCTGCACCCCCTGTGGGGGGGCTGCGCCAACCAAACCCCCCTAACTATATAGCCCAACTCTGAGATCGCACTACAGTGAGA